>NC_047123.1:27856351-28180351 GCF_902500255.1 Thalassophryne amazonica | reverse complement strand
CTGCATCTACCTCCCTTCCAGTCTAACCTCTCAACTCAGAATACTTCAAATACTACAGTATTTAGGGTACCATACTGGCAGGGTGCTCGCAACACTATCAGCCCAATATTACATTAAAGAAAATGTGTTTTTTTTGTGTGTGGTTTTTTTTTTGTGTTATTAAAGAACGCATCATTTGATGCTGGCAGCCAATTACCAGAAAACAGGAGGAAAAGCTCCATGTTTTTGAGGATTAGTCATGTTAGACACAGCTGGCTGGCAATAAACCTTTTAAACCAAACAACAGGAAATTGTTACAAAACCACATTCAACATGCACAGACCATGCATCAAAGTAACACCACTGACATCATTCACAAAGCAGCCACCTACTGGTTTTTAAACACCTGGTGGAAACACGACTCGTTAGGAAAGTTGCACCTCTGGAATGATTCACATTAAGAAATTAATTACAATATTTTACAACTGGAAAATTGTGGATTTTTTTGCCATTAATTCAAAAAATTAAAACAAGCATTCTGACTCAAATTTAAAGGAACATTAGCTAATTACTCAGATTTACCCAAATTAGAGTCGCTGAGCACAACTGAGAACTTGTGCAACGGTTTTGCGATGTATAATCTACATTAGCATGTTTGATCACATCTAATAAGACCTTGTTGAGTCCTCAAACACTAGAACGCAGAGACTATTAGTAACCACAACTACAATTTGTATGCACCCAACATCAATGTCAACATGTCAGAAGCTTGTGTATCAAGTTTTGTTAAGACATTGCATCCACAAAGTTTTGAGCCTCTGCTCCCTGGTGGCCACAATGAGAATCAAAATGTGCTCAAGGTAAGACTAGTCTGAGGTCTTAGTGACGTGACCTTGTGTACCAAGTTTTGCATTGATGTACAGAATTTCTGCCAAGATATAGCATACGTAAGTTCAACCTTTGCCCTCTGGTAGCCAAAATTATAATGTAAAGGTGCCCAATGTGGAGCATGTTTCTAGTTTTAATAAGATGATCCTTTCTACAAAAGTCTCCAAACATGGACACAGAGAGTCGCGGTTCTGAGACCTATTTAGCAGCTCAGTTAGTACGTAAATGAACAATAAATGTTTCCTCGTCCAGATGGTTTCAATGACTGTCTTGTGAATTCAGACAAGTAGCATTACAACCTTTCTGAACAAATCTTTTTCATTCTCAGAGTAAAAAAGAGAAACCAGGTGCGGCGATGATGCAAACGACAAACAGCGGCATGCACACAGCGCCCAAAAGCACGACAGAGCAAAAGTCTGACTCAGTGCAGTAGTTCTGATGGTGTCAGAATACACAGAAAGCTGTAGTTCTTATTTTCAGCCATCAGGTGAGACGCCAGTACCAACCTCCAACATTAAATTACTGTGCCTCACATAAATATTGTCGGCATGCACTCTTAATGGACTCTGGAAAGCAGACATACAGCATAACAAATAGAAAACAAAACAAAATTAAATAAAAAGGACAACAATTGTAAAATGAATGCAGTGTGCAAATGCTACAAAATAAAAAGACAATAAGAATTATAATTGGTTGGAAAAAAGAGAATTTTAAAAAAATTGAAAAAAATCTGCAAAAAGATGACAATCGTGAAGCTAATTTATATAATATATATATATATATATATATATCTCAAATAATCAAATAATAATAATAAATGCTGTGTGCAAATGCTGTGAATTAAAAGGAAATTAGATAAAAGCTAAATCAAAATTTAAATAAAGCAAGTCACTAAAAACTAAACTAAAAATGTATACAAAAGAATTGGTGGATGAAGGCTGAAAATGTGTTTAAAAAACAGTTTTGATGCTTTTTTATCCAGTGAAGTGGTGGATATGCTCATATCAATACACAAATGCACACCAAAAAATCAGATATATAAACCAGAAACCAAACCAAAATCATGACACCTAAAGCCAGAACAGACTGCAGGTAAAAGTGACTGTTTAGGGTCAGTTTTTCCACCCATCAGGTCCAATTAAAATCAAAATGCAAAACAAATAGAACGGTGAGAGATTATCATCATCAACACTCGGAATATAGATGTAGTGTTTAAATTTACCAGTTACACATTATATCATCACGGGGAGATTTTTTTTTATTATTTTAAAAAAAAAAAAAAAAAAAAAAAAAAAAAAAAAACTGACCCATATTGTCACCTGAGGGCAAATTCACCACAGAAGCATGAACCACACCGATGAGTGATCAGGCCAACGCAACAAGCGGTTGCTCTAAGATTATGTGAGCCTGGTTCATCGTCTGAGCACACCACACATTCAAGATACAAAACCACAAATTCCAGGAGATGTCTTTGGTCTTTTCAGACTATATTCTCCCAAGAATTTGCGAAATCATGCTTGGCAAAGACGGGCGACACCCCCTGACCTGAGTGGGTTTGGCCTCTGCATCGGCAAGGCTCGAGTCCACCTCCTTAACCTTGTTTGTCGAAGTCACATCCCAGACAAAGCGTGTGTTTGTGAGCGTATGTTTGGGGGTGGGGTGGGGGGTGGGGTGTGAAGACAGAATATGGTAAAACAGATGGTGTGAAATGGCTACTGCTGGTCATGTGACCTTTGCATTAACCCCTGTGAAAGGAGGAACGCCCCGTCCATTAAATACAAATGTTTATGTTACTGAACAATTCTTTGATGCAGAAATGTGTGCGCAGTCCTCTTGGAGGGGGGAAAAAATAAAAATAAAAAAAAATTTAAAAATTAAAAAAAAAAAAAAAATCAGCAAATACTAATATTTTTTTTAAGTGCACCAGTGCTGCTGATGAAAATGATGTATGTGTGCAAAACCCCCCTCAAACAATCAGGTTTACAGTAATGCATTTATAAAGTAAAACACTACAGCTACTCTAATTACTACTAATCCCATCCTGGGTACAGACGCTCGTCATGTTGTTTCTGGTTTTAATATGAATTATTCCTCTTCTGTCTGATCTACAAAGCAACATACAGCAGGAGATTTTTTTCCTCATATAAGTCACTGATAAAATACAATGAAACATGCTACCTATAAACAAATGTGTCATGTCGTCATTTTGAGTATTTAACTCAGTTATGACGACAAATGTTTATCATATCATTGCAAAATAAATAAATAAATAAATAAATAAAAGAATCTGAGAAGGGATCCTTTGCCAATTCATTTTCCTTTGACCATCCAAAAATTCTGACTCCAAAATTGCTTATTTATCCTCACAAGAACAAGATTACTTGAGTATAATAATGTTACCTACATGTGAAATTACTCAAGTGTTTTAGTGTCTGTATGCGTTGTTGTACCAGTCATTATTTAAATTAGGACTTTATATGCATCTTGGTCAATGAGATCTGGATCCATACTAGACCTGGTCCAAATTGCCCATAACAGTAGTTGACTACGCAACATGCCCGCCTGAGTTTTTTTTTTTTTTTTTTTAAATTATACCAGTTTTTGACTTGAAAAGAAACAGGTAAAATGTTGCCTATTGCCGATCGCACAACATCATGAAAGACTTTAAACGGACCTAGAAGTCATACTGTTTCTATTCTAAGGACCAAATGCCTTCATAAAATTTTAGCAAAATCTATTGGTAACCTTTTAAGTTATACACATACACACAAAAAACTACATTCATGAAGAAAAATTTAAAACTAATGGTGTAATTTTGCTATTACTATAATCATCATGACTATCATTACACACCTTTAATAACAAAATTTTAAATAAAGACTTTTTGAATAAATGCTGTGGCAGGTATTTTTTTTTTAAACCACAGTTGGCTCTTCAAACTTTCTTAATCATAATTTTCAGAACTTCATTAAAGACAGACCCAGGTGTTTGAACAGATTGAAAATTTGCAGACATTAAAGTATCCACCAACTCTTCTACCTATGTGTAAAATTGTCCATCTGCAAAATAGTGTACATTTTTTACATTACACCTACATTTTAACCTTTTTGACTGTCTAGCCTATGAATCCCTTCTTTTATTTTTATTCTTCTTGTTTTATTTTTTGTAATATAAACAATGCAGTGGGGTTGGTGGGGGTGCAGGGACGGCAAGAAAGTAGAAGAAGAAAACGTGACAGTGTTACAGATCTGTGCTCAGGCCAAAAGAAGAGGGAAGGAAAAAACAGAGCTGACGGGGTGTGGACGTGCGTCTTTAGGCAGCGGGATCACACATCTCTTGACTCCACGTGGTGGTTGTGCGACTGTGTTGTTGTGCGAGTGGAGGCGTGTCTGTTGGCAGCAGAGGTGAGTCATGCCAGTTAAAAGCAGAGCTCAAGCGATCCGCAGACCGATCGTCCGGCGCGTCGGTCACAAACATGGGCAGAACTGCCTTTTTCTGATTGGAGACCGTGTTCTCCAAGTAGCACAGGGTCAGGCCGAGGGGTGTGGCTAAAACCAGGGCCAAGGCCAATGATTGGCACGCAGTTAGCATCACGGCTAAGAGGAAGACAACCAACAGGCAGGGCAAGAGCAACGGGGACAGGTTCAGGAGGTAACGATGCAAAGAGGCGCAAGAGACGACACGAAAGTGACGAGAGGAACGAGGCAGAGCACAGAGAGAGGAAAAGAAAGCACAAACGGAAGACGATGTGAGGCGTGGATGAGGTGGGGAAAAAGGAAAACTGGAAACCGAGCTGGCGAAAAATGATGCGCAATGTGACAATTTCAACACCACAGAATTAATTAGTTGAAATAAATTGGGGACGCTCACGCTGGACACGATGCGCTTGTGAAGGGTGGCACTAATGGTCTTAAATTTCAGCGTTAAACTCGAAATGAGCCGGATCCAAATGAACAGAGAAGCGTTCGGGTCTGAACACTGTTTTGCTTGCAGACGCCTGCTGACGTTCTTCCCCTGCAAAGACAGAAAACAAAGTAGGAGAGATGCATATTTAACCACACCCCTCAGACAGAACCAGCGCTGCCAGTGAGGAAACCCAACCGGCGCCCTACTTTCAGCCTGGCAGACCACCTCCAGTGCCAAAAGTTCCGCGCTACAGCAGGGGAGGATTTGGGAGCAGCTTGTAACGGGGGGGCAGGCGTCAGGGTTTTGTGCAAAGTCGGCTGACTGCAGAGTGGATAAAGAGGGGGAGCTGGGAGAGTTTAAAGGAAGGGCCTGTGGCATGGGTGACGCGGCGCCATCCTTGTCGAGATCCTCGTCTTCGGAGATGTCCGACAGGCCGCGGTTGAGCTCAGAGATGGAGTCGAGGGACGGGGGAATGGAAGACAGTGACGATAATGAGGAGAAGGAGAGTGGAAACATGAAGATTGACTGATAGAGGAGAGGAGATGAAGAAGACAGGATAAACAAAGGACGTGAAACAAAGCAAGCAGAATGGGAGAAAAATATACATAAGCGATCCAACAGAATGTGAGCATAACAAAATCCATTTTGATAATGAATGTGATGACAGCGTGCAGGAGAAGGGTGAGACACGCAAACAAAGTGTGGGAAAGAAAAAGGAGAGGGGAGGGAAGATACATTAGTCTGTGAAGCACAAGAACGCAGCACACAAAAGGTTAAAAGTGAACGCTCAAGGGTCGAGCACAGTGTACAAAACGGTGTCAACAGCAGAGGCAGAGCACGAGGGTGTGAGCGCGCTTTAGGAGAAGAAAAAAGTAAAAGGAGGCGTGCATTATGTATTTATACAACCTATACAGCTAATATAACCACTTCATTAACCTATAGTGTGTAGGATAGTGTCATCTAGTGGTAAGGCTGCAGAATGTTTTGTTTCCCTTTCACATTTTTGGCGATGGGGATTCATGCTCCCCCTTTGTCTTGTGATGAGTGTATAACCCTCCATTTCACAAAGATGAGGGTTCTCAAACTTGTTAGCAAACGGCGGAGAACGTATGTCTGTACTCTAACAATATGGTGGTGCAACATCACGGCGTACATAAGGGGGCGCACTCATGTAGATATGAAGTGCTCATTCTGAGCTTATTACACTGATTCATTGTTGCAGGTAATTATGTTTATGAATATTTTCTATTTGTACAAAGAATCACCCCTAATCCTACACACTGTAGCTTTAAAGGCTGGATAATAATAATAATAATAACTTGTCTCTTACCAGCACTGAGCTCCTTCGTGCTCTCCACAATGCAAGCAAAAGATGACTGCAAAATCGGCAGTTCCAAGACTGAATAAATCCCCGCTCATCATTGCATTTCCAACAACATCTACACTCAACAAAAATATAAATGCAACACTTTTGGTTTTGCTCCCATTTTGTATGAGATGAACTCAAAGATCTAAAACTTTTCCACATACACAATATCACCATTTCCCTCAAATATTGTTCACAAACCAGTCTAAATCTGTGATAGTGAGCACTTCTCCTTTGCTGAGATAATCCATCCCACCTCACAGGTGTGCCATACCAAGATGCTGATTAGACACCATGATTAGTACACAGGTTTGCCTTAGACTGCCCACAATAAAAGGCCACTCTGAAAGGTGCAGTTTTATCACACAGCACAATGCCACAGATGTCGCAAGATTTGAGGGAGCGTGCAATTGGCATGCTGACAGCAGGAATGTCAACCAGAGCTGTTGCTCATGTATTGAATGTTCATTTCTCTACCATAAGCCATCTCCAAAGGCGTTTCAGAGAATTTGGCAGTACATCCAACCAGCCTCACAACCGCAGACCACGTGTAACCACACCAGCCCAGGATCTCCACATCCAGCATGTTCACCTCCAAGATCGTCTGAGACCAGCCACTTGGACAGCTGCTGAAACAATCGGTTTGCATAACCAAAGAATTTCTGCACAAACTGTCAAAAAACCGTCTCAGGGAGCTCATCTGCATGCTCGTCGTCCTCATCGGGGTCTCAACCTGACTCCAGTTCGTCGTCGTAACCGACTTGAGTGGGCAAATGCTCACATTCGCTGGCGTTTGGCACGTTGGAGAGGTGTTCTCTTCACGGATGAATCCCGGTTCACACTGTCCAGGGCAGATGGCAGATGGCGTGTGGCGTCGCGTGGGTGAGCGGTTTTCTGATGTCATGTTGTGGATCGAGTGGCCCATGGTGGCAGTGGGGTTATGGTATGGGCAGGCGTCTGTTATGGACGAAGAACACAGGTGCATTTTATTGATGGCATTTTGAATGCACAGAGATACCGTGACGAGATCCTGAGGTCCATTGTTGTGCCATACAGCCAAGAACATCACCTCATGTTGCAGCAGGATAATGCACGGCCCCATGTTGCAAGGATCTGTACACAATTCTTGGAAGCTGAAAATTGCCCCAGTTCTTGCATGGCCGGCAATGCTCACCGGACATGTCACCCATTGAGCATGTTTGGGATGCTCTGGACCGGCGTATACGACAGCGTGTACCAGTTCCTGCCAATATCCAGCAACTTCGCACAGCCATTGAAGAGGAGTGGACCAACATTCCACAGGCCACAATTGACAACCTGATCAACTCTATGCGAAGGAGATGTATTGCACTGCATGAGGCAAATGGTGGTCACACCAGATACTGACTGGTATCCCCCCAATAAAACAAAACTGCACCTTTCAGAGTGGCCTTTTATTGTGGGCAGTCTAAGGCACACCTGTGCACTAATCATGGTGTCTAATCAGCATCTTGATATGGCACACCTGTGAGGTGGGATGGATTATCTCAGCAAAGGAGAAGTGCTCACTATCACAGATTTAGACTGGTTTGTGAACAATATTTGAGGGAAATGGTGATATTGTGTATGTGGAAAAAGTTTTAGATCTTTGAGTTCATCTCATACAAAATGGGAGCAAAACCAAAAGTGTTGCTTTATATTTTTGTTGAGTGTATTATTTGGTGCCCACATTGAATTTTTAACTAAGGATCATCATCCGGCAGATCATGCACTTATGTTCAGTTTTGCACAATGATAAGTCCGTAGCAACTGATTCACTGGCCTTTGAATTTACCTCCCTATCACAGGAGCAGTAGAGGGGTTATTTATATTTTTTTAATCTAATGTAATTTTAAAGCATTTTGAAGTGGAAAAAAATACGTATTTGGACTACTTAACATTCTTTAGCTCTGCTGCTTATTCTGCATAATGAAGGCCAAACAGTGGGTTTTCTCTAATGATGAAAATCATGTCACAGCTTCAAACTACTTTAACAGCACGAGTTCAGACTAAACTTCAAAATGACGTGCTGCAGTCGCTGTTAACATTCTATAAAATAGCAGACTCCTCTACTGCGTTCTCAAGAATATTCTGGTGATTCTGATGCCGAACTTGGAGAAAATAGTTGTCTTTTATCTCGCAGATTTGGGTCCAGGTAAGTTTGTTATATCATGATGCGATACCTTTTTTTTTTTAAATCAGTGCTTTTGTATCAGAAACAATCTGTCTTTAAGAAGACAAAAACTTGGAAAAAAACTTGGGAGCAGTCAGATCAAAAGGCTAACGAATCAATTTGGCGGTAGCCTAAATTAAAGTTACAATCTGACACCTTTTGAAGCAAAATCCAAAAGTCTCTCACACACAGACAGGCAGGAATCTAACTCTGTGCATGAAGCAATGTCTTGTTTCTTTGCTGTCAATCGTATTATTACTCTTGTTCTCTCCCTTAGTTAGCATGAGCAAGTCTCAATGTTGATATTCCATCAAAACAAATAGTTTTTTGTTTACAGTTAGACAGAAATATTCATTCACCTGTGACTAATGTTATTATCAACAGAAACGACCATAGAAAACATGTTAATCCTGATTCATTTTTCAGGTGGGTCGGACATTTCCATGAAGAGATTTCATTTAATAACAAATAATAATGCTCAATAATTTGCTTTAAAAAGTTCAAAGAAATACAATTTCTAGCCATAAAGTCCATATCAGTTAATAATAACTTTTTTTATTCCCTGTGACCCACAAAGCACTGTTCCTCTCTCTGTAGCACACATTAAAAAAAACAAGCAAACAGTGAAACAATAATATTTCATCCTCTCTGCACAGTATGTCCTCATTCCGCTGGCTGTTTGTGGTTTGCACACAGACACGCGTGCATCCTCGCACACTACCTTGGAGTCTGATGGAGCTCACGTCTGTTCTCAGCCGCAGAGTCCCTGTCGGCCTCAGTTATACTACCATCGGTGCTTTGGAGTGAGGAAAAACAAAGGAAACATTATATGTTTTAGTAACAGACCCATTTACTTTTTCTTTAATCCAAATTTGTCTGGTAATAATATAAGTGCTAACGGGCTGCAGTGGAACGATGTGTCCACAAGGGGGCGGCTGCATTGCAGTAAACCTGAAACTTGCACACAGCTGCACCAGGTATTGCAAAATAAAACGCTCTCATTTCTGAGCACTCCTGATTAGCGTCAGGAAAACACGGGACATGAAAACTAAGGAAATCAAGACCGTGTCATTACCGGTTATAATTACTGACGAGACAGCTGCACGATTCAGTCACAAAACCAAAAACGTGTGTCAAAACTTTGGATTTCAGGGATTTCTGCTTCAGTCTTCAATCTGCTTTCTGTCACAAGTATGTACATCGATTGACTTTGCAGCTTATGACTACTTCCATTGTCAGTTTTTTTTTATTTATGTATTAAAACGTCACAAAATAAAGAAACTGTGTCACCATTTCCCAGAGATAAAGCAATGTGTGTAGATTTTTTAAATGAAAAATTACTTAAATATTAACATTATTGGCGACCAGTTTTGTGTCAGTCAAAAAAAATAAATAAAGATTTTTTTTTAAAAACAGTTTCAGTGGAGGTTTTTCTCCATTTTTTTTTTTTTTAAAGATGTAAGATTTTTTTCTTTTCATCTCTTCCTCCCTCTCTTTGTGAAAGGAAACATGTGCTGTAGTTGTTTCCTATATCACCAAGCATATTACATCCAAACACACATAACCCCCCTCTGTGACCACACTCCCACCCCATCCTTCATTTCCTTAATCCATCCGGTTTTTGCATCTCTTTTGGGGCAAAGCTGCAGCGCTTTGGAGCGAGTTAGCGGTGCACATATGTTACCTCCATCCAGAACTGCGGCTGATTCGTTTTGACGAGGTGCGCTCAAAGCTGGGTGCAGGTCGGTCTATGAGAGAGCTGGCCTGGCGGGTTTGGTCCTGTGTTCGGCCACTGTAGCGGAACTTTGAACCCAGCGTCAAGAAGCGGGTTTGGTTGGCGGTTCAGGTGCGTTTAACCTAAAGACAGAGAGAAACTATGATGTGGGACAGTCACAAATTCTTTCTACAATCACATCACATGTGCAAAACATTAAAAAAAAAATGTTTCCAATATGTTCATCCGACTGCAGCAGAACTAAACTATCAAGCATGCAGCTATTTCCCAAAATGGCTATGTGACCCACCAAGACACTCATAACACTCAGGAGTTCTAGGATTCTGTGGCTGTGATTGGAGAAAAATGTGCACAGTGCAACTTTTGTCTAGTGCATTACCAGCTTTACGCGGAGTGGCACAGGAAGAGACTTTCTTTAAAAGACGTGAAATTTAAGCTAGTTTGGCAGAAGGCACACGGGGAACTCGAGCCTAGATTTGATCTGTTTTCTTGTGTGTAAATCCTTCTCCGTTCCACTCCACCATGAATTGTACAACTAGTGATGCAACAAACAAAAAGGTCACTATGTTACTCCAGCCACAGAAGTCTATACACTCTGCCAGAGTTGCCATTTATGTTGTGGTCGCTTCTCTCACTAGTTTCCTTCTTGCAGAGTCACTCAGATATTCAATGACTAGACATGTGCATGTATCCATCCCCTGACTTGTATAAAGAGTATTTGCCGAGTCCTGACTGGCTGTTAAACCTTCTTGTATTCAAGCTGAAAGTCGACACTACAAGAACATCCTAAATGTTTCATTTCACAACTTCACTGCAGCGGCGCACAGATGCAGAAATGTGTGTGAACAGAGTGCATGTGGTGTGATTTAATGTGTGCCCATCTACCTGTAGAAGCTGTGATTCTCCACACAAACCTTCCACAGCCGTTTGGTCCGATCGATGGTTTTGGAGTTTAAAGCCCACTGTGCTTTCAAACTGCTCCGTCTATCAAAAAAAAAAAAAAAAAAATATATTAAAAGAAAAAACCATGCAGTGATGCGCGCACTGTATGTGACTTTCATGTGATGCATTGATCTATAAAGTTCAAAACGGCATAATAATTCATCTGGTGTGCTTTGATTTTGCAAAATATGACTGGTGTAAGTGTACTGGAGTGTCATTAAGACTTTTGGCCTGAGGGAGTTCATGGGTACACACCGCTCCTGGTCTGATCTTAATATAGAAGTTGTTCCTCTTGTAGGAAATCTTCAGATCTTGGGCCAAGCAAAACGATTTATTCCGGAGTCTATCTTTGTAGACCAGGAGGCCGTTGGCACACACGCCAAGCATGATAGCCACGCCTTCAGAATCCTGTCAGCACGCACACATGCGCAAAAGAAGTCAAACAACATTGTTCTTTACAACAATTAAAGAGAGGAAAGTTTTCCAAATAGTCCAAATTCATGAGTACAAATTGATTTTCACCTGTAAAATGCTCAAAACATAGCAACATTTCATGTCATCGCCGATTTGTTCTTTTTTCCACTTGGATATATGGCTGTGGCCATCTTTGTAGACCTTAACAGTGACAAAGTTTTAAAGAAGTGGGCGTGGCTCGTGTATCACTGACATTCATCTCTCGTTTTAAAATTATTATTATTAATTTTGGTTATTTAACTTTTTGGGATCTGTAAACTGTTAAACCACTATAAGTGATCACATACAATCCATAATTTAAGTTAAACATCTACTAAATGTATTAACGTAGCCAAGCTTGGCTAAGGCAACTTTGGTATAATTTCTAACTTTCTTTTGACCAAAAGTCAGACAGGATTTGACTGTTGGTGAACCAGAATGCACCTCTGAGTTTGTACAATTTCAAAATGCTCTTATCTCAGTCATCACTGTAAATATTGGACTCTATACAACAGCCCAATGTACAAATATAGCAGGGTGAGCTACATGAACTCACTAACAAAGCTTTTAAGTCCATGACATCTGGTAATAGTAAGCCAGAGAGTACTGGGGGTGATATTGATTACAGTCATGAATTAACAATAAAAATCTGTTGGCCTAATGGAGAGTTTTACTGGGACACACACATGGTCCTGCCACGCTTTTAGCTCACTACTGATCGATGTGCACTTTGGCACCATCAGCATTTTTGCACTTGTGCGCTGATCTCACTCACAAAATGAAAAGCGGAGGATATTTTGCATTAGCTTACTGTGTGGTTTCAGAGTATTGTTGACTTTTCAGTGACTGCGGGATAAAGCGTGTGGCGTTGTCATGTTAACATGTACGCATCAGTCACAGTGGAAGACCGTCCCAATTCCAAAGCAACATAAACAGTACGTAAAGAATAAATTATTCAAATAAATAAGAATAGGTCAAGGAATGCTGCGGCCACCTTACATTTAACAAAGGCTGACCCCCCCCCAAAAAAAATTAATTAATAATAGGAACACTACAGGGAAAAACAAAACAAAACATATCATTGCACAAAAGAAAATGTAAGTCGCCCGGTGGAGAATATTGTCGGATAACATGGGTGAGTGATTTTTAAAAATTTCATTTATTTGCAACAAGGTTTTGGTGACAGGAAAGTTGACAGTCGCACTAAACCTTTAAAGAAAAAGGTTCAATCTAGATATGCAACTAATTTGTACCTAAAAATATCCACCTCTGCCATGAATACTGGATGTGCTGGCATCCCAGGTGGGATAACCATTTCAGTTAATAGCATTCATTCAGCAATTCAAAGCAGTGTTGTTAACTTTAATTTTCTTCCATGAGTTGTTCTGTGACAAGTCAGAGTGAGGCTTTAAATTCTGAATGTGTCTGATCATTCAAATCTACCCTTTGAATATCAGGGACCAAGATGCAAACACTTCCTACAGTTTAAATGTGACAATTTCTTAAAGCTCTCACACAGTGAGGTCCAGAGGTACATATGCTGAGTTTGAATATGATGACCTTTTGCAGCGATATAACATCACGTCCTATACGGTGGCTTCCCCGCCCATTTCGAGTGAGCGTGACGGATGAACGCTTTGGAAAAAAACAAAAACACAAATCAAGCTGCCACATAGATACTACTGTGAGGTCAAAAATGTGAAGGCTGGACCAATCTGCGGCTCAAAAAAACACTTTAGTCATTTCCATAAAAATCCAATGCCATCAAAAATATGGTATGGTGAAAACTGATTTATTGAACTCTACTTGATCTAAGCAATCCACCCTACCTGATTTTGAAAAACGATAAAAAAAAAAAAAAAAAAACCCAAACTGTTCAAAGTTGCACATGGAAAAACGCTTCAAATTTGACCAGGTGGTGGCGCGAGAGTGCTGGAGGTATACACATGAAATTTAGTGTAAAGAATGACAGAATTCCAGAGAAAGTGCATCAAATTTCACGACATTTTACCACACAGTTATACTGCTGATGTGAAACGTGAGGGATGGAGCACGTTTCTAATCCCGTCTACAGCCAGCGAGGGATAAAAATCTCTACTGACCGAACACTGTTGCATCCCAACAACATGATGCCAACTACATTTGGCTAACTGTTTGCAGTTAAAAAAATAAATGCCCCCCAAAAAGTGCAGCACAGAAATAGATCCACGATTTCCCACAACTTGGTATTCCATAAAACAAACACTTTCACATTCGAGACACTCACTAATGCTCTCGTCTCTCCCTCTGGATCAATCTGCTGCAAAGTGGAGCACGCTCGTAAAGGGGACTCGCCTCTTTGTCTCCACTTGCACATCACTTTATCCTTATCTCCGCCGCTTGCTTCTTTTCTTCTTGACCTTCGATTTATGTCACATCCTCTCTTCTATTCTAAGACTGGGTCGTGTGTTTTCCCCTCATTTTTCCTATCTGTCCTGCAGACACACAGAAACGCGCACACTGCTGGTGACCTGTTATCCCAGCGAGACGCTGGCTGTTCCCATGGCAATGTCCTCCCTGTGTGTTTGCACAGCTGACATACAAATACAGCAGAGACGTACAGATACAGCACGGTGACGCACCTTCCCCATATCAAAACAAACTGTTTATTCCCCAAAGAGGAATGGCCATGAGATATGCACACATTTGTAAATTTTGCTGTGGAATTTAAAATTTTTGCAAAAGTTGAAGACCAAAGAACTGCATAGAGACCATTAAATGTTGAGGTGTCAAACCCAAATTTGCCTATGACGCTGGCAAGGTTGCGCTGTCCTAAATTGAGATGAAAATACTCTGCAGAGGAGGGAAAAAAAAAATGCAGAAGATTAATCACCGAGTGGTTCCACAAACTCTGTAAAACCTACTGCTTATTTACCTCTGACAATTTGGGTTTCTGATAGATGCAGATGAGGACCAGTGAACCTCCTATTGTGGGCCAAGTTGGCATTTTTCCACATGCAAAATAGAATGAAGGCAGAAAGCCCATCAAGTTGATAATCACAGGGTCCTGGCGTCACTGTTGCTTATATGAAATTCTACTCGAAACAGGAAGCTGCTGTATGACAGATTTCTAGACTATTTTTCAACTTCTTTAAAGCTACTAAAGTGACTGGTTTTCAGATGCCAGAGTGTTGTTGGTTTTAACTGTTACAAAGCTTACCCGAAAGTGAAAGAACTGCAGTAAAATTCTAAATAATCGCAATTACATCCACAATACTATTATTTCCTACCTTAGCATGGTGCAGGTCCACGCCGTACATGGACAGTTTCTTGGCATTTTCTAAAAACTGGGAATCAGCCTGCGCTGGTGTCATTCCCCTAAAAAACAAAAATCACCCACAACAGAACACAGTTGGATTTGCATGTCTGTCTTATAACTGCATTTAAAAAAAGAAAATAAAACAGTCACCAATATGAGTAATAAATTTGCACCATTAGATGTGTGTGTGCTTCCTCTGACCTGTGGATTTGTGGAGTTCCAGAATCTTCTCCTCCATTTCTTTGTTCTGATTCGGGGCAAACGTCAGCTGGCTGATGTAGTCGAAAGGCCGAGGTTGATTAGGTTCATAGTCTCCAAACTCTGCCTGTAAACCAGTAGCACACAGACATACAGCTTTATGAGACAGAATGAAACAAAAAGCACCCGAATCGCCTCATGGCGCCACCTAGGCTTCATAGGATACAATTAGGTTATCCGCAAATGGAACACGTGCAGCGTTTTGTGACAGTTTCCGCCTCATTATGCACTTTTAAAAATCAGATATGCACCACAGAAGGTCACGCTCTGTAGCTATGATAAACCTGCATGCAAAGGTAACAGTGAGCACAAATGTGATCCAGTGCCCGATTTGAGGATGTAATGCGCTGGACTTACTGTACACGTTGTGTGCTAATAAGTGCTGTAGCACGCGGATAGCATAACTCCAGCACAATCTAACCAGCAGATGTGTTGGTGTCACAATAACACTGAGACACTGTGACTACAAAATGATATTGGTGCAGCACTTTTCCAGCTGATACAGGTAATATACAGTGTGCTGCCGTGCAAGGTGCTCAACTGCACATTGGGAACAACTTGAGGATTAAGGATATTACCAAAGAGAATGTCTCCACACATACAGAAATGACAACAATATGCCAGGACACAACACAGCCATACCTGGAAGCTGTATATTTGCCACTTGCACAGTACTATACGTATACCTGCAACGTGTACGATCCCAATAATGTGTGCGTGACAAATGAGCAAGGCAGTTGACCGGATGCAACATCTTCACGGAGCTGCAGGCATAACAGGTTACCTACGAAAAAGAGAGAGAGAAAGAGAGAAGAGAGGCGGATAAGTCTCCTCACAGTAAGCACATTCAACGCCTTTAATTAGAGCAGAACTGCTTCAATCTTTCACAGTGCTAAACGAGTCATTCATGTGGTCAAATTCTCTGCTCCTGGGAGGCTGAGCACAGCTAGTGAGATTAAATGTCTGTTGGCTCCTTCAGGTGGTTAATATCTAATCCTCATCTTGACATAAAGAGCAAAAAAAAAAAACAAGTGTAAACATCTGCTGTATTTCCCAGACTCTAATTTTCCCCGGAGTATTGGTCACAATCTGTGCAAAAAATGCGCCGTGGAGAGGAAACAAAAAACAAACACCATAAGAGGCACCGGTCTATAAACTGCACTCCCAGATGGGTTTGTGCTGCTTGAACGACAGAGACGTGGACACTTGGATTATCCCTGAGCTACGACTATCCGAGAAGTTTTTCAAACAAAGGGCCCCGTGCTTTGAGTGTGTGTGCATTATGGCGAGTATCCGTCGGCAAACTCCACAATAATTTTACACACAAATCTACACCATTACCAAGACGTACAGATTGATTTCCAAACGTTAAACTGTGTGCGTGCATGTGGTGCCTAGTTACCGTCGTAATGTCCTCAGTGAGGCATCGAGGGTCGGGAGGGTAGAACTTGACGTTGAAGGCAAATTGCCAGTTGTTGCCTAGAGAGAGAAGCAGCGAAACAACACCATTAGGAAAATGTGGTGAGAGGAACACAGATGATCAAGATCAGTTATTTACCCCACAATGAAAGTACTTGGTGAATATGAACAAATATAGAGTGCTTACAACAGGCACATGTGGGACTTATCTAATCAGTGTGAAGATCTAAATGCTGGGTTACAATAGGAAATGAATGAAACAAGAGGTCATAATTCATGGAATGTCTTTCTATTTATTGTGCGCTCTCTTGCAGCTGATCCCACTTGCATGTGTGTGTATGCATGATAGCGAGCGAGCGAGAGAGACGTTGGTGTGACAGAAGGCAGCTACTTAATGGAGAACAGATTTTAGAAAGCATTACGCACGCTGCTGCATCATACGTGCGCCCGCCCCCTGCACAGCAGCTCTGGTATTGTGCAACATCATTTCATCATGACCAAGCGCCACACTGAAATATTTATTCCCTTGTTTATTGTTGTAAACAAGGGCGTGGATCGTCCACGTCACCTTCAGCTTTCTATCAACAACTTTTAAAGCTACAGTGTGTAGGATTTGGTGTCATCTAGTGGTGAGGTTGCACATTGCACTACGCCGTTGCTCCCATGCAGATATGCAGAAAACAGATTCGTCGTTGCAGGTCATTACACACTAATGAACAGATGGTTATAAATGCTATATTCCATTTCTGCTAATAAAAACCCCTAAAATGCTGCATGATGTTGCTTTAAGTTTCTGTTGGCGCATTTATTTAAATCTTTAAAGAAAAAAAAAAAAATCTTTGCTTTCAAAGCAAAATGCTTTGAAAGGCGTCCAGCTGCCATATGCCTTGTGCAGATTAATGCTGCCAGTGTCACACGCACAGAAACGTACCTACTTTGACGTACGCCGCATACCGCAGGCGCATTAAACACAGACACCAACCGCTGTCCCACATAAACACACATTCACACCCAGACGCATTCTTAGTCAAAAATATCAGTTTATGGGGCCAAAATGATACGTTCTTACTGAACCAGTCTCTTAAAAATCTCGTGAGTGCGTGCGCGCGTCCAGAATAATCCTCAATGTAACTAAACCACATTAAGGACACATTCAAAACTCAACAGCTGCAATTTCATGTTGGGAGCGGAACAGAGAAAGATTTTCAAACAAGAAAACCGGTCAAATTTCGACTCGAGTCTCCCATGTGCCTTTTGGACTAAACACAGTTTTTGCCCGTCACAGGCAGAGAAGCAGACAACTACATCAGAGTTGTCTTGGTGGCTTCCCTCACTACTCTCCACCTTGCATGGTCACTCACTTTTTTGAGCTACTCAGTGACTTGGTACTGTATCCTCCTGGAGCTTTTCCAGTCATGGCACCATGGAAATGGTTGCAGAAATTCCAGTCGTTTTTAAAATCAATACGCTGATGGAGATCATAAATTGTTCTATGGTACTCAGATGTGAAGCATTTCGCTCTGGAGGATCATTTTGATGAATCTGGCTTTTTAAATCGGCAACCATGAGTGTGCAATAACAACAGTCTTGATGCAGTTACACGTTTGTAATATGTTTTGAACTCAAAACTGGATAGTACACCTTGCTTGGATTGTGTAACTTCCTAATTTAATGGTATTTTTCCTTTTTTTTTTAAATTCCAGTAAAAATCCCTGTTAACCACGACATGATGTCATCCTACTATGAGACCATGACATCGTGATCTCATGGTCATTTACTACCAAAGAATGACGTAACTGTTTAGTGAAAAACAAGCTCAGTTTGCATTAACCCACGGCGTCCTGGGCAAACATTGGTAAGCTTAACATTGATAAGTGATACTTTTCTGCAAAAGGCTTTTACAAAGTACACTTCAGTGATTTTGACCTTTTGAATCCCAAATCAATAAACTTCTTGGGGTCTCCATGCCTAACACACGTCAAGTTTGGTGACAATCAGGTCAATACAAAAAGTGAAGTCATCTCGCTCACATATGAAATGTCCCATGACAGACTGAATGAGTGAGCGACTGCCTGCACATAGTGATGTCCAGCCCACTGGCTATACAGTGAAAATAATCCAAGTATATACTAATGTACGCCAAAATACATACGGCAGTTTCCCCTCACAAATGTAAGCCACAACAGTGAACAGTCAAGGAGGACACACGGTGACTTTTCACCAGTCAGTCATCAAGGCTACCAAGAGAAGCACACCTGCCAATTTTCACATTTTTTACCAATTTTTCCAAACGCTTGACCATTTGAACTTTGTTACATGGTACAGCAAGACTTGTAATAAACCAAATCAGAATGGAAAAAAAAAATTTAAAAGAGTGCAGATAAGGTGAAACTTACTGCGTATCTGTCTTTTGATTTCCTTTGTGGGATCCAACCAACACTGTAAAGAATAAGCAACATGAAAGAGAAAATTAATCCTTAACACGTAAACCTTGGGGGATGTGACATGCACATCTGCGGAGGTCTAGTCTATACCAACTGCATGCAGCTTGGTAGATACTCTGATGCATACCTTCTGGTCATGGCTGTCCTTGTATGTCAGACCAAAGTAGTCTTTTTCCAGTAGATTAAGATGCTCGCACACCTTAAAGAATAAGAACTGGCCCTTGGCACGTTTCTGAAAGGAGAGACAAAGATCTCACTGCTGAGATTACATTTTCCTGGGGCAGGTGGGAATAAAGAACAGTTATGTTGTGCAGTTCCTTGTCAAACAGAACATGCAAGGGATTCCAAACATAATTGACTTCAAATTTTGAGCAATAAGAAGGGTTTGATGAGACACTTGCTGAGGGATGCGCCAGCCTCACTCCCTCCACAACGCTTCTCTGCATCAATGCATCTCTGTTTCAGCAACATATGTTTCATTATTGTCTCTCCGACAGGCTGTCTCTCCCTCTCTGGCGATACATTCTTTCAGGCGCTTCAGCTCTGCACAGCACAGAAGAACAAAACGTGAGCTCTCTTCCTCCGTCTGCCACAATGTGACATTTTCATTTGCAAACTTCCTTGTTGCACTCGACATTAGAGGTCTTCATGGATGTGTCTGGTCCCGACTAACAGAGGCATGACTGCGACCCGAGTCGGAGCAAATGTTAGCAGTCTCTATGTAAATATGAGCCGAGTGGCTCCACCTTCCCATCAGTTGTGATCATGTGATCTCAAAATCAGCAAATCGTAAACATAAAACAAATCACAAAAATCCATCCTTTGTGATTGAAGGACGGCATATTCTCTTAATTATACTGGAGGAACATATACGCTTTGGGATATAGTTAGGAGATGGAATTTGACCTTTTAAGGTTACGCAAGGTGAATGACTTCATATTAGTGGTTGATAATAAATAATAATAATAATAATAATTATCATCATCACAAGGGGGATCATTATACAATTTCCTGGAACAATAATTCCAAACATTTCCAATTGAGCCAAATTTTAACCTTGGCCTGTGATCTTCATTTTTAACTGATCTTTCTCAAACTCAAATTACTTTGTCCACCACATTTTTCCAGGTTTTTGTGTATCACAACATTTACCCCCCCCCCAAAAAAAGACACTGCACTATATTTCACTTGTCCATCCACCTTTGGAACTGCTGGTGGTGGTACTTAACCTTAATTTTTGACTTCTTTTTTTTTAGATCCATGTCTCTAACTGCTTAAAAGAAACACTTTGCCCCCCCCAAAAAATTAATATCCCTGAAGCATTACCATGGTAACGGCCAAAAACATTCGCCCACTTCTCTGATTTTGAGGGGGGTATCACTGCATCTTGAATGATGATGAAATCATTCTTGGGTTTGTTTTGTTGCTGTGTCACTTTAGGCCTGCCCCCCCCCCCCCAGTACTCTGCAGGATTTGGATCAGACAAAGATTTGGATCCGTGAAGGCCTCTATCTCTCACATCTTTCAACACGTTTCCTGCACAACTGATGATGTTGGCCGCTGATTTCAGTACCTCCATTTGTTGAAATTTTTTTTGCTCCACCTCAGTCATTTTCACTCTTGTTTCCTGCTATAACTGTGGCACCAGTTATTGTTTTATTGTCATTATTACCTGAGTTCAGTCAATCCTCCTCCTCCTCAGCCAACTCAGTTTCTTTATGAACCACACTCTGGTAACAGACATGTCGGGATGTTGCTCTTTGGCCTCCTTAATGGCCTGGGCCAGTGCCTGCAGCGCCACAGAACAGCCACACGGTGGAAGAGCCGCACACAGCAGCAGTGGAGGAGGGGGAGAGGGGCGTTAAATGAAAAGTAAAACAAAAGCCAAACAAAAAAAGAAGCTGGATTTACTAGAAATGAAGCCTGGGAGACTTGTAGCATTCCATGTTGTTGATTAAGGGGAAAAACTGAGTAAATCCAGCAAATCAGAACAGACAAAGCAGATGCGGGATTGAGCCCAAACATCCAGCAAGCGACGTGCTTTTACACTAATCTTCTAATTTTACTGGTCACAGCTTGTGTAGATTTAATTTAATCTCCACCAAACAGACAGTACCAGCTCTATCAAATAACTAAAATATATAAAAAAATTTATCATTTAAACCTGCTCTGCAAATGAAGTCACAAATGTGGGCCAGAGTTTCCAAAACAAATCTCTCAGAACAGTCTAAATTAAAGGTTGGAGAGACTTTATGATGGAGACTGTGCTAATGTCAGGGAGTCTCCCTCACAGTCTGCAATGAGGGAGGCAGAATGTTTGCAAAATTCACTGCTGATTAGTTAGAATTGCCAATGTCTGCAAATGTACTCAACTAAAATGCACCATCATACGTACAAACATCTTTACAGCTAAAGGGCATAGTTTAAAATCATGATTAATATTAAAAATTCTCAATTATTATACAAAATGAGCCACTGTCCTCACATTTGATTATCTGGACAGAAATAAAAAGCAACCAATGGTGTAAATAAAAAGATGCAAAACAAAAGCAAACAGCGCCATTTTAAAGCTGCATGGATGAATGAATGAATGAACGAACAAACAAACGGGGGCACATGCAACAGATGGTTTCAATCATTGTGATTCACAGCTGATGGACATTTCTGATAAGTGATTGGTTTGAGCAACATGACCAACAAGTCTGACTACATAAACATGGCGACCGGCTGAACAAACAAAACTGCAGACAAACATTTCGCCGTCACCAGCTATGGAATCTTACAATCTGAATGAATAAAGAAGCCAGCATAGCACTGTAGCATCTTGCATGTTTCCCACTTTTTTTAATGATTAAATGTCTACAAACTGTTCCCTGAGGTGCTCCTCATGCACGTGCAGAGAATAAAGCAACTTGGTGCAATAGCAGCGAAACCCAGCGGCATGTTACATGGCTGAAACTGACCTGGTCATGGTCGATGTCACAGTCGCCCGTGATAACGATCCGCTTTTCGATCCTCGTCTCCGATAGGCCGCCCTTTAACGTCTAGAACAAATTCACACACACACACACACAAAGAAACAACAACAACAACCTTATAATCACTGGTAGCTTTTATAGACAGGCATGCACATAACTGGTACTGCTGGTGCGTGTGCATGCTAAAAATAGGAACTGAAACAATAAAAATCAGCTTTTCCACCGTTCACATACCTTGGTAATGTGCGTGGTTGTAGTTGTGCAGAGAGATTCCGATGTGATTGTCTGAGCAGTCATCAACACTCCGGGTTCGCCATCACTGTTCCCGTCCAGCTGCAGGGCGACAAACACAAAAGACGCTACAGTTAAATAAAATCTTTAAAATGCGGGAGACGGAATCAATCGTGGCGTCACAATCTGCAGCTGGAGACAACAACAAAACCCAGCTTAAATGTGGACAACGTAAATACAAGAAACACCTCAAGTTATCAGGAAGTGACAAATAAAGCCGAGTGTCATGCGGCCCGCTGTCGGCGTGCACCTGCGCAGCTTCGTATGTGATGGTCTTGGTTTCCGTGTGTACGATGGGCACTTCTTTTGTGGCTATCTCAGTTTTCTGGGCAGCAAACGTCTGATATAGTCACCATTTCTGTCTTTACCACCGGAGGCTGAGGAAGGAGGGGAGAGAGAAAAGCCAGAGGGCGGGGAGAAGGTTAATACATTAAAGTTGAGACCGTTAAGGGAAACCCCTAAACCCCAAACATTCACTTCCAAATCAACAAGCATTAACATTTATTGTCTTATTTTGGAAAGAAGTACATATAATACTGATAAATCATTAATATTTTTGCAAAGGCGCCAATTTTTTTTTTTTTTGGGGGGGGGGGGGGGGGGGGGTGGGGCAAAAAAAACAAAAAGAAATTGAAAAAAAATAAAGCAGCAAAATTTCACATTTAGTACTCGCATGTTGAGATCTATGCTTAAAAAAAAAAGTTAATTTTATTCAATTATTAAAGTTCAAGAAAAAGCAACCAAATCCATAATTAACTGTGTTGGAAGTGAATTTATGCACATTCACGACTGCACCAAGACTAGCTGTAAAAGTAATACACGCACACACAAAATTCATGCACGTTGAACTCATGCATGTCTACACCGTGCACAGAAACAATACAACACTACTTCATGCAGCTCAAGAACGCCACTTGAAAACAGAAGCATGCACGCACAGGACCACAAAATAAATACAAACATCTTTGGTGTCTTCCTGCAAACCAAATTCCAGCACAAGACATTCATGCACACAACACAGCACGGTGAAATGGCAAAACAACGCAAACGGCATGCGAAGCAGGTGGCAGTGACGACTTCTGTGACAGCGTTACCGCCTTATTAATCTGCACTTGCACACAGAGAGAAATGTCACCGTCAAACACGTGGCGGACACACAATCACCAAAGCTGAAATGTGGCGTGCAAAGAGGAAAACTGAGCACCTGACAGAGCCGTGCATTTCCCCAAAATCAAGCCCCATTTACATGCGTGGAAATGTCACAACACAAACATATCACAGCACAATGCAGAGCATGGTGTGCTATGAGCACGTCTACGGCACGTAAACAAACAACACCAGCACGCTACTCGGGGCGGGAGTTTGGGATGATGGAATGAAATTCAGAGAGGGAATGATGGCAAAACTGACTATGTGCATGTAATAAAAATGACAAAACTAAAAATGGATGACATCACAACAACTCAAAGTTGCATTGAATTGGACCTTTTTTTACGCTCCAAACAAGGCCTTATGGGTAAATCTTACGGAATGGCTTCACTTTAACTGTCATGCAAACAAACATTTAATGTAGCTCATTCATTTCTATCAACATTTTACTTAATTATCTACAAGGGACGTGTAGAAATTTCATTTTAACACGTTTCTGAACTCTAGACTGTATTTTTAAATTTGTTGTTTTACATGACAGATTTTTAAAAGCTGGCTGTTAGGGGATGGACACAAGGCTTTCATAATCGCGTAAGCAGGAAGGAAAAGTGGGTGTGTCTACAGTTGGTAGGAGGTGGGATCAAAGTCCAAGGAAGCTCCGCAGTTGGATCCAGTGAAGAATTTACCTCAGAGCAACAATAACCTGCGGCCGTGGTTCTGGTTCAACCACTGAGGCTTCTCCGTTCACTTTCGGCTCCTCCTGCTCCTCTGCTTCTTCTCTTCTTCTACAGGAAGCCCCACCACGCCCCCCTCAAGAAGCGGGAGACCGTTGGGAGCTTCCTCAGGTGTCATCATCAGCTCTTCTGTGCTTTCCTGACATTCTTCAACTTTGTTCTTGTCCACCTCGGTCTCTTCGTTCCTCGGCCTCTGCTTCTCCAGCAGCGACAGGGGCGTCCAGAGTCGGAGCACCAGTCTCCTCCTCCTTCTCTTGCTCCACCTCTTCTTTCTCTTCTGGAACTTGTATGTGAGTGATTAACATGGGTACATTTGGGTGGTACTCCGCTTCTTCCTCGCTCTCGCTGTCAGATGAAATACTCTCCTGCTTCGGCTCTCTCGTTTCCTCTTTATCTTCAGCCTTCACTTCCACCTCATGGCCAGAAGGGGCGCCGCTGGTGCCTGTGGCGAATACCGGATTGGTTGCCTTGGAAACCTCTTGGACGACAACGGTTTCTTCGATTTCAACTTCGGGCGTCTATGAACGTACACACA
This sequence comes from Thalassophryne amazonica, assembly GCF_902500255.1. NCBI lineage: Eukaryota > Metazoa > Chordata > Actinopteri > Batrachoidiformes > Batrachoididae > Thalassophryne > Thalassophryne amazonica. Next base: position 28,155,785 of record NC_047123.1, on the reverse strand, counting down.
CGCACGTTGAGGTGCACATGGAGACAAAAAAAAAAAAAAAAAAACTCAACATGATCAGTGAACAGAAATTCAAAATGGCAACTTGTAGTTACCAAAAAAATAAATAAAATCAATGCAAAACAGCAATGAGTAGAAAACAAGATGGAAAAAAGTGCAACTGAAACTGTGCGACATCTAACATGGCTACAAATATGAATCTTAAAATCTCAGCAGTGTTACATAGAAGACAGATGGAAAATGGGCGTGGCAACAGAGGAACTGTGGGACCATTTGCAGGTTCTTTGGTTTCAGAGTTCATGTTATCAGCGGCGATCGCTTCCGTTTGGGACGCATTCACCTGTGTGAAAGAGAGGTTACCATGACAACAAAATGTTAGTCACAGCAGTTTTAATTGATACTCGTTAACACAGTAAAGAGGGGAAAAAAGGGCGGAGTCTGACTATGGTGGTCTGCTTTTCACATGTGCGCACACTCACATTCTCACATTACTGCAGCAAGCTGAAAAAGGTGTGATAAGAAAGAAGACAGGAGGACACAAGAAAAACTGGATGGCAGATGAACGGAAGCAAGCACAGATGAAGCTCGGCATCTTTATCCAAAAGAAAAAGAGGCACAATTTCAAATTTGAGAGCGCTGATCTACTCTGAACATCTCAAACACAACAACCACGTTACATCTAACAAGTCGGATTATACGACAACTCATTGAACATCACAGCTCGCGTGTAAAACGCCACCTAGAATCCATTAATTTGAGTGTAACAGAATGACTGTTTACTTTTAGCAACTTAAACGCTCCACTGAAACCTTTTCCATGAATATCAGTAACCGCTCTGACAAATTAAGCTGTTAAACCCCGATTTCAAAAACAAGCTTTGATTAGACAATTTATCGTCGCCCTAGAAGTTATTCGCTCCACCGTGCAGCTGTCAATTCCTGAATGACTTGGCTGAGACAAGCGGTCATGTGACAAAAATTCACCAAATCTTGCCAAATAACATAGAATGTCAACTTGCATTTTTCCTTATTTTACAATTTGTATTACACTATACGTGTGTTATGTTGCAAACAATATTCAAGTTTTAAGAGTGTCAGTGTGTGAGCAAGTCTGAGCAGAGGAAATGCGCCATCTTTTGTCAGATATGGAGTACTGCAACTGAAAAGGAGTTCCTGCCCAATCGAAAGCCATCTTCGAGAAACAACAGCACGAGAAGCCGAACATAAAGAGTATTTCAGAGAAGACTGATAAAGGAGCGTCTGAGCTGAAATAGAATTAAATTCTGCGTGACGAAAGAACAGATTATCAAAAATAAATTAAAAAAAATGCACAGAAAAAGACAAAAAAAATCAGAACAGTTGGTGCTGCACTCCTATGGCGCAAAAAACAAACAAACAAAAAAAAATTTAAGAAACTTTAAGAAACAAACAAAAGAGCTTAGTGTTTTCAATCAGAACCAGTGAGGGAAAAACTGGTTAGAACCTATAACAAACTGACTACAATAAATCTATAAATCTGACAAGTCACGAAAATTCATAAGTGAAGAAATTATCAAGTCGGGGCGACAAACCGGTCATTCCCAAACTGAAGAACCTTTAATCACAATTTTGATTTCTGGGCAATGTTAAATATGAAAAAAAACTGAAAATAAAACAGGTTTTATTTATTTTTGAACACCTTTGGCATCTTATGTGTAGTACCTTAATGGCCCAGCAGAGTGCCACGGCCCACACTTTGGGAATCACAGGTCTAAAATAAAATGGTAAATAAGTGCTGTGGCTGTTGACACCTGCTGAGGTGAAAGCTTGGAAAGGAGAGATCACAGAATTCTACAGCTTTGTGCAAAGAGCAACAACTGCAGCAAACTAATTTTTTTTTAACACATTGCAATATTGTGCACGAGCACAGCTCACCCATTTTTAGGCAAAAATGAATTAACTGGACAGCGAATCGAACATCCACACAGACGTACCACTTGTTGCTGCTGAATACGCATCATTGTAGCGGGAGAGGAGGTGAGGCGTTTCTCCCACTGGTTGGGCTGGGAGGAGAGGGAGGTGGCGCCTCCATAAAGGAGCGTTTTAGCTCGCTAATGCTAGCTTGGTGTTTCAGAACCTCTTCTTGGGTCTTATCGAGGTCCTAATGGGGGGGTAGCAGGGATGAATTAGGTGGTAAGAAAATGGAGAATCAGAGCGGAGGATGGAAAAAGTGAGGTTGAAAAGAAGATGTGCGGAGATGAGGAGGTGAAAAGGAGGTCAATGAAACAGGTGGGGGAGGGATAAGACAAACTGTGTTCAACAGGTCAGAGGTCACATTAGTCTGTCATACTGGAATAAACACAGACAGGGGTCACACCTCACTGCAGCATCCCACCGATCCAGACCAGGATCGTTAAAACATTCCAAACTGCAGTGAAACGTGGCTTTTTAAATGACACCGCGTCACACAGAGAAGAGCGGAACATGGAGCTGATAGTGTGATCGCAGTATGAACCTGAATCTGTTGCCTTTTCTCTCTGTCCTCCAGGCTGGATTGCTGGCAGTGCTTCCATAGTCAAGGGTGCAACAAAAACTTGGCACTTGCCAAATTTTAACATGTCATAACTGATTACAGTAATAAATATAATCAGCTCATCTTTGTAAAGAATTTCTGCTTGTAAAACTTGTTCGTACTGACAGAAGCTTCAATATAAAGAAGCAGGTATAGTGCTGCATTTATCCAACTGCACCTGTTCCTAATTCCATCACCCCTTCAGACAGAAGGCAGGTCTGCAGAATATTACAGTCAGCAAAATAAAGCAGACTTTCCAGTTTATCTGAGTTTGTCAAATTTTAATCAGTATATCCAAATTATTTTAATTTGGAGGTCTGCAAGATAACATTTATCTTTTTTTTGTCTTAACCTGGAGATGGACGAGTTGTGCATCTATCTGTTCGTTCGCACACTGCATCTTACAGGGTACGAAATGAAAAATTTCCATCTCAGTGTATTTTGCCAACTGTACCTTTGTGCTGCCTTTTTAAAATTAGTTTTGTTGTGCGTTTTGTGAAATTAAACATGTACTGCATCTACCTCCCTTCCAGTCTAACCTCTCAACTCAGAATACTTCAAATACTACAGTATTTAGGGTACCATACTGGCAGGGTGCTCGCAACACTATCAGCCCAATATTACATTAAAGAAAATGTGTTTTTTTTGTGTGTGGTTTTTTTTTTGTGTTATTAAAGAACGCATCATTTGATGCTGGCAGCCAATTACCAGAAAACAGGAGGAAAAGCTCCATGTTTTGAGGATTAGTCATGTAGACACAGCTGGCTGGCAATAAACCTTTTAAACCAAACAACAGGAAATTGTTACAAACCACATTCAACATGCACAGACCATGCATCAAGTAACACCACTGACATCATTCACAAAGCAGCCACCCTACTGGTTTTTAAACACTGGTGGAAACACGACTCGTTAGGAAAGTTGCACCTCTGGAATGATTCACATTAAGAATTAATTACAATATTTTACAACTGGAAAATTGTGGATTTTTTTGCCATTAATTCAAAAAATTAAAACAAGCATTCTGACTCAAATTTAAAGGAACATTAGCTAATTACTCAGATTTACCCAAATTAGAGTCGCTGAGCACAACTGAGAACTTGTGCAAACGTTTTGCGATGTATAATCTACATTAGCATGTTTGATCACATCTAATAAGACCTTGTTGAGTCCTCAAACACTAGAACGCAGAGACTATAGTAACCACAACTACAATTTGTATGCACCAACATCAATGTCAACATGTCAGAAGCTTGTGTATCAAGTTTTTGTTAAGACATTGCATCCACAAAAGTTTTGAGCCTCTGCTCCCTGGTGGCCACAATGAGAATCAAATGTGCTCAAGGTAAGACTAGTCTGAGGTCTTAGTGACGTGACCTTGTGTACCAAGTTTTGCATTGATGTACAGAATTTCTGCCAAGATATAGCATACGTAAGTTCAACCTTTGCCCTCTGGTAGCCAAAATTATAATGTAAAGGTGCCCAATGTGGAGCATGTTTTCTAGTTTTAATAAGATGATCCTTTCTACAAAAGTCTCCAAACATGGACACAGAGAGTCGCGGTTCTGAGACCTATTTAGCAGCTCAGTTAGTACGTAAATGAACAATAAATGTGTCCTCGTCCAGATGGTTTCAATGACTGTCTTGTGAATTCAGAAAGTAGCATTACACCTTTCTGAACAAATTCTTTTTCATTCTCAGAGTAAAAAGAGGAAAACAGGTGCGGCGATGATGCAACGACAAACAGCGGCAATGCACACAGCGCCAAAAGCACGACAGAGCAAAAGTCTGACTCAGTGCAGTAGTTCTGATGGTGTCAGAATACACAGAAAGCTGTAGTTCTTATTTTCAGCATCAGGTGAGACGCCAGTACCAACCTCCAACATTAAATTACTGTGCCTCACATAAATATTGTCGGCATGCACTCTTAATGGACTCTGGAAAGCAGACATACAGCATAACAAATAGAAAACAAACAAAATTAAATAAAAAGGACACCAATTGTAAAATGAATGCAGTGTGCAAATGCTAACAAAATAAAAGACAATAAGAATTATAATTGGTTGGAAAAAAAGAGAATTTTAAAAAAATTGAAAAAAATCTGCAAAAAGATGACAATCGTGAAGCTAATTTATATAATATATATATATATATATATATCTCAAATAATCAATAATAATAATAAATGCTGTGTGCAAATGCTGTGAATTAAAAGGAAATTAGATAAAAGCTAAATCAAAATTTAAATAAAGCAAGTCACTAAAAACTAAACTAAAATGTATACAAAAGAATTGGTGGATGAAGGCTGAAATGTGTTTAAAAAACAGTTTTGATGCTTTTTTATCCAGTGAAGTGGTGGATATGCTCATATCAATACACAAATGCACACCAAAAATCAGATATATAAACCAGGAAACCAAACCAAATCATGACACCTAAAGCCAGAACAGACTGCAGGTAAAGTGACTGTTTAGGGTCAGTTTTTCCACCCATCAGGTCCAATTAAAATCAAAATGCAAAACAAATAGAACGGTGAGAGATTATCATCATCAACACTCGGAATATAGATGTAGTGTTTAAATTTACCAGTTACACATTATATCATCACGGGGAGATTTTTTTTTTATTATTTTAAAAAAAAAAAAAAAAAAAAAAAAAAAAACTGACCCATATTGTCACCTGAGGGCAAATTCACCACAGAAGCATGAACCACACCGATGAGTGATCAGGCCAACGCAACAAGCGGTTGCTCTAAGATTATGTGAGCCTGGTTCATCGTCTGAGCACACCACACATTCAAGATACAAAACCACAAATTCCAGGAGATGTCTTTGGTCTTTTCAGACTATATTCTCCCAAGAATTTGCGAAATCATGCTTGGCAAAGACGGGCGACACCCCCTGACCTGAGTGGGTTTGGCCTCTGCATCGGCAAGGCTCGAGTCCACCTCCTTAACCTTGTTTGTCGAAATCACATCCCAGACAAAGCGTGTGTTTGTGAGCGTATGTTTGGGGGTGGGGTGGGGGGTGGGGTGTGAAGACAGAATATGGTAAAACAGATGGTGTGAAATGGCTACTGCTGGTCATGTGACCTTTGCATTAACCCCTGTGAAAGGAGGAACGCCCCCGTCCATAAATACAAATGTTTATGTTACTGAACAATTCTTTGATGCAGAAATGTGTGCGCAGTCCTCTTGGAGGGGGGAAAAAATAAAAATAAAAAAAAATTTAAAAATTAAAAAAAAAAAAAATCAGCAAATACTAATATTTTTTTAAGTGCACCAGTGCTGCTGATGAAATGATGTATGTGTGCAAAACCCCCTCAAACAATCAGGTTTACAGTAATGCATTTATAAAGTAAAACACTACAGCTACTCTAATTACTACTAATCCCATCCTGGGTACAGACGCTCGTCATGTTGTTTCTGGTTTTAATATGAATATTCCTCTTCTGTCTGATCTACAAAGCAACATACAGAGGAGATTTTTTCCTCATATAAGTCACTGATAAAATACAATGAAACATGCTACCTATAAACAAATGTGTCATGTCGTCATTTTGAGTATTTAACTCAGTTATGACGACAAATGTTTATCATATCATTGCAACAATAAATAAATAAATAAATAAATAAAAGAATCTGAGAAGGGATCCTTTGCCAATTCATTTTCCTTTGACCATCCAAAATTCTGACTCAAAATTGCTTATTTATCCTCACAAGAACAAGATTACTTGAGTATAATAATGTTACCTACATGTGAAATTACTCAAGTGTTTTAGTGTCTGTATGCGTTGTTGTACCAGTCATTATTTAAATTAGGACTTTATATGCATCTTGGTCAATGAGATCTGGATCCATACTAGACCTGGTCCAAATTGCCCATAACAGTAGTTGACTACGCAACATGCCCGCCTGAGTTTTTTTTTTTTTTTTTTTTAATTATACCAGTTTTTGACTTGAAAAGAAACAGGTAAATGTTGCCTATTGCCGATCGCACAACATCATGAAAGACTTTAAACGGACCTAGAAGTCATACTGTTTCTATTCTAAGGACCAAATGCCTTCATAAAATTTTAGCAAAATCTATTGGTAACCTTTTAAGTTATACACATACACACAAAAAACTACATTCATGAAGAAAAATTTAAAACTAATGGTGTAATTTTGCTATTACTATAATCATCATGACTATCATTACACACCTTTAATAACAAAATTTTAAATAAAGACTTTTTGAATAAATGCTGTGGCAGGTATTTTTTTTTTTAAACCACAGTTGGCTCTTCAAACTTTCTTAATCATAATTTTCAGAACTTCATTAAAGACAGACCCAGGTGTTTGAACAGATTGAAAATTTGCAGACATTAAAGTATCCACCAACTCTTCTACCTATGTGTAAAATTGTCCATCTGCAAAATAGTGTACATTTTTTACATTACACCTACATTTTAACCTTTTTGACTGTCTAGCCTATGAATCCCTTCTTTTATTTTTATTCTTCTTGTTTTATTTTTTGTAATATAAACAATGCAGTGGGGTTGGTGGGGGTGCAGGGACGGCAAGAAAGTAGAAGAAGAAAACGTGACAGTGTTACAGATCTGTGCTCAGGCCAAAAGAAGAGGGAAGGAAAAAACAGAGCTGACGGGGGGTGTGGACGTGCGTCTTTAGGCAGCGGGATCACACATCTCTTGACTCCACGTGGTGGTTGTGCGACTGTGTTGTTGTGCGAGTGGAGGCGTGTCTGTTGGCAGCAGAGGTGAGTCATGCCAGTTAAAAGCAGAGCTCAAGCGATCCGCAGACCGATCGTCCGGCGCGTCGGTCACAAACATGGGCAGAACTGCCTTTTTCTGATTGGAGACCGTGTTCTCCAAGTAGCACAGGGTCAGGCCGAGGGGTGTGGCTAAAACCAGGGCCAAGGCCAATGATTGGCACGCAGTTAGCATCACGGCTAAGAGGAAGACAACCAACAGGCAGGGCAAGAGCAACGGGGACAGGTTCAGGAGGTAACGATGCAAAGAGGCGCAAGAGACGACACGAAAGTGACGAGAGGAACGAGGCAGAGCACAGAGAGAGGAAAAGAAAGCACAAACGGAAGACGATGTGAGGCGTGGATGAGGTGGGGAAAAAGGAAAACTGGAAAACCGAGCTGGCGAAAAATGATGCGCAATGTGACAATTTCAACACCACAGAATTAATTAGTTGAAATAAATTGGGGACGCTCACGCTGGACACGATGCGCTTGTGAAGGGTGGCACTAATGGTCTTAAATTTCAGCGTTAAACTCGAAATGAGCCGGATCCAAATGAACAGAGAAGCGTTCGGGTCTGAACACTGTTTTGCTTGCAGACGCCTGCTGACGTTCTTCCCCTGCAAAGACAGAAAACAAAGTAGGAGAGATGCATATTTAACCACACCCCTCAGACAGAACCAGCGCTGCCAGTGAGGAAACCCAACCGGCGCCCTACTTTCAGCCTGGCAGACCACCTCCAGTGCAAAAGTTCCGCGCTACAGCAGGGGAGGATTTGGGAGCAGCTTGTAACGGGGGGGCAGGCGTCAGGGTTTTGTGCAAAGTCGGCTGACTGCAGAGTGGATAAAGAGGGGGAGCTGGGAGAGTTTAAAGGAAGGGCCTGTGGCATGGGTGACGCGGCGCCATCCTTGTCGAGATCCTCGTCTTCGGAGATGTCCGACAGGCCGCGGTTGAGCTCAGAGATGGAGTCGAGGGACGGGGGAATGGAAGACAGTGACGATAATGAGGAGAAGGAGAGTGGAAACATGAAGATTGACTGATAGAGGAGAGGAGATGAAGAAGACAGGATAAACAAAGGACGTGAAACAAAGCAAGCAGAATGGGAGAAAAATATACATAAGCGATCCAACAGAATGTGAGCATAACAAAATCCATTTTGATAATGAATGTGATGACAGCGTGCAGGAGAAGGGTGAGACACGCAAACAAATGTGGGAAAGAAAAAGGAGAGGGGAGGGAAGATACATTAGTCTGTGAAGCACAAGAACGCAGCACACAAAGGTTAAAAGTGAACGCTCAAGGGTCGAGCACAGTGTACAAAACGGTGTCAACAGCAGAGGCAGAGCACGAGGGTGTGAGCGCGCTTTAGGAGAAGAAAAAAGTAAAAGGAGGCGTGCATTATGTATTTATACAACCTATACAGCTAATATAACCACTTCATTAACACTATAGTGTGTAGGATAGTGTCATCTAGTGGTAAGGCTGCAGAATGTTTTGTTTCCCTTTCACATTTTTGGCGATGGGGATTCATGCTCCCCCTTTGTCTTGTGATGAGTGTATAACCCTCCATTTCACAAAGATGAGGGTTCTCAAACTTGTTAGCAAACGGCGGAGAACGTATGTCTGTACTCTAACAATATGGTGGTGCAACATCACGGCGTACATAAGGGGGCGCACTCATGTAGATATGAAGTGCTCATTCTGAGCTTATTACACTGATTCATTGTTGCAGGTAATTATGTTTATGAATATTTTCTATTTGTACAAAGAATCACCCCTAATCCTACACACTGTAGCTTTAAAGGCTGGATAATAATAATAATAATAACTTGTCTCTTTACCAGCACTGAGCTCCTTCGTGCTCTCCACAATGCAAAGCAAAAGATGACTGCAAAATCGGCAGTTCCAAGACTGAATAAATCCCCGCTCATCATTGCATTTCCAACAACATCTACACTCAACAAAAATATAAATGCAACACTTTTGGTTTTGCTCCCATTTTGTATGAGATGAACTCAAAGATCTAAAACTTTTTCCACATACACAATATCACCATTTCCCTCAAATATTGTTCACAAACCAGTCTAAATCTGTGATAGTGAGCACTTCTCCTTTGCTGAGATAATCCATCCCACCTCACAGGTGTGCCATACCAAGATGCTGATTAGACACCATGATTAGTACACAGGTTTGCCTTAGACTGCCCACAATAAAAGGCCACTCTGAAAGGTGCAGTTTTATCACACAGCACAATGCCACAGATGTCGCAAGATTTGAGGGAGCGTGCAATTGGCATGCTGACAGCAGGAATGTCAACCAGAGCTGTTGCTCATGTATTGAATGTTCATTTCTCTACCATAAGCCATCTCCAAAGGCGTTTCAGAGAATTTGGCAGTACATCCAACCAGCCTCACAACCGCAGACCACGTGTAACCACACCAGCCCAGGATCTCCACATCCAGCATGTTCACCTCCAAGATCGTCTGAGACCAGCCACTTGGACAGCTGCTGAAACAATCGGTTTGCATAACCAAAGAATTTCTGCACAAACTGTCAAAAACCGTCTCAGGGAAGCTCATCTGCATGCTCGTCGTCCTCATCGGGGTCTCAACCTGACTCCAGTTCGTCGTCGTAACCGACTTGAGTGGGCAAATGCTCACATTCGCTGGCGTTTGGCACGTTGGAGAGGTGTTCTCTTCACGGATGAATCCCGGTTCACACTGTCCAGGGCAGATGGCAGATGGCGTGTGGCGTCGCGTGGGTGAGCGGTTTTCTGATGTCAATGTTGTGGATCGAGTGGCCCATGGTGGCAGTGGGGTTATGGTATGGGCAGGCGTCTGTTATGGACGAAGAACACAGGTGCATTTTATTGATGGCATTTTGAATGCACAGAGATACCGTGACGAGATCCTGAGGTCCATTGTTGTGCCATACATCCAAGAACATCACCTCATGTTGCAGCAGGATAATGCACGGCCCCATGTTGCAAGGATCTGTACACAATTCTTGGAAGCTGAAAATGCCCCAGTTCTTGCATGGCCGGCATGCTCACCGGACATGTCACCCATTGAGCATGTTTGGGATGCTCTGGACCGGCGTATACGACAGCGTGTACCAGTTCCTGCCAATATCCAGCAACTTCGCACAGCCATTGAAGAGGAGTGGACCAACATTCCACAGGCCACAATTGACAACCTGATCAACTCTATGCGAAGGAGATGTATTGCACTGCATGAGGCAATGGTGGTCACACCAGATACTGACTGGTATCCCCCCAATAAAACAAAACTGCACCTTTCAGAGTGGCCTTTTATTGTGGGCAGTCTAAGGCACACCTGTGCACTAATCATGGTGTCTAATCAGCATCTTGATATGGCACACCTGTGAGGTGGGATGGATTATCTCAGCAAAGGAGAAGTGCTCACTATCACAGATTTAGACTGGTTTGTGAACAATATTTGAGGGAAATGGTGATATTGTGTATGTGGAAAAAGTTTTAGATCTTGAGTTCATCTCATACAAAATGGGAGCAAAACCAAAAGTGTTGCTTTATATTTTTGTTGAGTGTATTATTTGGTGCCCACATTGAATTTTTAACTAAGGATCATCATCCGGCAGATCATGCACTTATGTTCAGTTTTGCACAATGATAAGTCCGTAGCAAACTGATTCACTGGCCTTTGAATTTACCTCCCTATCACAGGAGCAGTAGAGGGGTTATTTTATTTTTTTAATCTAATGTAATTTTAAGCATTTTGAAGTGGAAAAAAATACGTATTTGGACTACTTAACATTCTTTAGCTCTGCTGCTTATTCTGCATAATGAAGGCCAAACAGTGGGTTTTCTCTAATGATGAAAATCATGTCACAGCTTCAAACTACTTTAACAGCACGAGTTCAGACTAAACTTCAAAATGACGTGCTGCAGTCGCTGTAACATTCTATAAAATAGCAGACTCTCTCTACTGCGTTCTCAAGAATATTCTGGTGATTTCTGATGCCGAACTTGGAGGAAAATAGTTGTCTTTTATCTCGCAGATTTGGGTCCAGGTAAGTTTGTTATATCATGATGCGATACCTTTTTTTTTTTAATCAGTGCTTTTGTATCAGAAACAATCTGTCTTTAAGAAGACAAAAACTTGGAAAAAACTTGGGAGCAGTCAGATCAAAAGGCTAACGAATCAATTTGGCGTAGCCTAAATTAAAGTTACAATCTGACACCTTTTGAAGCAAAATCCAAAAGTCTCTCAACACACAGACAGGCAGGAATCTAACTCTGTGCATGAAGCAATGTCTTGTTTCTTTGCTGTCAATCTATTATTACTCTTGTTCTCTCCCTTAGTAGCATGAGCAAGTCTCAATGTTGATATTCCATCAAACAAATAGTTTTTGTTTACATTTAGACAGAAATATTCATTCACCTGTGACTAATGTTATTATCAACAGAAACGACCATAGAAAACATGTTTAATCCTGATTCATTTTTCAGGTGGGTCGGACATTTCCATGAAGAGATTTTCATTTAAATAAACAAATAATAATGCTCAATAATTTGCTTTAAAAAGTTCAAAGAAATACAATTTCTAGCCATAAAGTCCATATCAGTTAATAAATAACTTTTTTTATTCCCTGTGACCCACAAAGCAACTGTTCCTCTCTCTGTAGCACACATTAAAAAAAACAAGCAAACAGTGAAACAATAATATTTCATCCTCTCTGCACAGTATGTCTCATTCTCTGGCTGTTTGTGGTTTGCACACAGACACGCGTGCATCCTCGCACACATACCTTGGAGTCTGAGTGGAGCTCACGTCTGTTCTCAGCCGCAGAGTCCCTGTCGGCCTCAGTTATACTAACCATCGGTGCTTTGGAGTGAGGAAAAACAAAGGAAACATTAATATGTTTTAGTAACAGACCCATTTACTTTTTCTTTAATCCAAATTTGTCTGGTAATAATATAAGTGCTAACGGCTGCAGTGGAACGATGTGTCCACAAGGGGGCGGCTGCATTGCAGTAAACCTGAAACTTGCACACAGCTGCACCAGGTATTGCAAAATAAAACGCTCTCATTTCTGAGCACTCCTGATTAGCGTCAGGAAAACGACGGACATGAAAACTAAGGAAATCAAGACCGTGTCATTACCGGTTATAATTACTGACGAGACAGCTGCACGATTCAGTCACAAAACCAAAAACGTGTGTCAAAACTTTGGATTTCAGGGATTTCTGCTTCAGTCTTCCAATCTGCTTTCTGTCACAAGTATGTACATCGATTGACTTTGCAGCTTATGACTACTTCCATTGTCAGTTTTTTTTTATTTATGTATTAAAACGTCACAAAATAAAGAAACTGTTCACCATTTCCCAGAGATAAAGCAATGTGTGTAGATTTTTTAAAATGAAAAATTACTTAAATATTAACATTATTGGCGACCAGTTTTGTGTCAGTCAAAAAAAATAAATAAAGATTTTTTTTTAAAAAACAGTTTCAGTGGAGGTTTTTCTCCATTTTTTTTTTTTTTTAAAGATGTAAGATTTTTTTCTTTTCATCTCTTCCTCCCTCTCTGTGTGAAAGGAAACATGTGCTGTAGTTGTTTCCTATATCACCAAGCATATTACATCCAAACACACATAACCCCCCTCTGTGACCACACTCCCACCCCATCCTTCATTTCCTTAATCCATCCGGTTTTTGCATCTCTTTGGGGCAAAGCTGCAGCGCTTTGGAGCGAGTTAGCGGTGCACATATGTTACCTCCATCCAGACTGCGGCTGATTCGTTTTGACGAGGTGCGCTCAAAGCTGGGTGCAGGTCGGTCTATGAGAGAGCTGGCCTGGCGGGTTTGGGCCTGTGTTCGGCCACTGTAGCGGAACTTTGAACCCAGCGTCAAGAAGCGGGGTTTTGTTGGCGGTTCAGGTGCGTTTAACCTAAAGACAGAGAGAAACTATGATGTGGGACAGGCACAAATTCTTTTCTACAATCACATCACATGTGCAAAACATTAAAAAAAAAATGTTTCCAGATATGTTCATCCAGACTGCAGCAGAAACTAAACTAGTCAAGCATGCAGCTATTTCCCAAAAATGGCTATGTGACCCACCAAGACACTCATAACAACTCAGGAGTTCTAGGATTCTGTGGCTGTGATTGGAGAAAATGTGCACAGTGCAACTTTTGTCTAGTGCATTACCAGCTTTACAGCGGAGTGGCACAGGAAGAGACTTTCTTTAAAAGACGTGAAATTTAAGCTAGTTTGGCAGAAGGCACACGGGGAACTCGAGCCTAGATTTGATCTGTTTTCTTGTGTGTAAATCCTTCTCCGTTCCACTCCACCATGAAGTTGTACAACTAGTGATGCAACAAACAAAAAGGTGCACTATGTTACTCCAGCCACAGAAGTCTATACACTCTGCCAGAGTTGCCATTTATGTTGTGGTCGCTTCTCTCACTAGTTTCCTTCTTGCAGAGTCACTCAGATATTCAATGACTTAGACATGTGCATGTATCCATCCCCTGACTTGTATAAAGAGTATTTGCCGAGTCCTGACTGGCTGTTAAACCTTCTTGTATTCAAGCTGAAAGTCGACACTACAAGAACATCCTAAATGTTTCATTTCAACTTCACTGCAGCGGCGCACAGATGCAGAAATGTGTGTGAACAGAGTGCATGTGTGTGATTTAATGTGTGCCCATCTACCTGTAGAAGCTGTGATTCTCCACACAAACCTTCCACAGCCGTTTGGCCGATCGATGGTTTTGGAGTTTAAAGCCCACTGTGCTTTCAAACTGCTCCGTCTATCAAAAAAAAAAAAAAAAAAAATTATATTAAAAGAAAAACCATGCAGTGATGCGCGCACTGTATGTGACTTTCATGTGATGCATTGATCTATAAAGTTCAAAACGGCATAATAATTCATCTGGTGTGCTTTGATTTTGCAAAATATGACTGGTGTAAGTGTACTGGAGTGTCATTAAGACTTTTGGCCTGAGTGAGTTCATGGGTACACACCTCTCCTGGTCTGATCTTAATATAGAAGTTGTTCCTCTTGTAGGAAATCTTCAGTATCTTGGGCCAAGCAAAACGATTTATCCGGAGTCTATCTTTGTAGACCAGGAGGCCGTTGGCACACACGCCAAGCATGATATCCACGCCTTCAGAATCCTGTCAGGCACGCACACATGCGCAAAAGAAGTCAAACAACATTGTTCTTTACAACAATTAAAGAGAGGAAAGTTTTCCAAATATTCCCAAATTCATGAGTACAAATTGATTTTCACCTGTAAAATGCTCAAAACATAGCAACATTTCATGTCATCGCCGATTTGTTCTTTTTCCACTTTGGATATATGGCTGTGGCCATCTTTGTAGACCTTAACAGTGACAAAGGTTTAAAGAAGTGGGCGTGGCTCGTGTATCACTGCATTCATCTCTCGTTTTAAAATTATTATTTATTAATTTTGGTTATTTAACTTTTTTGGGATCTGTAAACTGTTAAACCACTATAAGTGATCACATACAATCCATAATTTAAAGTTAAACATCTACTAAATGTATTAACGTAGCCAAGCTTGGCTAAGGCAACTTTGGTATAATTTCTAACTTTCTTTTGACCAAAAGTCAGACAGGATTTGACTGTTGGTGAACCAGAATGCACCTCTGAGTTTGTACAATTTCAAAATGCTCTTATCTCAGTCATCACTGTAAATATGGACTCTATACAACAGCCCAATTTACAAATATAGCAGGGTGAGCTACATGAACTCACTAACAAAGCTTTTAAGTCCATGGACATCTGGTAATAGTAAGCCAGAGAGTACTGGGGGGTGATATTGATTACAGTCATGAATTAACAATAAAAATCTGTTGGCCTAATGGAGAGTTTTACTGGGACACACACATGGTCCTGCCACGCTTTTAGCTCACTACTGATCGATGTGCACTTTGGCACCATCACATTTTTGCACTTGTGCGCTGATCTCACTCACAAAATGAAAAGCGGAGGATATTTTGCATTAGCTTACTGTGTGGTTTCAGAGTAATTGTTGACTTTTCAGTGACTGCGGGATAAAGCGTGTGGCGTTTCATGTTAACATGTACGCATCAGTCACAGTGGAAGACCGTCCCAATTTCCAAAGCAACATAAACAGTACGTAAAGAATAAATTATTCAAATAAATAAGAATAGGTCAAGGAATGCTGCTGCCACCTTACATTTAACAAAGGCTGACCCCCCCCCCAAAAAAAATTAATTAATAATAGGAACACTACAGGGAAAAACAAAACAAAACATATCATTGCACAAGAAGAAAATGTAAGTCGCCCGGTGGAGAATATTGTCGGATAACATGGGTGAGTGATTTTTAAAAATTTCATTTATTTGCAACAAGGTTTTGGTGACAGGAAATTTGACAGTCGCACTAAACCTTTAAAGAAAAAGGTTCAATCTAGATATGCAACTAATTTGTACCTAAAAATATCCACCTCTGCCATGAATACCTGGATGTGCTGGCATCCCAGGTGGGATACCATTTCAGTTAATAGCATTCATTTCAGCAATTCAAAGCAGTGTTGTTAACTTTTAATTTTCTTCCATGAGTTGTTCTGTGACAAGTCAGAGTGAGGCTTTAAATTCTGAATGTGTCTGATCATTCAAATCTACCCTTTGAATATCAGGGACCAAGATGCAAACACTTCCTACAGTTTAAATGTGACAATTTCTTAAAGCTCTCACACAGTGAGGTCCAGAGGTTACATATGCTGAGTTTGAATATGATGACATTTTGCAGCGATATAACATCACGTCCTATACGGTGGCTTCCCCGCCCATTTCGAGTGAGCGTGACGGATGAACGCTTTGGAAAAAACAAAAAACACAAATCAAGCTGCCACATAGATACTACTGTGAGGTCAAAAATGTGAAGGCTGGACCAAATCTGCGGCTCAATAAAACACTTTAGTCATTTCCATAAAAATCCAATGCCATCAAAAATATGGTATGGTGAAAACTGATTTATTGAACTCTACTTGATCTAAGCAATCCAACCCTACCTGATTTTTGAAAAACGATAAAAAAAAAAAAAAAAAACCCAAACTGTTCAAAGTTGCACATGGAAAAACGCTTCAAATTTGACCAGGTGGTGGCGCGAGAGTGCTGGAGGTATACACATGAAATTTAGTGTAAAGAATGACAGAATTCCAGAGAAAGTGCATCAAATTTCACGACATTTTACCACACAGTTATACTGCTGATGTGAAACGTGAGGGATGGAGCACGTTTCTATATCCCGTCTACAGCCAGCGAGGGATAAAAATCTCTACTGACCGAACACTGTTGCATCCCAACAACATGATGCCAACTACATTTGGCTAACTGTTTGCAGTTTAAAAAAATAAATGCCCCCCCAAAAAGTGCAGCACAGAAATAGATCCACGATTTCCCACAACTTTGGTATTCCATAAAACAAACACTTTCAACATTCGAGACACTCACTAATGCTCTCGTCTCTCCCTCTGGATCAATCTGCTGCAAAGTGGAGCACGCTCTTAAAGGGGACTCGCCTCTTTGTCTCCACTTGCACATCACTTTATCCTTATCTCCGCCGCTTGCTTCTTTGTCTTCTTGACCTTCGATTTATGTCACATCCTCTCTTTCTATTCTAAGACTGGGTCGTGTGTTTTCCCCTCATTTTTCCTATCTGTCCTGCAGACACACAGAAACGCGCACACTGCTGGTGACCTGTTATCCCAGCGAGACGCTGGCTGTTCCCATGGCAATGTCCTCCCTGTGTGTTTGCACAGCTGACATACAAATACAGCAGAGACGTACAGATACAGGCACGGTGACGCACCTTTCCCCATATCAAAACAAACTGTTTATTCCCAAAGAGGAATGGCCATGAGATAATGCAACACATTTGTAAATTTTGCTGTGGAATTTAAAATTTTTGCAAAAGTTGAAGACCAAAGAACTGCATAGAGACCATTAAATGTTGAGGTGTCAAACCCAAATTTGCCTATGACGCTGGCAAGGTTGCGCTGTCCTAAATTGAGAGAAAATACTCTGCAGAGGAGGGAAAAAAAAATGCAGAAGATTAATCACCGAGTGGTTCCACAAACTCTGTAAAACCTACTGCTTATTTACCTCTGACAATTTGGGTTCTGATAGATGCAGATGAGGACCAGTGAACCTCCTATTGTGGGCCAAGTTGGCATTTTTCCACATGCAAAATAGAATGAAGGCAGAAAAGCCCATCAAGTTGATAATCACAGGGTCCTGGCGTCACTGTTGCTTATATGAAATTCTACTCGAAACAGGAAGCTGCTGTATGACAGATTTCTAGACTATTTTTCAACTTTCTTTAAAGCTACTAAAGTGACTGGTTTTCAGATGCCAGAGTGTTGTTGGTTTTAACTGTTACAAAGCTTACCCGAAAGTGAAAGAACTGCAGTAAAATTCTAAATAATCGCAATTACATCCACAATACTATTATTTCCTACCTTAGCATGGTGCAGGTCCACGCCGTACATGGACAGTTTCTTGGCATTTTCTAAAAACTGGGAATCAGCCTGCGCTGGTGTCATTCCCCTAAAAACAAAAATCACCCACAACAGAACACAGTTGGATTTGCATGTCTGTCTTATAACTGCATTTAAAAAAAGAAAATAAAACAGTCACCAATATGAGTAAATAAATTTGCACCATTAGATGTGTGTGTGCTTCCTCTGACCTGTGGGATTTGTGGAGTTCCAGAATCTTCTCCTCCATTTCTTTGTTCTGATTCGGGGCAAACGTCAGCTGGCTGATGTAGTCGAAAGGCCGAGGTTGATTAGGTTCATAGTCTCCAAACTCTGCCTGTAAACCAGTAGCACACAGACATACAGCTTTATGAGACAGAATGAAACAAAAAGCACCCGAATCGCCTCATGGCGCCACCTAGGCTTCATAGGATACAATTAGGTTATCCGCAAATGGAACACGTGCAGCGTTTTGTGACAGTTTCCGCCTCATTATGCACTTTTAAAAATCAG
This sequence comes from Thalassophryne amazonica, assembly GCF_902500255.1. NCBI lineage: Eukaryota > Metazoa > Chordata > Actinopteri > Batrachoidiformes > Batrachoididae > Thalassophryne > Thalassophryne amazonica. Next base: position 28,137,461 of record NC_047123.1, on the reverse strand, counting down.
ATATGCACCACAGAAGGTCACGCTCTGTAGCTATGATAAACCTGCATGCAAAGGTAACAGTGAGCCACAAATGTGATCCAGTGCCCGATTTGAGGATGTAATGCGCTGGACTTACTGTACACGTTGTGTGCTAATAAGTGCTGTAGCACGCGGATAGCATAACTCCAGCACAATCTTAACCAGCAGATGTGTTGGTGTCACAATAACACTGAGACACTGTGACTACAAAATGATATTGGTGCAGCACTTTTCCAGCTGATACAGGTAATATACAGTGTGCTGCCGTGCAAGGTGCTCAACTGCACATTGGGAACAACTTGAGGATTAAGGATATTACCAAAGAGAATGTCTCCACACATACAGAAATGACAACAATATGCCAGGACACAACACAGCCATACCTGGAAGCTGTATATTTGCCACTTTGCACAGTACTATACGTATACCTGCAACGTGTACGATCCCAATAATGTGTGCGTGACAAATGAGCAAGGCAGTTGACCGGATGCAACATCTTCACGGAGCTGCAGGCATAACAGGTACCTACGAAAAAGAGAGAGAGAAAGAGAGAAGAGAGGCGGATAAAGTCTCCTCACAGTAAGCACATTCAAAGCCTTTAATTAGAGCAGAACTGCTTCAATCTTTCACAGTGCTAAACGAGTCATTCATGTGGTCAAATTCTCTGCTCCTGGGAGGCTGAGCACAGCTAGTGAGATTAAATGTCTGTTGCTCCTTCAGGTGGTTTAATATCTAATCCTCATCTTGACATAAAAGAGGCAAAAAAAAAAAACAAGTGTAAAACATCTGCTGTATTTCCCAGACTCTAATTTTCCCCGGAGTATTGGTCACATCTGTGCAAAAAATGCGCCGTGGAGAGGAAAACAAAAAACAAACACACATAAGAGGCACCGGTCTATAAACTGCACTCCCAGATGGGTTTGTGCTGCTTGAACGACAGAGACGTGGACACTTTGGATTATCCCTGAGCTACGACTATCCGAGAAGTTTTTCAAACAAAGGGCCCCGTGCTTTGAGTGTGTGTGCATTTATGGCGAGTATCCGTCGGCAAACTCCACAATAATTTACACACAAATCTACACCATTACCAAGACGTACAGATTGATTTCCAAACGTTAAACTGTGTGCGTGCATGTTGGTGCCTAGTTACCTCGTAATGTCCTCAGTGAGCATCGAGGGGTCGGGAGGGTAGAACTTGACGTTGAAGGCAAATTGCCAGTTGTTGCCTAGAGAGAGAAGCAGCGAAACAACACCATTAGGAAAATGTGGTGAGAGGAACACAGATGATCAAGATCAGTTATTTACCCCACAATGAAAGTACTTGGTGAATATGAACAAATATAGAGTGCTTACAACAGGCACATGTGGGACTTATCTAATCAGTGTGAAGATCTAAATGCTGGGTTACAATAGGAAATGAATGAAACAAGAGGTCATAATTCATGGAATGTCTTTCTATTTATTGTGCGCTCTCTTGCAGCTGATCCCACTTGCATGTGTGTGTATGCATGATAGCGAGCGAGCGAGAGAGACGTTGGTGTGACAGAAGGCAGCTACTTAATGGAGAACAGATTTTAGAAAGCATTACGCACGCTGCTGCATCATACGTGCGCCCGCCCCCTGCACAGCAGCTCTGGTATTGTGCAACATCATTTCATCATGACCAAGCGCCACACTGAAATATTTATTTCCCTTGTTTATTGTTGTAAACAAGGGCGTGGATCGTCCACGTCACCTTCAGCTTTCTATCAACAACTTTTAAAGCTACAGTGTGTAGGATTTGGTGTCATCTAGTGGTGAGGTTGCACATTGCACTACGCCGTTGCTCCCATGCAGATATGCAGAAAACAGATTCGTCGTTGCAGGTCATTACACACTAATGAACAGATGGTTATAAATGCTATATTCCATTTCTGCTAATAAAAACCCCTAAAATGCTGCATGATGTTGCTTTAAGTTTCTGTTGGCGCATTTATTTAAATCTTTAAAGAAAAAAAAAAAAAATCTTTGCTTTCAAAGCAAAATGCTTTGAAAGGCGTCCAGCTGCCATATGCCTTGTGCAGATTAATGCTGCCAGTGTCACACGCACAGAAACGTACCTACTTTGACGTACGCCGCATACCGCAGGCGCATTAAACACAGACACCAACCGCTGTCCCACATAAACACACATTCACACCCAGACGCATTCTTAGTCAAAATATCAGTTTATGGGGCCAAAATGATACGTTCTTACTGAACCAGTCTCTTAAAAATCTCGTGAGTGCGTGCGCGCGTCCAGAATAATCCTCAATGTAACTAAACCACATTAAGGACACATTCAAAACTCAACAGCTGCAATTTCATGTTGGGAGCGGAACAGAGAAAGATTTTCAAACAAGAAAACGGTCAAATTTCGACTCGAGTCTCCCATGTGCCTTTTGGACTAAACACAGTTTTTGCCCGTCACAGGCAGAGAAGCAGACAACTACATCAGAGTTGTCTTGGTGGCTTCCCTCACTACTCTCCACCTTGCATGGTCACTCACTTTTTTGAGCTACTCAGTGACTTGGTACTGTATCCTCCTGGAGCTTTTCCAGTCATGGCACCATGGAAATGGTTGCAGAAATTCCAGTCGTTTTTAAAATCAATACGCTGATGGAGATCATAAATTGTTCTATGGTACTCAGATGTGAAGCATTTCGCTCTGGAGGATCATTTTGATGAATCTGGCTCTTTTTAAATCGGCAACCATGAGTGTGCAATAACAACAGTCTTGATGCAGTTACACGTTTGTAATATGTTTTGAACTCAAAACTGGATAGTACACCTTGCTTGGATTGTGTAACTTCCTAATTTAATGGTATTTTCCTTTTTTTTTTTAAATTCCAGTAAAAATCCCTGTTAACACGACATGATGTCATCCTACTATGAGACCATGACATCGTGATCTCATGGTCATTTACTACCAAAGAATGACGTAACTGTTTAGTGAAAAACAAGCCTCAGTTTGCATTAACCCACTGGCGTCCTGGGCAAACATTGGTAAGCTTAACATTGATAAGTGATACTTTTCTGCAAAAGGCTTTTACAAAGTACACTTCAGTGATTTTGACCTTTTGAATCCCAAATCAATAAACTTCTTGGGGTCTCCATGCCTAACACACGTCAAGTTTTGGTGACAATCAGGTCAATACAAAAAGTGAAGTCATCTCGCTCACATATGAAATGTCCCATGACAGACTGAATGAGTGAGCGACTGCCTGCACATAGTGATGTCCAGCCCACTGGCTATACAGTGAAAATAATCCAAGTATATACTAATGTACGCCAAATACATACGGCAGTTTCCCCTCACAAATGTAAGCCACAACAGTGAACAGTCAAGGAGGACACACGGTGACTTTCACCAGTCAGTCATCAAGGCTACCAAGAGAAGCACACCTGCCAATTTTCACATTTTTACCAATTTTTCCAAACGCTTGACCATTTGAACTTTGTTACATGGTACAGCAAGACTTGTAATAAACCAAATCAGAATGGAAAAAAAAAATTTAAAAGAGTGCAGATAAGGTGAAACTTACTGCGTATCTGTCTTTTGATTTCCTTTGTGGGATCCAACCAACACTGTAAAGAATAAGCAACATGAAAGAGAAAATTAATCCTAACACGTAAACCTTGGGGGATGTGACATGCACTTCTGCGGAGGTCTAGTCTATACCAACTGCATGCAGCTTGGTAGATACTCTGATGCATACCTTCTGGTCATGGCTGTCCTTGTATGTCAGACCAAAGTAGTCTTTTTCCAGTAGATTAAGATGCTCGCACCACCTTAAAGAATAAGAACTGGCCCTTGGCACGTTTCGAAAGGAGAGACAAAGATCTCACTGCTGAGATTACATTTTCCTGGGGCAGGTGGGAATAAAGAACAGTTATGTTGTGCAGTTCCTTGTCAAACAGAACATGCAAGGGATTCCAAACATAATTGACTTCAAATTTTGAGCAATAAGAAGGGTTTGATGAGACACTTGCTGAGGGATGCGCAGCCTCACTCCCTCCACAACGCTTCTCTGCATCAATGCATCTCTGTTTCAGCAACATATGTTTCATTATTGTCTTCTCCGACAGGCTGTCTCTCCCTCTCTGGGCCGATACATTCTTTCAAAGCCAGATGGGAGTGTTAGGCATAAAAAATCCTCACGCTCAGCTATGACAGTGACATTTAGCACACATCCAAGCATGCACGCTCGAGCGAGCACAGACGATCCAGTGGTTCAGTTTCAACAGACTGCAGGCCAGACAGGAAAAAATGCAAAAAAAAAAAACAAACAAAAACACAACCTGTCATTTCATTGCTTTTTAACTGTGTCATACTGAATGATTGCAGCAACACCCAGACAGATGGGCGATGGAGCGCGGTGGCAGTGGAAGGAAAGAGCATGAAAGACGGCATTTTTCTTCTCGTCCTGGGACAGCTGAAAACATCTGTGGTATTTTCCTATACTTGGCGCAACACGTTCGCACACTCGCAGTGCATTCTGATGGCACAAAATAAGAATGTGACATTTGTGTGCTTCTGTAATGCACGTCTGTGCCACTGTTCCCACAAGCCAGGCACTACATGAAGGGTGGCTGTGGGGGGCAATTCATATGCATTACTGCCTATGAGAAACACAAATATTTAAGTTTTTTTTGCTATTTGTTTTTAAGTGCAACAATCACTAGCAGCCATATTATGAAGATTTACATATTTCCAAATAAATCATAGATAAATAATAAAGAATAAATTAAAAAAGAATAAATTATGTTCCTGCAACGCTTGCAGGAACATAACTCTACAACATGCACATAATACTCTTCCTCCAGGAGGTGACCAAACTCTGGCAGGGGTGGTGTCCAAGTGGTCAATGCTCTCTGTTCAAACACCACCTCTGCCATAGTTCTCCATGTAATGTGGCATTGCGTCAGGAAGGGCTTCTGCCAATTCAACATGCAGATCCACCCCGGATCTGCTGGGGGCCACCCCGAATGAAAAGCAAAGGAGTACTTGGGACTTACTAGGAGATGATCAAACTAAGTTGTTGTTGCACTCAAACTGCAACATAATGAAATTCTAGGCTGTGTGCTAAATTTCAGTTTGGCTAATTAAACCACACCAACTATAACTGAATAGTCAGCTTTCAAACCATTTGAATCTGTTTTTACAGCAGAGTTGAAAAATGAATCGGAAGATACTTGGGCAGCCTGCTTTAAGGTGTCATGATTAGCATTTTCCAAGATGCCAATTATGGGTTACCAGGTGTCAAAAAACAAAAAACAATACATCCAAGGTTGTAGCAAAAAATTACAAGATACACACAGGCTTAAAGCTAGAGTGTGCAGCATTTATCATCATCTAGTGGTGAGGTTGCAGAATGTATTATGCCATTGCCAGTCACAATTTCTCTTCTGTCGATGGGTATGCATGCTGTGTTGCTTTCTCTCATGATAATCAATATGTGGAGCCTCCACTTCACAAAAATGAAGGTTCATAAACTTTTTAGCCTACACTAGCAACCAGTAAACTGTATACAAGACACCGATCACCTACCCCTCTTCTCTTTTCTTCAGTCTTTCAACTGCATTGCAAAATGCAGAAGGTGGAGTAAGAATGTCCCTTTTGGACTACTGTATTAACAAGGTGCTCCTATGTAGATATGAAGGGATCATTCTAAGATTATGAACACACGTTGACTTATTGTTGCAGGTCATTACCGTATTTTCTGAAGTATAAGTCATACTGGAGTATAAGTTGCACCTGTCAAAAAATGCCTCTTGAAAAGGAAAAAACCAAAAAAAAAAAAAAAAAAACATACAAGTCATCCCAGAGTATAAGTTGTTTTCTGTGTTATGTGCCATTAATTTGGGATTTCTGTGCATTCTTGTAGTGCATTTTTATTAATGGCATTTATTCTTTGATTATTGGAGTTTATTTTGTTTAGTGCTTTGAATCCTGGGAAAGTTCTATATAAACAAACAAACCAAACAGTCATTAGAATTTTAATACCAACTTGTGAATTTTCAGTATACAAGTCGCACCAGAGTACAAGTCGTAGGGCCTCCCAAACTAGTAAACAAAATAAAATAAAAAAAAGTGAGATATTCCAGAAACTACAGTATACACGAATGAACACATGGATATAACTGCTACATTATGCATCTGCTAATAAACGCCTCTAAATCCTGCACACTGTGGCTTTCAATCCTTGCACACCAAGGCTAACACAGCCATTGGCGCCAACAGTGATACAGTGTAATCATACTCGTATGGGGTAAGCTAAAAAACCTCAATGCAAAACACACAAACTGCAAACCAGCTCGGTGGACATTTCTCACAGAGCACACAGGAGGCCAAACAAGGACTTCTGCAACAAATGTCACAGACGTCTAAAATGAGCATTGCTAGTCCTAAATTTAGTTTCTAACAGGGGAGGTCGTACATCCACAGCTACAAGGTGTGGGACTTTTAGAACCACAGCCATAATTAACTGCAATGACTCCGTTTGCACAATAGACCCCTTAATTAGCAGACATAGTACAATGGAGACAGAATTAGAGGAAAAACAAAATGCTGGAGAACTGCTGGGCAAACAAGAAAGTTAACAACTCTGGAAGGCATTGTGCACCTCTGCCTCTCACAACCTAACTATGCCACTGTGTACAGGGTGGGTCTAGTGAATGTGTGTGTGCGCTTACACACACATCAGGACAATAGTGGTTAGTTGCAGTATCAGCGGTATCTGTTGAAACACAGAGCAGCCACTGTTCAAATGACCATGGACACTCGCAGGCATGCCGTCGGCGGTGGAGTACTGTAGATTAGGAAAACGAGTTTGTGACCATAAAGTCAAAAACAAGAAGACTGAGCTCAGTGAAATGCTCACCAATTCTGAACAGGACATTTAACTGTTACACAGCGGCTGTTTTGAGCAGTTTGTGCACATAGAAAAAGGGAAGAAAGTCCTGTGTTTCAAAAATAAATTCACCAGTGCAACTGCTAATATCTGATTTGTTCCTATTGTAAACAGCCCCAAAATTCTCTCTCTGTGCCACCGTATCTTCCAAAGATCTAAGTATTCATATCTTCTCCTGAGGATTATCTGCAAACACCAAATATTTATCATCTGAACAAACACTTCTGGCAGCCTTCCTTCTTTATTAATCTCCAACTGTAATACACCGTCACTGAACGGTGGCGTCCACGTGTGACACTGCACAACACGCATTTGCTATGGAGCGGCAGCTGCACAGAACTAATCTGACGGAGACGGACCCTTATAATCTGATGCCGTCTTGCGCGAGCGTGTGTGTTGGTGGTCAGCAGACGAGCCCGCGCCGGGTGAGCTGCTTTGCTTTTATCCTCCTAAGCCACGCCCCCAAGCATTATGGCAGAATCTCTGCCATAACTGCATTCTGCATGCAAGCGCTGATCCTGTTCACGATAACGTCACCGACACAGTGGAAACCTCGAAGAGTAAAAAAAGCAACTCTGATTTGTATAAAACATTTCCCCCTCACCTCCACCTCACAGTTGAAGTCGCTCCCGTCCAACAGGGTCACATGACAAACCACCAGCTTCATCTTGCTCTTCTTCACCAGACGAAGAGGAGACTGGAAAATGGAGGTCTGGCCTTCTCCCCCCTCTCCTGTAACCTGCGCCTCCTTTTGCTCTCCTGCTCCTTCCTCCTTGACCTCTTTGGGATTTTTTGCAGCACTCTCTTCTGCTTTCTCCTCCTTAGTGGGCTGAGGCAGAACGGAGCATAAGAGAGTAATAAAAATGAGGAAACCAGATGAAAAATCAATAACAGTTACACACCCTGGACTTGCTTGTTCACGCCAAACGCACCAAATATTCAACCTCATTGCTGCAGTATTAGCAGAGTGGACAGAGCAGCTTGCACGCATGTCAGCCTCCTTGCTGTGTTCAAGGACACATTTGGTGCAGATTAATCCAGATCAACCAGACAGCAAAATGCTTTTTTTCAGGAAATCGTTTGAACATCACTTTTACCGCAATTCTCCCAAGCATAAGAAATTTTCCTCCTGCGTTCTCGCAGCACGACCTTGCAATGACCACAAAATTACAGCACGTTCTGACTGATGCATCAATTTTGCATTGCGTCCAATCCAGACGTCAGGCTGTGAGCAGCTCTGGTATCTGTAGAAGAGTGTTTGCTCAGAAACACAATAAATAAATCAATCACCCAAAATCTGTCTGTCCAAAGTAGGTCAAAGAGAACACAGTTTTCTTCCCATCACTCGATCCCCAGTTTGTCCCTTACGAAGGTTCTGGTCTCTTCTCGTGCAATTCTGCTCTTAGATGGTGCGGGCGTTTCTTCTGGCCAAGTCTCTGAAATGTTGATGTCAGTGGGTGGGCCTGGGTGGGTTAATGTCATCACTGGATGGAACAGATTGCGAGTTTGAGGGAGAATGGCTGTGCTTTTCTCTCCCTCTCTCTGCTGAACAGTCTTTGTTTATGTCTTAAACAGTGTCCATAGCAGGACTTCTCAAATGTGGCAAAACATCGTCATCTTGATTATTTTGGCCACTGCATTTACTAAAGTAAAAAAATAATAATAATTATGGTAAATGGTGTCCATTTATATAGAGCTTTTCCATCTACATATATCAGAAGCTCAAAGTGCTTTGCATTGATGCCTCACATTCATACACACAGTGATGTCAGGGTGCTGTCATGCAAAGCACTCACTACGCACTGGAAACTTGGGGTTTAAGGACCTAAGAAAATCATTTATATATAATTTCTTTCTTTACAAACTATTAAGTTATAGCAGAAGTTTGCCAGTTCTAGTCAAGACAGGGAGGGACTGGTACATAATACCCCCCCCGCCGCCCATCTAGCAGTACGAGGGGTACCTGACTAATAGCTGGAGAAGGTATATGATGGCGAGGAAAGGCAGTCATGCAGTGGCCCTGTACATGTCCAACTCTAACTCGCACATCTCTGAAGCAAAGTACAAAGAACCAACCTTTTACCTCAACTGTAACTTCAATTTTGAGCAGGTAGGTCCGATTTCTACCACCTGAGCAGAAATACTATAGTCCTGGCCTCACAATCTGGAGATGGTATTATCCCCTACGGACCTTCATTCCACTTTGAAAAAGAAAGGGCAATCGCTTTGATTGAAACAACTACAGGAGTATTACTCTGCTCTCCATGCCAGGAAGGGTTCTTGCACAGATCACTCCTTACAGGATTCCCAGTGACTTCTGCCGCTCAGCGTGTTCTAACTCTTACTCTGTGCAATGCTTGAGCAGAATAGGTGCTGGGTAGGTTAGGCTGTGGAAAGTACAACCCCTGGCAAAAATTATGGAATCATCGGCCTCAGAGGATGTTCATTCAGTTGTTTAATTTTGTAGAAAAAAGCAGATCACAGACATGACACAAAACCACAGTCATTTCAAATGGCAACTTTCTGGCTTTAAGAAACACTGTAAGAAATCAGGAAAAAAAACTGTGGCAGTCAGTAACGGTTACGTTTTTAGACCAAGCAGAGGGAAAAAAATATGGAATCACTCAATTCTGAGGAAAAATTATGGAATGATGAAAAACAAAAGAACGCTCCAACACATCACTAGTATTTTGTTGCACCACCTCTGGCTTTTATAACAGCTTGCAGTCTCTGAGGCATGGACTTAATGAGTGACAAACAGTACTCTTCATCAATCTGGCTCCAACTTTCTCTGATTGCTGTTGCCAGATCAGCTTTGCAGGTTGGAGCCTTGTCATGGACCATTTTCTTCAACTTTCACCAAAGATTTTCAATTGGATTAAGATCCGGACTATTTGCAGGCCATGACATTGACCCTGTGTCTTTTTGCAAGGAATGTTTTCACAGTTTTTGCTCTATGGCAAGATGCATTATCATCTTGAAAAATGATATCATCCCCAAACATCCTTTCAATTGATGGGATAAGAAAAGTGTCCAAAATATCAACGTAAACTTGTGCATTTATTGATGATGTAATGACAGCCATCTCCCCAGTGCCTTTACCTGACATGCAGCCCCATATCATCAATGACTGAAAATTTACATGTTCTCTTCAGGCAGTCATCTCAATGGAACGGCACCAAACAAAAGTTCCAGCATCATCACCTTGCCCAATGCAGAGTCGAGATTCATCACTGAATATGACTTTCATCCAGTCATCCACAGTCCACGATTGCTTTTCCTTAGCCCATTGTAACCTTGCTTTTTTCTGTTTAGGTGTTAATGATGGCTTTCGTTTAACTTTTCTGTATGTAAATCCCATTTCCTTTAGGTGGTTTCTTACAGTTCAGTCACAGACGTTGACTCCAGTTTCCTCCCATTCGTTCCTCATTTGTTTTGTTGTGCATTTTCAATTTTTGAGACATATTGCTTTAAGTTTTCTGTCTTGACGCTTTGATGTCTTCCTTGGTCTACCAGTATGTTTGCCTTTAACAACGTTCCCATGTTGTTTGTATTTGGTCCAGAGTTTAGACACAGCTGACTGTGAACAACCAACATCTTTTGCAACATTGCGTGATGATTTACCCTCTTTTAAGAGTTTGATAATCCTCTCCTTTGTTTCAGTTGACATCTCTCGTGTTGGAGCCATGATTCATGTCAGTCCACTTGGTGCAACAGCTCTCCAAGGTGTGATCACTCCTTTTCAGATGCAGACTAACAAGCAGATCTGATTTGATGCAGGTGTTAGTTTTGGGGATGAAAATTTACAGGGTGATTCCATAATTTATTCCTCAGAATTGAGTGAGTCCATATTTTTTTCCCTCTGCTTGGTCTAAAAAAGTAACTGTTACTGACTGCCACAATTATTTTTCCTGATTTCTTCTAGTGTTTCTTAAAGCCAGAAAGTTACCATTTGAAATGACTTTAGTTTTGTGTCATGTCTGTGATCTGCTTTTTTTCTACAAAATTAAACAACTGAATGAACATCCTCCGAGGCCGGTGATTCCATAATTATTGCCAGGGGTTGTATAATATGCATCTCGACTTCACAAATCAACGCATACCCCGACTGCAACTAAAGAAGCTGAGCAAGGAGTCAGACTGCTTGGGTTTGTGACCATTCTGGTTCAAGACTAACTTTCCAAAGGACATTACTTGAACTTTCTAAGGCCCCAAAATCCACTCGTATATTTGGGGGGGGGGGGGGGGGGGGAGACAAATAAATAAATAAAACAAAAATTACTGCCACATTTTCACATTTCAGCTGAAGGTTAAAGTAGTGAAATTTCACCAGATTCTACATTCATTTTCAAACCCGTTTGCTCAAACTATGTGTTAAAAAAAAGAAAAAAAAAAAGAAAATCTGCACTCCCAGAGCAACCGTGAAGACTGGAATGAGACAAACTGTGATGTGACAAAAATTAAGCAAATCTTTGAATTTCAGGGTGAGGCACAGAGAAGATGAAGGAAAAAAAAATTATTATGTATTGTTATACTGGTATATGTATAGAATAAAAGTCTTTACATATATACAGACACTTTTGGTGAAATAAGTTATCAAAAAAAATTCAACTTGCATTTTTTCTTAACGAATCTATGACATTCTGAAATGACCGTAGGGTTCGAGAGGGTTAAATATGAGATACCTCTGTGTCAGCGCTGGCGTTGGAATGAGCCTCTGCCTCCTTTACTTGCTCCGACTTTACAGCCTCCTTCTCTTCCAGCTCCTCCGCGTGGCCGTTCACTTCTGGGGCACTCCCATCTTCATCCTCTGCCACCTTGGTTGCCGTGTCCTGTGTGGGCGGGGTCTCCTTGCTAGGGGATGTCTTCATTCAATTCAGGAGCGGGCATTGAAAAAAATGTCATCAAAAATGGACATTTTGAAGTCAACCTGTGTGAAATGTGAGCTACGTGCATACCTGGCTTTGGGACTTCTGCTTCTTAAGCCACGGTGGCAGGTATCGAGAGATGCCTTTCGCCTCTTTCTCCTTCTCCTTTTCCTTCTCGGCTCCCTCAGCACTCGCTACTTCCTCCGTTTCTTCCAATTGGTTGGGCTGAACAGCTGACTCTTCTGTTTTCTCCTTCACCTCCGTCTCTGTGCCCGCTTCTGTCGTCATGGCTGCGTGTCAATCTGCCGAGTGAGAAAGGAGAACCAACAGAGAAGACACTGCATTGAAAAGGAGCATGTCAGATTTAAACAAAACGAGTCCAAACTAATCTTTACATCATAACCTCTGCTAAGGTGACGCTTGACATTTTATTCCCATGATTGTCCCTGTAAAATGCAAGTGAAACCATCTCTTCCAGATCACAATAACTCAAAAACAGTAAGTGCTACTATCTTGTAACTCAAATGAAAATGACCTACAGTGAGGACAAACTGATTCAGTGTTTGTTGACTTTGATAAACCAGATCAAGACAAAACGCAACTTTAACTTGTGTTAATAACAGTCCCATTTGTCACCTGTCTGAAACATCTTATTCCTACACTTTGGGAAAGCCAAGGGACATACTCTGTAAAATACAATAAGTGAATGATGCCATCCCCCTTATCACATGATGATGGAAATTAGGAGCATGCGTAGCTGAAGTTTCCCAGAGCTTAAAATGAGCTTTTCAGTTTATTTTATTTGCAAAGCCTAGACTGGTGGAAACCACGGGAGGATAGCAGGATTAAATTCAAAAGGTGAAACAATGATTTTCATAAAAATCTAGGGAAAATGTTTATTCTAGTGCAGAAAGGAATTCTAATAAAATTTGTGTAAATGTAAAACACAAAACAATCATATATGCTTTTGGGTTCACCTGTTTTTGTTTGGGGTTACTACAGGTTTTTAACGTCAGATTCCCTTCCTGACGCAACTCAGCGTGCACAAAGAGAGGCGGGCGTTGGTAGTCTTGGCTGCAGACCTTCTGTTTTGAAGGCAAGCATACTACTTGCGCCACTGTACTGCTATATAAAAAGGTATCCGGTATGGTAAATGGGAATGGTATAGTAAGAAGGGTTGAGACTGGTTGAAATGGGTATGATTACATTTTTATGCTGTAAACACATTTTGTGTTGCCCAGAACTTTAAAAGAATTTTTGACATAGTAAAATAGGGGTTTGCTTCATCTGCAATGCCATTCCAGTTTTCAAATTTTACTCTGACATGAAAAAAGGCACTTAAAAATGTTCTGCGATGCTTATATTTTTAACAGTGATTGAAAATTGTTTTTGCAGTCGATGTGCATGCAATTTATTTATTTATTTTTAACAAAAGTGGAAAGAAATGTGACCTCGATTCTCCCAATGATATTAATTTTCATGGCATGCAACTCAGAGTTGAGTTATAATCCAGGGTATCTTTTATAAATGAGGGATATGGCCCCATACTTTCTGGCTTTACAGCACTTTTTTCCAAGAGCAACAATAAATATGAGCTCTCTAAAATCAAGCAATATATATACTTTATGTAAACCACACCAAATATGAATTAAAACTCAAAACACAAAGTAAATATTGTTTAAATTAACCTGAACTACACCCTGGAATAAGTCATTTCAGTTATATAAAGTGAATCTCCAGCTTTGGTTCAGCTGTTAACACTGTTTTTAACGCCGGAGTTCTCCAAAGCGAGCACACAAAAACACAAGTTTAGGATGTCATTATGTCAATGAGGTTTTTCTGGGTCAACAGCTGGCTACAAACAGTTACAGACGCACAATGAGGGAGGGTAAATTATGCAATTCTTGTTATCTGACTCATTCCATTTTACCCTGCAGCTGTGGTCAACATGCACTCTTCAACCCAAATATCCTTGCCAATGCTGTCCTCTGACATCCATCACAGCAACAGACAATTTTATTCTGCCTGACAACAGATAAATGTCACTGGTTTTCAGGGCAAGTTGGGGTTAGAATGCACCATTTGCCAATTAAAGTTGTACAGTATAACTGCAAAAAAAAAAAAAAAAAAAGTCTAGATTGTTCTCCCTTTACTTAAATTTTACTCTGCACAGTGTCGAGCATAATAATTCATCTGCAATTTCATTCAAGTCTTTCTTTCCCCGTTTGTCTTCCGTCACTCGTGCCATCTTTCGGGTCAACTCCCTCACTTTTTATTATTCCTTACACTTTCTGCATTTTGCTTTCCAACCATCTCGAGTCTTTCACTCACTCTCCCGCTCTATTTTCTGCCGTGCCACCTCCAATAAGCAAGGACACGTGTGCACATCCACAGCGGGTGGAGGTGGAGGGAGGGGACGGGAACAAAAATAGAACAGGTCGTCTTACGCATGATCGGCTAATGAGGTGGAGCGGGGAGGCGGGAGACGGATGGAGGGCGGTGATGGAGTAAGTGCCAGTGTGCACGTCAGAGGAAATATATGCTTTTCTGTACGCTGGAAAACAGACAGAGGAGATGCTGAGACCAAATTCATTTAGCTCTTGTCAAGAGAGACTAACGTTGCACTACAAACCTAATAAAATGCCATTAAAAATATACAGTCTCTGTAACTATTCTCCAACTGTGGGGGGGGGGGGGGGACGTGGTCAGAATCCATCCACCACTTTTGAAACGAGACCTTTCCACCTCCTGAAGAGCATGAATTTAAACTTGGAAGTGTTTTCATGACAGCATCATCCTCTGCATCTATCGTGTGCAAATATTTGTACCTCTTGAGTGATTTTCACATTTTTGTCTTCACGCTGCACTGTTTTGGAGTTGTTTCCTTGGCTTATCGCTCTCCACAAAGATAACTCAATCAAATGTGCTCAGACACCACAACAGCACCACTGATCACATTTCAAAGTATACAGGTATGTAGAGAAAATGTTACAGCTTTGAAAACGGAAAGTTCATGAATAATAGAATATCAAACTCATTTTGATAAAAACTTACCTTTTTTCCACATATGAGCAAGGGGCTGGAAATCTTGACACCCCCCCCCCCCCCCCCCCCCCCCCCATTGTTGATCATTAAGATAACCAAAACTTAACTTCAAAATCATTATTAGGTGTTCTGAAGGTACCATGTCCAGTCAACATTAATGCTAGCATAGTTACATAGATGGATTTCTCTCTCACACACACACACACACACACACACACACACACACACACACACAGACCAGAAAAATTACTAAGGTCCCTAATTACTAAGATACCCAACTTGCTCTGTAGTATGCAGTTGAGCATCTTGCATGACATCAAGTATGTGTGTATGTGCGAATGAGGCAACATTGTAAAGCATTTTGTGGAAGTAAAAAAAAAAAGAAAAAAAAAAAACACTATATAAAAACGCAATCTATTCATTCCATTTAGTATAGTGTTGAAGCTATTTACACCAGACTGTTACAATAACATGACACAATTATGACCATGGACCACCTAGTAGCAACTACCATCAATGCTAATGGCAAAATGAGAGCGATACTTCGAGACAGACACAGATATACACAGAGACAAAGAGCTGCATAGATATAGACAGCGATACAAAGATAAAGCACTAGATCGAGCTATCACAAACATATTTCCTAATAAAGAGACATGTTCAAGACTAGAAATGGGAATTCTAATACAGAAGCTAAACATCACTTTAATGAAGTCATGATGAGACTGAAGATCACTTTGACTACTGCACTGCTATACGTCAACATCACTTTCATGTGATGCAGAAAAAAAAAGAAGAATTATGGGTAATAAAATGACGTAGTGCATCGCCACCAACCCGTACCTGTGCACTGCATCTCCCGCAAGACGAGCATGAACTACGTAAACAGGCTAAAACTCAATGCAGCGCTTTCCGGTAGTCTGTGCAGCACCGACCTCAGTGGCAAATTGCAACAGCGCACAGACATGCGCATGTTGCTGAAGACGTGCACCAGCATAGTTGTTCAACATGATCCCAATAGCACAAATTATTAAAGAAATGTATACAGTTAGAGGGAACAGACAAACTTCATGTTGCTCAACTCACATGTGTACTAAATAAGTTACCAACACGTCTGTTTCGTGTTAGTGTGCCAGTTTGGCAGACCGAATGGTCCGCCCCTAAAAATTGGTCCGCCTTTTGCATCAGCGCATACATACGTCATATCGGACCACAGCAGCACGTCTGAGACGGAACTCTTCACCCAAAGCAATCAAATGGATTAATGGGATTATTAACCATAATCATCAGTTTAAATCATTCTCAAGTCAGTTTTAAGCAGAAACTCAGCGAAATTCCGTGACGCATTGAAATGTCCAACCCACAGTGAACACATCAGCTAGCAGCTCGTTTAACCGTGGCGCTCTGATCACTTACGCAGCCTTTTATGATGAAATAATGCTGAATTTATGTGGAAATGATTATTGTACAAAAGCTTCAGATATCTGTCGCTGAGACAGAAGATGACTGGAGTGAAGTTTGAAGCAGAAACGAGGTGATAATCCATTGGGGGGGCCGATTTTTTTTTTTTTTAGGGGGAACATTCGGTTGGCAACACTGGTTCTCCTCCTCTCTCGCAACTTTCTAACTCATCACCCACCCCCCCCACCCCCACCCCCCAACTCTGTCTTTTGCGCCCCGGGTTGCCCCCCGTTCTCTTTTTAGTCATTTCATCAAATCGTTACACTCATCTTTCCTCTCCCATTCCCTTTCTTCCAGTCCAATGTTTCCACTCACATTATCAACCTCTTAAAAAACCCTCCTCTTCCTCGCTTCTTCCCACAGTCCATATAAACAACAGCGGTGACATTATTACAATCCCTCCGCCTCTCTCTACATGTATCCACAAATCAAACGGTTTACAGCGGCAACCCGATCTGTACGCTCTCTGGTGGAACTCCGTGATCGTACTAAGTAGACCAGCGTGTGACCGAGCTACAAATACGACAAAAGCTCCACGTGAATGAGGTCAAACGAGGATCACACGCAGTGAACACTTACGTATTGTTTTCTCTGCTGCTCTTCTTCCCCCTGCAAGTCCTGTCCTCGTTTCCTCACCTACTTTTTTCCTCTCCTTACTTTCGTTTTGCCCTTTATTCTTCACTGTGCTCTTCTTCAAACCTGTCAATGTTTCCGTATCCCTGCGTCCTCTTACTTTCGTCGCCTGTCTCTCGAGTGTCTGCCCTACAAACTGTCATTCCAGTCTTCTTTCTCTCTCCCATCCCTTCTTCTCTCCCTCTGAGCTCTGCATCTATTTCCCCGAGGACAACCGCTCAGAGAAACGAGGGCAGAAAATGAGAGAATGAAGGGGGGGGAGTGACGGCAGAGTGAAAGGAGGGAGGATAAACGTGCAGATGAGTGAGTGAGTGAGATAGAGAGATATGAACTCCACCTACTGTGCCAGATTACTAGACAGGCACGAGCATAAAAATGCCTCTGAAAATCTAAGTGGAATCACTTGTCAGACTCATAGAACTCCCAGCTGAACCCAGATGTGCATAAATTAATTCCTAAAAACAGCAACCAGAGAATGAAGACCCAACTGGAAATCATCTAAAGTTAAATGCACTCTAATGATGATACCGTGCACCAGAATGAAAAATGCATGCACAGCATAATGTGCCAGTGTTTATCATGTGGTTTCCATTTATTATTAAAAAACAAAACAAAAACAAACTGCAACAAACTAAAATGTTGATTCTGGCTCTTACAAACTCAACCTTAACAACTTTGGAAAGTGGTGACATTTATGAAGGTATCACAACCTGTGGTTGTGGCAAAAAGAGGAAAAGTAGTAGTCACATCACTTATGATGCACACGGAGATAATTTGTTCCACAACAGGCAAAATTACAACACAAAATTTAAGATCGTGCTGGCACATGCTGAAATAAGAAAATCTTCTGCACAATACAGCGGTCCCTCGTTTATCGCGGGAGTTACGTTGTAAAAATAACCCGCGATAAGCAAAATCCACGAAGTAGTCAGCGCTATTTTTTGCAATTATTATAGATGTTTTAAGGCTGTAAAACCCCTCACTACACACTTTATATGCCAGATTTGGCGCAGCTCCGCACAGCAGACAGGAGGGCGGTGTCAGTGGCCCGCTGCTGCGTTTACTGAGCCCACAGCGCATCGGAGGCAGTGAGAGCAATCGCGGTGATGCCGACCGGTGCTGTGAATGGCCCGCCTGATGACGCAGAACACGTGCTGTAAAAAAAGCATGCAAAAATCGAACTAAAAAAAATCTGCGAAACTGCGAGGCCGCAAAGGTGAACCGCGTTATAGCGAGGGACCACTGTATATGAACAGAATGTAATTTAAAACTCACGGCTTTATTAGGTTTGAAAAAACATCAGCTGTGTAATTTTAAACATTACAAATTTATTTTATTTTTATGGCTCATGTGCAGTGCGTTCATGGCTCACAAGATGGCCGAGGCCCACACTCTGTGAAGCGCTGCTGTTCTACATTTGAAAAAGTAGATTAACTTTTTTTGCCATGTTGGTAACAACAGTTCATTCTCTTATTCGTTTTAGTTTATGCAAAGACTCTGCTGTTGCTGTACTTCATGCCCTTTCCTGTGGTGTGCACACGATCACTACCGATGACGTGTGCGCGCTTATTCCTCCTGGAGATCCACGAACAAGGCAACAGCATGACTGACTCACATCTGGGTCTAATCTGCATTCAGTATTCAGAGGGGAGCACCTCTAGAGCGCTTCCCTCTGCAAAGGTCATGCTGGATTGCTACTTTCGAGAGGTGGGGATAGGCCAGTTGTATGTCTGGGGGGTTGCCATCCAGAACCCTTGGCAGTTCCATGGCGTTACGGATGCGGCGACGCACTGTATCAGTGCTGGCTCTCAAACCTGATGGTCATTTTACTGAAGAGTTGATCAAATATTCTTTACTGATAACCTCTTTTTAAAATGGTAAATATTCTGTTTTAAAAATGCATCTAAATTACATCAATTAAAAAAAAAAAAAAAAAGAAAAAAAAAAAGGATGAAGGTATATTTTTGGATCCAAGTCAAGGGTGAGAGAATGTTAAGGAGGACAACAGCACCAGGCCAGATGTTTTCTGCACAACCACACAATAAACTTTTGGATTAAAATTCATGTGGCAGCAGAGTTTATTTTTACACACACACACACACACACACACCTGATGAGACGATAGCCTCACTTCTATAATTACAGCTTTTATTTTTATTTTAAATAGAGGTCTATATTGCAGCTGATTAAGTCAAACAAAAACATTCCTCCTTACAACTTTATTGACGTCATTCTTGGTTTTAACAGCTGTCGTCATCGAAACAACTTCCTGAACTGGGCTTTGGTTAACATTTTACAAACAAGGGTGAGCACAAAGCTCCAAAAACAGACAAAGATGAAAATAAATAAAGCTTTCAGTTTGGTCTTAACCTGCTTTGTGTTGTATAGAAAGCAGAAAAAAAAAATACTTTCCACTAAGAAACACAAACCACTCTTATTCTGTGGAGTAATACGGCCAGACGGGGAGGAACTGGTTTGCATGACGACGACATTCACAAGACTAAAACGATAAACCCCCGTGGAGAAAAGAGATTAAGACAGCAAAAACACACAGTCGGCAAGCGTCGAAGTGACAATAGAGATTATCACCATGTCTAAAACCAGATCAAATCACACCAGGAAGTGGGACTACAGGGGGTGCAGCAGCTACCACTCCCTCCCTCCTGAATGTCAACAATGATACACTGACTATAGAAGTCAACTCGCTTCACAGCGGACCTGAGTGCACGTGTGGGGTT
Organism: Thalassophryne amazonica; assembly: GCF_902500255.1. NCBI lineage: Eukaryota > Metazoa > Chordata > Actinopteri > Batrachoidiformes > Batrachoididae > Thalassophryne > Thalassophryne amazonica. The sequence goes on along the minus strand of NC_047123.1, from coordinate 28,117,766 downwards.
TTGGTGTATCCGTACAAATGAGACAACTTCCAGTCAAAAAGTGTAGGGGCAGAAATATGTGTCTTTTTTAAGACTATACATTTTAACCGACAACCTGCAGTGCTGTGAAGGTAACTGAACATGTACCTTCCTAGTACTACATGTGCTGATGGGTTCCTCCAGAGACTAGGGTACTTAGAGCACACTTCAGTTTCCACGCCATGTTCCAAAATTTTATACTAGTTGCGTGCTGCTGTTCAATGGCACATCATATAGATTGTGGGTAATAGCGGGTTTGGTTGCACAACTTTGATACTTGATGCCAATTTTTCTTGCTGGTGATCATCCAGATGCTGTTCATGCATTGCGTCAATGATTACATCTTTCAAATGCATATTGTTAATTTCCAATGACATGCACAAAGATGTACAAAACGGATGCAAAATACACAAGGCAGCCTTCACGGCTGTGCGAAAACACTGTTAACAGTAAGTACTGTATTTTCTGAACTATATGCTGCACTGGAGTATTATTTGCATTGGTCAAAAAAAAAGCATCATTGCATCAGCATCATTGCAAATATAAATACCATTTATTTTGAAACTTTTAAATTGGTGCATTATTTATAACATATATAGTGTTGGTGAGCAGAAGTTACTTGGCTAATTAATGTCATTGTACAAGGCTTAAAGAACTCGCGTAAACAGATTCTTGTCCTAACTGAATAGATGAAAACATCAAGAAGGAACTAGGCTAAATATGTGAGCATTTACCCCATTAAATGTCCGAAATTTTTAGTGATATTTTTAAAACATTATATTTAGCCTTACCTTAGCCTAGCCATCCATGTTGCATCTCTGGCTGTCCCACAAAGTGCAAACAAGTGAAGTGCAGAGAAGGATGAAGGTTATTTATTCAATAACATGTGAAGGTTATTCCCTCTTTTTAATCAAGTTAGTCTTTCAGTTTGAGAGCATAATTTATTAATTTTATTCATTCGCCAAGACCCAGCATGTCATCTTCATTCAGATCACCACTATTTTGTTTTCTGATGTTAACATACAGCTTAATGGTGCATTACCAACACCTGCTGCTCCAGAGTGTAAATCAAATTCACACTCACTCAATTCAGTATATAGGAGCAGCTTGTCACATGGATATGAAGCAACCTTGTCACAGTGGATGGTCATGCATTATTTCGACATATATAAGGCACTTCAAAATATGTAGTAGGATCAGACAAACAAGTTTAAAAAAAAGTTTGACTTAAAGTCCAGAAAAAAATGGTATATTTTCACCCTAAAGATGCTGTTAGGACTTTGGTATTTCTTATGACTATGACAATAAAGGCTTCATAAGCTTCTTTATTTGCATACGTGTGCAACTGCAGAGGCCAGGGAGCATGCACTCATGTTCCAGGTTGCTGAATCCACAAAACCGCAGACCAACTTCGATCCTCCAACCACCTGGGCAGACATCCAGTCCATCCTCACCTCCCAAAAGAAACCATGTGCCTGCTGAAGACAGATGAAATGTGCTGGGCTTGACATTAATGCTGGAGGATAACCTAAACATTTTCAACACTTTTTATCCTACTTGAGTAGATCTTTCAGTCAGTTTCAGTAGTCAATTCCATCCACCACATTGTGGTTCTTGGACAGTTTACAACAGTAAAACTGCTTGGCAATTCCTCTAACGCAGGAAACAGCCACTCACAGGAGCAACACCAGACCCCTGAGTTGACAAAAATGTGAGATGTGAGCAGTGATTTAGAGAATCTGGACTCAGACCATCTACTCTGTGGGTGAAAGTATTAACAGGTGTTAATGTCACAACATCATAAATCCTAACCCGGGGTGGTGTGCAGCACAGAAACAGTGTTAGCTGTTAAAAGCAGCTGATTTCTACCTCTTGTTGACTCCCTCTCACATCCAGTGTTGCGTACAATGAACACGTGATGAAATACGTCTCAAATCCCGTCCAACACAAACCGGACAAATATTTCTTTTAACTTGAGCAAATAAAAGCAGATTCCATTCCTTGTCCATGATAATCACTCATCTGCTAGCAGTATATCCTGTTACTTCATAATACACCTGCACACTTGACAGAAAGGATAAATGACTCCTTAAAAATTTTGCATTATTGTGTTATTTCGGTTAAGATTCATGATTAAATGTTTGGTACACAATCATCATCATCAAGTTTACCAAAGATGTCACCATAAAATCCTTCAGTTGTTTAACCCAGGAAAGACCAGGGTCCCCATCTTGTCACTCTGTAGGGCACAGTGTTTGGTGCATACCACAAGTCTATTCAGGGGCTTCCTGCCCACACTACGCTGTTTTGCAGCATCAAATCTCATTGCAAAAAAAGAACACTGGGTATACAAGAGTGTGAAAGAGTCACCTTATTAGTTAAGGTCATAACACTAAAACCATCCCGTCAGCATGCCACCTGCTTTTTTAAGAGCCAGTGTCCGATTGAAAATGGACCCAATGGACAATGGAGGGGTCCATTTTCCACTGTGGAATGCAGACCCATGTGGAATATGGACACGGGTGATTTTGTTGAGATAGTAATGCATGTTGGCCATAACACCCAGAGCAAAAATCTATTTGAAATGAAAATATCAAGCCCAAACATCCTCATCATTATTACCATTACATCAAGTGAAACCTTTGTTTATCGGACCTTTGTAATGACCCTATCACGCAAAAAAAAAAAGGGGGGGGTATTAACACCTGTAGCATTCATGCACACGCTATGCATGCAAGGTGCAGCCGTTTCATCTGGCCTTTGAGAAAGACATTACAGATTAATGAACACCAAAGCTATCACCTGCAGTACCTTTAATGGAAAGCTAAAAACTGTTCTGTCAAACTGCACTAATTGTGCACTCGGACGTAAATGTAGTGAGCGTTCTTTTACCTGTGCGATTAGAAATTGCAATGCATTTTAGCATGGAAGCACGGGTGGTAAGGCATATTATTAAATTGTGTCAACGGCAGTGTGCATTTATGTTTCAATTCATGAGAGAACTGAATTATTGTAAAACTGACAAAACAAGATGATAGTCTTTGAAATAATTTCACCGCAATACACCAGCTGACAGTTACTGAGCCTGTTTGGTTTTGAAACAATGACTCACGAGCATACACAAGGTACAGAACCCTAATCTGTACTGTTCTCTTGTACAACCTGTCCATCCGTTATCTGTGACACATGCAGGCAGGACTGCAGCTAAACATGCAAATGTGTATATGCCAACACACCAGCAGATCCTAAAACATATGCAAACACATACAGGTATAACTACCACTCAATGCTGAGGGTTGGTATTTGCACTACAGCAGACGAGGAAGGCAGTGGTGTGAAAATTTTCAACATGCCTGTCTCTTTACATCGCACTGTGACCCTCACACTCAGGATTACACAGAGGATAATCCTTGTGTGTGTTTGTCTGCCCGCCTGTTCGTCTAACTATTCATCCTCATGTCATCGTCTTCATCTCAGATATGCACAGTTTCTCCACATTGCACCACACCGAAGAACATGTGCGTTAACAACCGCAGTGGTGTCATTCGTCACGGTTTGTGCTGCTGATGTCGACATGTGGTGCTTAAACATCCAATACTATGTCATTACTGTTGTAACTATATTATTACAGTTAGCTCATAACTACTGTTAGAGGCTGCAAAACTACTTTTAAACTGCATTGTGATACTGTATTTAACTCCCATCATACCCACCTACTGTTTTCCATATATATATTTATATATGATGTGACTCGTACAACAACTCACGATTCAATTCGATTCCGATTCTTGGGGCGATTCGATTCAGAATCAATTTTCGATTCAAAGAACTCTGAGAAATAGTTATATTACTTAAAAGTGTTTATGTTTAAGAAAATGCAGCTTTACAAGGTTAATCAAGTGATTCTAGATGTAAATTTACTTATCTGCTTTGTTCGTTCAGAGTTGGATGGCAGTTTAGCAAAGCGCTGGTCAGTAGTCGGCAGATACTGCTGCTCCACTCTTTCAGCTCCGGGTGATTGCGTAGCATGTGGGCTTGCGAATTTGAAGTGTTTCCGAAGTACCTGACTTTCATTTTGCAGATTTTGCACAATGCATAAGTCATGTCAAGTTTCTTCTTACGCAGCAAATAATAAAATCCAAAATGCACCCAAACATTTGCGTTCAGCAAAGACGGTGCTGGCTGAATTAGCTCTTGTCCGCCATGCTAAGCTACAGCCACTGAACTCTGCAGCTCACGAGTGTTTGAAGCACGCCGGACCCCCCTCATGGGGACGCTGTAGTACGGAAGCCGTTGCCTGACAAACAGTACATGCAGCGAGTAAGCAAGAAAATGTTTTTAAAAAATGCTTTGTAAAAATCAATTCTTGGACATTTTGTATCGATTCATAATCGTAATAAATAAGAATGGCGATTCGGACGTGAATCGATTTTTTCCGACACCCCTAATATATATATATATATATATATATATATATATATATATATATAAACAAACCAATTAAGAATCATTAATTACACATCTATCTTTGGAGCAATGTCGCATCCCACTGTTTGAAGCTACAGCGTGTAGAACGTAGGGGCCTTTATTAAGCAGAAAGCGAATATAGCCTTAATAACCAATAACCATCTGATTATTTGTGTATAATTTGTTTTATGAGCTTAGAATGAGCCAGTCATATCTACATGGGCGCAGTGTCACTCAAGGAGGCTGCCATGTTGCTACAGTAGCCTAAAAGGGACATAGTTCTTTTGTGATTTGTCCAGAAGACTGGGAAAACCCAAAAGAAGAGGAGGAATCAGTGGATGCCAGTGCAGGCCAACAACTTTGAGAACCCTCATTTTTTGTGAAAGAGGAGAACAAAACGGCGCATCACAACAGAAGGCAAGGGAACATGAATCCCCGGTGCCAAAGAAGACAAAAATACTGCAATCAGCCACAGCATAAAATCTGCAACGTCACTTCGAGTTGACAAAAATCCTACACACTGCAGCTTTAAGATTTGTGAGGTTTTATGAAGCATATTAACTGCTAGATATTAAATTATGAAGATATTAGTACAGTAATTTCCAGTTCTGCAGTCATGTTGCCAAGGATGAAAATGGGTAAACAGAAAAACTGCGTATATATATTTCGCCCCTGTCAGGAAACATTTATAAAGTGAACATTAAATAGACATTTCTCATGTGTGACTTCTTGGACTGTTTGTGCCCCCCAAACATGTTCATGTGGGTGAGAATAACAAATCAGCTCAAAACTACTATTGTCAAACGATAACCTCGCCTATTCAACGATTAAGGCAGTCAGGCGCGAGTGCCCTGTCTGTGCTACTCACAGACAAAGGAAGAGTGTACGGGCGGATCACGCCAGCGCACCCGCGAGAGATAACAGTTTGCTGAGCGACAGCGATGGAGTGAAAAAGATGGAAACGAAAGATGAAGTAAGGGAGCATGAGCTCGGAGACGATAATGTGTGCCTGTGCGTGAGAGAGACGGTCGGTCAAACAAAACAAAGACGGTGAAACTCAAGATGAAACCACACAGGTCAGCTGTCCCACTTGAGTAGCGGCGGGTGTGACATCGCTATGGCAACGCACATCCCACAGAGGGTGGTAACAACAGGTGCCCTGACAAAACAAATGACTTCATGCACGCTGAGGGTTATTATTACCGCTAAAAGCGAACAATATCAGACTCCACTATCACAGAGACGAAAGTAACGTGAAAGATTCTTTTGTGAAACTCAATTAAAAAAAAAAAAAATAGACTTGCAAACTTCCAATACAGTACTTTAAAACCTATTTTAAAATCAAGCTCAACTATTACTACTGCTCCTACAACAACACTTATAAGCTTCACTTGCAATTTAGGCCATGTCCATTCATATAAAACTAATTTTTCACGCTTCTGTCAGCACGTATCTTGTAAAAAACAAAACAAAAAACCCTGCTTTCTCGAAGCGAAGGAATAAAGCATTATATGAAACATTATGTCAATTTTTATTCTCGAAAGAACTCCAATACTCACACGCCACAGCTGACTTGCAATCATTTCCTAACAGCTGACCCCACATCTAAAATAAGAAGTCCCTCTTGTAAGTTATCCTCATTTTGGGGACATTATTCTGCTTTCTCAATTAGAGTGCAGACATGCAAAGTCAGAACTCACGTCACACATACACATGGAGAGAAATATGGTGTAGCAAACGACTCTGTCTGCAGACAGCAGCGACAGGTCTACGACCAGACTGATTATTTAGGAACCACCTATCAGCTAATCCCAGACCAATAACCTCTGACCTCTAACTGGGAAACAGGAAGTGTGGCGATAGTGCAACTTTGAACCCTTCCTATCATTTCCTTTGGATAACCTCCACTCCTCAGTCTTAAATTTTCTTTCTGCGTGTCTGGTATACATCCCAGCAGCTGACTCTCATTAGGAAACCAACAGACTTCATCACCACAAATGTTACTTTGAGAGCAAATCTCAAAGGTTCCAGGACATCATTTCATCAGCGTTTGAGTTTCTAGAAAAGCGCTATACAAATAAAATGTATTATTATTATCATCATCATCGAAACTATTCAGGAAACGTACGACCCGATAATAACAATAGTTGTACCAATTATACCACCAAACATTACAAGGTAATTTAATACACTGCGCATATATATATATATATATATTTTTTTTTTTTTCCCCCAGCCTATAGAGCTGATGCCCTGCCTCTTACTCAACTAGCCGGTCCAACCAGCTTTTGCAACCCAATACATAGATTTTCATTATTCAGGCAGAAACTCTTTATAAGACTACAAAAGTAGACCTGAAACAAAATTAATAGACCATTTTTCAGAATCACGCTATTGTTTCAGCACCTCATATTATTTGTCTCTGTTCTATACCACCCTGGATACTTTTAAAAATGTATTTTTACTCCATGCTTTTAATACTGTCTGTTTTATTGTGTTTTTATTTTTTAGTGTTTTATCTTAAATGATATCTTCCTTTTGTTTTTAATTTACTGTTTTTTAACTTTATTTTATTTTTTATATTTTATCTGTTGTGCAGTACTTTGGTAACCTTGTTGTTTGTAAAATGTGCTATACAAATAAAAGTGGATTGGCTTAGATTCCAATTTGATTTTTAAAGTTTTGTTCCTCGACTTGAAATACTGGAAATTGTCATGAGCAATTTTTATTATTTTCAAACATTTTTTTTAAATTAAGCAATTTATTATTTACATCTTAAATTACTTCAAACGGAATAATATTTCAAGGGAAACTATTACATATTTGGGAACCTCTGCCCATTTACTGCACTTTATTTTTACAAAAACTAAAAATCATTTGAAAAAGTAATACAACGTATTTATGCTCTTGGAAAGAACATGTTCACATTTCAATTATTTTACAATTTCAGAAGCTTTTCATTTTATGAAACAAATCTTCCATACAATTAAAATATGGGTTATACGTACGTTTTGTCTAAAATACATTTACCTACATTCAGTCAATTTCAGTCTGAATTGTTCTCGTATTGGTCATGGGTTTTTTTTCTTGCCCCTTTTCAAGAATGTTTTCCAACTTTTAACGTCTCAAAGGCTACGAAAGAAAAAAAGGCCTTGCAACCTTTTTGCCCTGGACGCCTCCTCTCCACTGCCTTTTTTTTCTCCCTTCATCCCTTCCTCCTTGTCACTATACCCTGGTATCCACCTCCCGTGTTCTCGCTCTGAGGCACTTCAAATCCTTCCCCAGTATCTCAAACCAAATTACCAAACAAATTAATGAACACGAAACGACAAACGCTTTTGCTTGCGGTCACCACAGCAAATCCGGTATGGATCAAGTGGGTACAATAATGAACTGACGGACTACCTTTGAAAGCTGGCATACGTAATCACTGCGGTTAAAAGCCACCACCTGGGTCAAAAATGAGTATTTAAAGCTCAATCATGTCCATTTTTGCTGCCGGTTTGCTCAGGATGCCCCCATGTCGCTCTCTAACATGTGGCATTTAAAAGATAAAGGCTGAACTCTGTCGGGATCTGCTGTGTTCAACCTCTCTGTGTGAGAATGTGACCCTGTGCTGATTAATCTGTTTTTAACTATGTTTGGAACCCTGCCAAAGCCACAGGCCCACGCTCTCTCTCTCCCTCTTTTCTTTTTATTCTTTCGTTTCTTTCAGAGCATGACACTTGCTGGGGGAGGCAGCGTGGTCTCTCTCTTATGTTCAAGAATATTTCCCATTCTCTTCTGACAAACCTTCACTTTCAACAAAATGATGACTAAACCTCAAAACTCAGAAACACAACCTCTCTATTCTATTCAACTCTTACATTCTGCAACTATGACATTAAGGGTTTTTTTTATTATTATTATTATTGTACACACCAACCTGGCTCCCCATCCCTTTCCCTCCATCACGCCCTCTACATCTCCATCCTTCTTTCCCCCTCCTGATCTCACTCTTTCATCCGCCCTCCTACGGTCCTCCCCTCACTCACGGACACGGTAATAAGCCAAACACTGCGTTACAGTTTCTATTCATCCATGCCTTTCTGATCTTCTCTGTGGAGTCCAGGTCCTGTGGTGCCTGCCAGCTTAGTAGTCCTAAACGCTACAGGCTAATACTGGTTTGTCATGGCTGACTGTTGCACTATAAATTGCGTTCCGCTTATGAGATTATAGCCTTGAATTTGGATTTGAAGTTAAAGTGTAGATGACTGACTAAATTGCATAGAGCTGCAACATTGTCTAATAAATATAGGCCTTTGAGTGTCCTGTGACACTTTTAGAAGCTTAACCAGTTCTTGAAATTGGCCGCGCTCGATGCAGCGTCTCTGTTGTGCAACATGATTGTGTGCTGCTTGGCGTAGATTATCACAAGTCAGGAAATGCTGATTAAACTTGTACTAGTTTTGAGCATGTTTAAAATTTTCAGGAGTTCAGCTGGGCTTCTGGACTAGCTTAAGTATGAGCTGACCTAGTGCAGACTTGATAGACCTAGACTAGGCATCTCATTTTCACACAGAGCACGTCAATAATTATTCTGTAATGTCAAGTGCTGAGGATAAATATGCAAAATGTTTGCCTGCAGTTACACAAAATTGCAAAGAGCCTGCCCCAAGCTCTAGAAAATAACAATTTTCCCAGACTTTTACCTAGTGGTGTGCCTGCTTGGGAGGACAAGACGAACATGGCCAGGTGAAACATACTTGGGGAAATTTCAGTCAAGATGCACAAAGTTGAAGCTCGGTCCACTATAACGCCATACTCACCCAAATGCTGAGCAGCTCTAACGTTTAATAACAGACAAATCAGCATGAAAGTGTTCAGAAAATAAACACTGGGCTTTATGAAAGATCATTTTCATATATATTTCAGGAAGGATTTAGATTAACCCTCTGGGGCTGAGGCCGTCGTATACGATGGCTAAGACCAAGCTTTACTAAATTATAAATAACTTTTGAATGATATGAGATAGAAACTTACTCTTTTTTTTTTGCTGAAAAGTTAACTCTGCGGACTTTCAAGCCAGCCATCGGCCATCTTTGTACTTCTCACAGAAGCTGTGTGATGACGTGCGTAATGTGAGTGTCCAATTGGAATCTGTTCACCATCATGTGTTTTTCCAAAATCCAATTGTAGGGCAGATTCACCTCACGTGGAACGCCAAAGATTGTTTTCAGGAGTGATGTGTTACTAGTTGGCCCATTTGAATAGCCCCCTGGGTGCTCCAAAGAGTACATACTCAGTGTGCACTGCACCATTACGCACAGCGATCAGTGAAAGCAGGAGCACACGGAGAGCCTCCGATGACAATCTCACATGCTCAAACAAAGAGTGTGTAACTATCAGGATTGCTCCACTAGTTTGCATGTGAATGTTACTGGATCACTCTGTTGCTTTCTCTGCGTAAAGCACTGTTTGCCATATCAATGGACAACAAAACGCATAGACCATTTTGTATATATTTCGTATTGTTCAAAATTTGCATTTGTGTTTATTGTTTGAACCTTTTTGTTGTACAGTTTTTCACACAAGACCTCAAATTACCTTTATAAAGTGTCAAAAAAGTTGTTTATTATAGTTTGCTGTGTGTTTTGAATAAATGTGTGTGGAAAATTATTTTTCGCTTTATTTTTTACTTGCCTATTTTTGATTGTAAACCTTTATTACACTTATAAAACACAACAAAAATATATATATTCTGAAAGCACAGGTTGTCCTGAAAACAGAGACAAAACTTGATTGTGGAATGCAGGGAGAGCTGTTAACAGCAATAATAAAACATTTATGCCAGGCGAGTGAACTGTCCAAAACAGGAAACTGGAAACAATTTAGGATTTTGGCCCATGAGAGTTAAAATACAATGTCAAGACGCAACAATAGCAAGCTGTTCAAGGATAAAATAGCACTGCTACTCTCTTCTATACTAGTGTTAGGATCTTTGAGAGGAAGAGACTTTCATCTGTGACTGACAATATAGACAAAAAAATCTGATAAAAAAATACAGCAATGGGCACAGCTAATAAACATAGGCTAGCTGAGATCCCACTGGAAATAACTGGATAAAACCTGGCCATATGACATAAAGGTTTATCTGCTGAGCTGGTCTGCTGTGTCAGTTGTCAAAACGAATGCTAGCTACATTTTTAGCACAGCTTCATTAGGTGTATTTTTCCCCAGATTTAAGATGGAAATTTAATTTCCCAGATTCCCATCAAATGGAGCGTGAACTTCACCCATGTGCTTCCCCCTTCATGTCTGCAAATAAAAATCTTACAGTGCAAACTCACAATATTTGCCATCACCTCCAAATAAATACTTTACCAGCAATAAAAATAAGCTCAAGCTTTGTGCTGATTTTAATAGGTCATTCACGAACCAACAATACTACAGAATGACAGCAGATGGTTGGATGTGCTCTAATGAGTGCAGCCCTAGTTTAGCCAGAGAAAACTGTGAATCAGGGAGCATCTTCTTTATCTTTCCAAAAATCAGTCAGCAATAATTGGGAGACAGCGGAGCTATCTGTACGAGCTAATGTGATGACATCGGTTCCTGTTGAACAGAGAGTCTGAATGAAAATGCGCACAAACACGCACGCAGGGATGTTCCCATAGCCTTTCCGAATGGTTAGGCAATATCTCATCTAACTGTCACCCTCGCTCAGCCTCTCTCTCGCTCCATCATTGTCGCTTTCGCCCATTTCCTTGTTCATTGCTCCATCTATACGCGCTACTATCCATATTTAATTTCTTCAACTTACACATCTGGTCCTGGTTAGGTAAAAAAAAAAAAAAGTACATGACACAGATTTCTGTCACACTGGGAGCCTTTATACGGTTATAAAATATTAAATAAAAGACAAAAACACAAACTGGCACTGTTTGAGCTTATAGTTCCGGGTGGCCATTATTAAACAATTAAATACACAACCTGCCAGGGGGTGTGAAAATCATGATTTTTAAAAAAAAAAAAAAAGTTATTAAATTGCCAGTTTTATCATAGCCAGAAACTGCAGGAGAAGGGGGGGAAAACATTTAGTTGGGATTTTAAAGTTTCGACAGTCCATCAACTAACCTATGCACACATCAAATGCCAAATCTATGCTTACAATAGAGGCATTTAATCAAAATTTCAAACTTAAATCAATTAAGAGATAGTTTTGTTTGTTTTTAAGAATCAGGTAGTGCATGATATATGACCATCTCAGATTTAACAGATTTTTTTTTTTTTTTTTTTGGTGGTAGCTCTATGGGTAGATACAAAAATTCTAAAATTCTAAGTCCCTAAACCAAGCTGTTTTTTTCTAGGGCCTCTAGAAGGGTCAGTTTCTTGAGTGCAAAAACTGGACTTCTTAAAAAAAAGTTGAAATATCTCAATGCACCAATGACTGCCAGATGGAAATGATAAATGGGAAGTACAGCCTTCAGTTCACCAGTTTAAGTTAAAGCTGATTTTATACTGAATTACGGAGCCTCTACAAAACATATACACACTGTTTTGGGTTTGTGATCATTTTGGGGTGGAACGTTGCACTGCAAACACACTACCAATACCTAGTGACAGCCATGACAAATCAGCCTTATTTTATTCTATCATAATCTTTTGCGATATTCCACTGGAAAACAACTAGTGAAAACAGATCCTCCTTATCTGAGGCAAATATATTTTGGGGGGAAAGAAACTGCTAAAAGATTGAATGAAACTCATTACTGCTATTGGTTTGACATTTTACAGGGATAAAACAAAACATGTTTCTTAAACTTTTTCCAGCTTTCTTTTTCAGAGCAAGTACATTTTTCCAATAACCTCACTGAATCAAATAAAGCTGGAGTTATTGATGGTGTGACGGGAAGTGACTTCCAGTATTTAGGAGTTAATGAGGAGATTCTCCCAACAGAACAACTAATTAAGGCTTCTCATTAGTGGGTTTGACAGAGCTGCCACTGTTCCACACATCCTGAGACTGAGAATGAACATGGCACAGATGATTATAGATCAACGATACACACAGAGAGAAGCTGAGCGAGAAAACACACATCATGCCACGAATCCCCATGTGTTCCATTTATATCTGGTCCAAAGACTTCTAAATAAGTTCAAAGCCTTTACTCTATGGAGTCATAAATCACAGACAATGTGTTTTTAAAATCTGCACCAATCAATTTTTCCCCAATTCATGGCTTTAAGAGCTTTTTCCACAATGAATTTTATCCAGGGTAAACTTTAGAACAACTGCACAGTACAACGCAATACAAAGGCTCCACAAAATTCTAACTGCCAAGAATGCAGGTGCACGTTTGAGGTCACGGCATGTGTTGGGCAGTTGCATCAGATTGCATCATGTTGTGCAGATGTTAATGCAATCGTACAAACTTAAAAGCAGAAGTTCAGACACATTCCAGATATCCATTTGGGAGCAAATTCCTGACAAATGCATTGCCCAGTAGGTTGAGATTGGTGCACAAAGCTCACTGGTCTGTGTTTAAAGGTGAGAAGAGATGAGCAACAGAGATATCTACCAACAAATCTTCTCTTGCATGGAAATACTGCCATAATCCAGTCTGTCTCTACGTCAGACATTAACCACTGAACTGCACTTGACATTTTCTTGCTGACAGGGACATGTACAGCACACTGAACAAAAAGATTTGCAAACCGCTGTAACTCTGTGTGGCACCCCAAGCAATTCAATAAATAATATTGAATGAACCCAATGGAATAAACCGACATTTTACAACTCATCGCAGTTTCCAGCTCCATCCAGTCTGCCGGTCACTTTGTTGGCTTGCCTGCCAATCTGTCTGGGAACTAGTTAAGCCCTTTGCCATCTGTCAAGCCATGGTTGACTATGGATCTCGAAACACAGACATGTACACAAATATTCCAGTGTTTACATCTGAGCTAATAATTTGTCCATCAACTAAACAGTGGTGCACAGAAACAGCACTGTATATGATTGCAGACCCACTAAAGTGGCAGAAATTTTGAATTTGTGAGATTTTTGTGCAATAAACACAGACCATTTAGAGCGTTGACAACTGATCATTACTGGGACGGTTGGTTACAGCTGTAAAATTCTGCCAAAAAAAAACAAAAAAAACAAACCTGCTACATTTTCAGTTTCGTATATTCTAATTTGAATAGTCTGGATTTTCTGAATGCTGATCAAAGTGGAAAAAAAAGAAGAATCAATTATGACGTATCACTGTGAGCTCTGATAACTCAGCAGTTTTTATATTTTTGAACTTATTTTAATACAGAGCAATTTGTTACTGACAAAGGCATTAAGAACACAATTTTGCAAACAGCAGTACGCCTAAATAATCCCATCTTTCACTGAAAGGCTTAATCAATTAGTATATTTGCAAATTAAAACAAAAAAGTCAACTAGTTTGATAATCATATAATGTTTAAGTCATTATTTTGTTGTTAATCTGCCAAAACAAAGGATCTGTAATGATCACCTTTGATTATGAGAAATGTTTGATCATTTTCTGACATTTTTTTAAAACCCACAATGTAATTTGTTAAAAACAAAGGCTTGTAAGTACTAAATAACTGTTGGTTGCAGGGCTAATCCAATTCTTTGAAATCAACTGTGATTACTGCAGTCATTGTTGACTGTTAGCGATTAAATGTTCCAATAGTACAGACATGCAGCTGGATGGATGTCTGTGCAAGATGTCATTTATATCAGTAGCTCACCGTTTACCTGCATGTCTCAGTTCTGGCACTGATATAGGTTAAGGTTACAGGCAGGATTTGTGTCAGGGTAGTTGTGACTGAATTAGCAGCTAACACCAACTAACTGGCAGCCTTGTCAAAGCTGGAACAATACCTCTGTGTAATGTGCCCAATGGATGGAACTGGCAAAAATCAATAAATAAATTGAAAGAAAAGAGCTGGTATGTGGTAGAGGTCTACACTCCTACTGGCCCCTCAATGCATGCTTAGAGGTTCTTTCAATAAGTTCAACACTCTCACCACCTACAAATACACTCTTAACAGCTAAGGCCAAGAAGTCAATCAAATCCTAGATATTGTCTTAATCTATTACAATGGCACATCCAACATTCCAACCTGAACCATTTCTCCTTAAAGTCCCAATCACACCAATGATGGACAGAGCAAAAGGCTTATGTATTTAAATATTTTGTCCGTTGGCAAGTACATCAGTCTCCTGTGGAGTTGAGGTGCTTATGGACAGACACCTGGAAATGTACCCTTCATGGTTTTTACCCAAGTGTGACACGGTCTTTACATGAGTCCAAACTCACTGATATGCAATTTGAATGGGGGGAAAAAAAAAAAAAAAAAAAAAAAAAAAAAAAAAAACCCACACACACATATTGTAACACATGAGTAGCTTAATGAGGTAATGTTTGGCTCCCCCACCTTCTTCTGAATAACCTGTCCTATAATCAGGCAGGACTACAAATCCCAGAAATCTCACTAAGCCACTTTGCATAAAACAACTGCAGAGTTCATTAGCATAGAGATAATAGTTCCTCCTGATTAAACTTAATAAAAAAAAATGTTAGTAACAATAGAACTATATTTACAAATGCATAGTAAAAATGACAATTTGCTGATGTCTTTCTCAGCATACAATCTTTTAAATTTTATTTATTCATTTATTTATTTATGCAAAATTATGTGTGCTGGCACATATAGAAGGAGCTGCTGTCCAAAATACTGCAGTGAAGTTAGTTGCACGTTGAATATTTATCACTGTCATGCAGTGTTGGCGGCAGGCAACTTAGGGACGTCAATAAATGTAATACTAATACTGTAACTCAAATACTGTTTGAATTAAAAAAAATAAGATAAGATAAACTAATGATCTCACAGAGGAGAAATTCACATGTTACATCAGCTCTAAAAAAAAAAAAAAACACACAAGATGGGTGCAAGTAAAGGAAAATGTTCATCAAGCAGCGTGTGCAAGGATAAGCAATAATAATAATAATAATACTTGTAACAGTACAAGACATAAGAAATTAAGGTAGAAATAGAATATATATATATATATATGCACGCATACACGTGCACACACACATACATATATATATATATATATATATATATATATATATATACATACATACATACATACACACATACATACATGATTGGGATTGAAAAAGAGAATAAATAAATAAATAAATTCAACAATTTGCATGCCAGATGACCTAGATTCTGCAGTGTTGGACCAATCAGACACACCTCAAGTTAAAATGTTTCCCTGGACATTCCATTTTATATTATTTGAAGAAAATCCCTTTGTTTTCTATGGAATAAAAGTTGAATTCAGACAGTAATTTATTGACACCAACATTGAATGAAAGTGACGTCCAAAATTAAGCCATAAATAATTTTCAAACAGCAGCAGACAAAATGTCTTCGAATTAAACATTTTTTTGTAAACAATGTGTTTTTTGCATTACGTTTCATTAAAAAAAAAGACTTTTGACTGATCTTTTAAAGCTGTTAAACCAGGAAATGCAAACCACACCAAAGCATACGTAATTATAAATCATTTAATAACAACAACCTACTCTTTTTTTTTAACTTACTGTCGTTAAATAGCTCAAATAAACGTCTGAAGCGCATCAGCGATTTAAAAGTTGTGGAGGTGATAAGATACAGGCGCCATTGAACGAAGGTACAACTGTGGCTTTGAATAACGGGATCCCAATAAAATGCTCACTGTTCATTCGACCACTTATTCTTCGGGAAATTACTTCTTGTTTGTGGTTAACTGCAGCTGTATTTAACGCTACTAAAATCATCTGGTTGCAAAATAAGCCGAAACACGCTGAACTAGCCGCAGTCGCTGATGTGCAAATCACGTGACTCAAATTAAAAAGGGAGCTAAAATTAGCCTTTACCTGTCGTAAAATCCTCCACTGCATAAGGTTTTCTCAAACGTGTCTTTTGCCGCTCTCCCCTGCTGAAAAACAACCCACGTCCCACGACCTCAGCATCCAAAAAATTCTCTGCTCAACTCCAAACCAAAAAAAAAACAAAAAATCTGGAAGGAGCTCAAAGCAGACGTGTCCATCATCCTTTAAGACCCGCCCAATACAGTGAAAACTTCTTTTACACGTCTCTCATTGGCTTAGAGGAGCTACTGTATTAGCACGCAAGATTTGATTGGATGACCTTGCTGTCTATTAGCCTCAGAGACGAATTCTGAGGATGTGGCAGTGCCACTGCGCGCAACAGCTCCGTCTACAGGATAAACGGTATCATTACAAAATAACAGTAAATATGTTTTCACTTTTCTTTAACTTTTTTTTGTTTGCTTAGATATTTAGATATACCTTTATATACTAGCATAGTTCCTCCTTAGAATTGGAATATAATATATAAGATATACCTTACAGAATTTTCATAGAGCATATTTTTAACATTGCAAAATTATGTCGTAATATGGCTAGCTAGCTAGACCCCCCTCATACAATAATAATAATTATTATTATTATTATTATTGGAGTTTTGGGGTCACGAAAGATAATAATTATTATTATTATTATTATTACTACTACTACTACTACTACTGCTGCTGCTGCTGCTGCGATTATTATTATTAACATTATTGCAGCAGTTTTGGGGTCAATAATAATAACTATTGTTGTTGTTGTTTTTGGATCAATTATAATGATTATTATTATTATTATTATTGTCGTAGCTTTGGAGTCAATAATTAAAATAAGAATGATTATTATTGTTGTAATTTGACTAAGCTGGTATGGAAAATAGAAGGATAATAATAATTATTATTGTTATTATTATTAATATTAGTATTGTTGTTGTTGTTATTATGTTTGTATGTATGTTATGTTATGTTGTATGTATGTTTGTATGTAACTTAGGATGCAGCTCATCAGACTCACCGGTCGCACAGAGCAGCATCAATCTGGTTGAGAAGTCCATCAGAAACAGAAGGATGGAAGACAGAGGGGGAAATGTCACTAAAATTCTTCCCACAATAATGTAGCTCTGATAACAAGTTCTCAAAAAGCTAACCCTGCAGATGGACAAAAATGAGGGAAGCCACCAAGAAATCCATAACAACTCTGAAGCAATTACAGGCTTATGTGGCTGTGAATTCTGACTCTGACCTGATCTGAAGTATCTCCCTCTCTCCTGATGCTCACTGTGTCGTCTCACCTTTTCGTCTGCAGGATGTCTCTCTTTGACCTCTACTGTTCACTATACTCAGGCAGCGTCCTCATAGGACAGAAACAAGGTGTCCCACAGGAAGCTGTGTGAGCTGTGTCATTACCTCAAAGAAGGTGTGACAACAAGGCGGTGCAGATACTTGGAACGATTAGTGGCAAGTCCTGAGGGATATTACTGTACCATCTGGATGCCAAGACAGCACAATATTGTCCATGAGCCTCGCTGTCCTTCTTGCTCTGGAGCACCTTCAGACCTGTAAAGTGCTACTCACTTGCCCTCATACCCTGATCCATATAAAAACAGTAAACTTTGGCCCCAGGCTGTCACGCTTTCTAACTTTACCCTATTGATTTGCCAGAAATGCAAACAGGAGAGCTCCCCCCCCCCCCCACACACACACACACCATTACCGTCTGAGCTTAAAGGGGTCTTATGGTGCAAAATCTACTGTGGTCTATCTTTTACAGTTAAATGTAGCTGGGATTGGAGTTTAAATACTGTCAAAATCTCACAGTCTTACATCAGTGCATGTTAAAACTCCCCTATTGTAAGGAAAATCTAGTTCAGAAACAATACGCTTTTGTCTCATGTGACATACGTTACAAAGTCCAACGTTCACATTATCAGATGGGAAATAATCAGGATTTCAAGTCACCATCTTTCCAAAACATAGAATAGAGAATCAAGACGAGATGTCATTCAAAGAGCACAGATGTTTGCAAAAAGTCAACTTTCCTCTTTTTTTTAACTGTCCCTGAAAAGGTCATACTCTGCAAAATATTGGTTTAATCTCTATTTTACTGTTAAATATCATTGAGGTTTCATGTTGAACATCCTTAAAGTTCCACAATTCTGTGTTTTTAAATGGAGAAACTCCGTCACTCTGACTAAAATATACGCCAGAAACGGTATGTTTTTGTCTTATGTGACATACGTATGTCATAAAGTCAAACATTTGTGTTATCAGACTGAAAATAATCATGAATTCAAGACTCTTCATTGTCAACAAAACAAAACAAAAAAATAATCAAGTCTTGGTGCGCGACGATGCGTACCTATGCTAAAGACCATCACACTTCTTTTTAATAGTGACTGAAGTGGCCATAATGTGCAAAAGTGGTTTTATCTCTATTTTACTGTTAAATATCATTGTGGTTTCACAGTAAACATTGTCAAAGTCTCACAATTCTGTGTTTTTGCATGGCGAAACTCCTCCACAGTATGTGTTTATCTCATGTGACATCTGTCTAGGACGTCCAAAATGAGTCGATTTCAGCTTAATTTTTTTTTTCTGATATCATGATAGTCTGTCTGTGCAAAAACACAGAAATGTGAGCATGTTTAACGTGAAACCTCAACTATATTTAACTGTTAAATGTAAATGCAAGTAATTTTGCACAATATGGCCCCTTTAAAGGCACATTTGTAAAGAGCCTTTTAGCAGAGGTATTTCTTTCTCTTTTATGTCTTTTGAAATAATGAAGAAGCTTGGAATAATAATCTGATATTGCAAACCAACAACTGGATAATATACTATTGTTTTATGTAAAGTCATTTACTGTTCAGCTTCAAAATGTGTGATTTTAAACAAAGCTCCTATATCACGTGTTTAGACATAACACCACTGGGTGAAAATTACGATCAGAAATTTACATCTAATAAAAATATATGACAACACCCACACAGATTAATCTAAAATCATTTACCTGACAGAATATCGAACTCTTTGATAATCGTGTCAAACAAGGTGGCTGTTTCTCAGGTGGAATCGTTTTGTCTTCACGTGTCCATCATGCAGACACTGTGCAAACACAACTATCAGTTGCCGCCTGTTTGTTTTCTGTACTGTCATGCAGTATCTCTTTCTGTCTCCCCCCCCCCCCCGTGGCATTTCTTTGTGTATGTGGTAACCCTAAACCTCAGGTTCAGGTGTCACATAACAAAGGAAGGAAGAGAAAGAAAGAAGCAAAAGAGAGAAATTGCGTAAGAGAACGCTGAATGACAGACTGAGCATTTTTTTGCAGGGAGCACCCATGGGTGCCGCCCTCACTCGCCAGCGGTATCAGTGAGCAAATACAATGTCAGCGTGGAATGTAAAATATGTTCTGCAGCCAGGAGGCAACGAAGCTGTTCGTTTAATTACACCGCCATGGAAGTGAGATGGAAGTTATGTTTTTGCCCATTTGTTTGTTTGTTTTTGAACATCCTGTAACCCACAATATTTCATATATCATTATGAAATTTTTACTGAAGATTCATATCCTGATAGGCAAGAAATGATTCAATTTTCATGGTCATAGGTCAAAGGTCAAAGTCAGGAAAATCTTGAAAAATCCCTATCTTTTAACATTGAATGAATTTTCAAAAATTCAAAACTCTGTCAGTTAAGATCAAATTTCTTTCATATTGGACAGCGTTATATAAAATGGTATCCTTTATCGAATTACAAAGTTTGATCCGGATCTGATCTAGTTTATAGAGTTTGTGGCCATTTAAATTCAACATTGAAAACACCATTTAATGTACATTTTACATTATATCTTAATCAAACGTGCCCCAATCACTCTCATATTTGAAAGTGAGGTGCAGCCTGACACTCACTATCACTTGACAAAGTTTGATCTGGATATGATCCAGATTGTGGATTTTGTGGACATTTGAATTTAATATTGAAAGCCCATTTGATATACATTTTGCATTATATCTCAATCAAAAGTGCCTCAATCACTCTCATTTGTGACAATGACGTGCAGACTGCTACTCTCAGTGAATAGACAACGTTTGATCTGCATCTGATCCGTTATTGTGGATTCAGTGGATATTTGATTTTAACATTGAAAAGCCCTTTTGATCTATATTTTGTATTATATTTTAGCTTATGAAAAGCCATTTCTAACAGGACTGCTCTAGTTTATTGAAGTTTCAGATGTGTGTGTGTGTGTGTACAGGATATAACACTCATAGGTGTGTCTGTTATTAAGTACACTTTAACAAGGAAATCCAACATGCACACACATACACTCAGCGGTGTGTGTGTGTGTGTCTATTTCATGCATGTGTGTGACGAATGTCAACTTTACAGTATCACACCTGCAAATATTTTCTTTGCTTTTCAGTCGTAAAAATGACACACACACACACGCACACAACATAACATTATTGTGTGTAAAAACAAATAATGAAAAACGTCTAACTATGCAATATGTATGAAAAATATCAATAATTAAAACATCACTTTTGTAACCCTTTAGAAGGTTCTCTTGTGTATAAATATGTGCCATATTCCATTGTTTTTTAGTCATTTAAATGTGTCTTTGTGTTATTTTATGTACATGTTCCAGTAGTTCAAACAAAATGTTTTTTGTTTGTTTTTCTTTTTATTTCAAAATGTGGTTTAGAATTTGATAATTGATTTGTTTCTTTGAATGAAATGTAAAAATAAAATAAAATACTGCATTTGATATTGGTTGAAACACAAATGTTTTGTCGTTTTGTTTGATTTTCTTTCGAGCCACTCATAAAGACGGGGAAAATATCAGATCAGAGCTTTTGGTCATATTTGTTACTGTACAGAAGGAGAAGAAGAGGAAGAAGAAGAAGAATCATGATCATCATGATCATCATCTTTATAGTCTTTGTACACACAGGGATGCATACAACAATTTTGTCCACTGCATTTAATCATTGTCCTTTCTATTTTTATTTTATGTTGTCTTTTCGTATGTTAACAGATAACCCAAAATTAGAGGTTCACTCTGATGTTTTTTAATCCAGATACGTGCACAAGTTTTGATAGTACTGGGGGGCAAAAATACAGAAAACTGCTCAAAATATCCAAATTCACCTGTTCATTATATTTCATTGGCGTTGGTTAAACATCAAATGAAAAATGCATCAAATGAAAATACATCTTCTTGGTGGAGATAAAGTTGTTAAATAAATAAATGTCACAAACAACTATATATACGCACTGGTATTACTGTTATGTTTTGGAACCTGACTCCTCTATAAGCGACAGGTTTGCACTAAATTAGTAGTCAATTTAGTAGTCAATTTTGATGTTCTGACTGTTACTCATAAAATGGTATTAAATTAGACATTTCTGACTGGATTGTGTATTATATGCAGTAATGTTGACTTGTGATTGCTGTAATATTTAATGTCATCATTTTGTTTTCGAAAGCTATATTGGTATTTGAAGAGTTCAGATGTAAAACCCAGTATCTCCAAACCCATAAATTTTTAGTTGACGCCAACATGTACTTGGCTGTCAAGGGGACCATCAGTGTGCAAAATATGAAAGAATTTGAACATACTGTTTTCAAGTTATTGATGAAAGTCTGTGCATTTCCGCATAGGGTTTCCTTTAAATCTCCATTTTCAACTGCATTTTTCTCCATTTGAAAAAAAAAGGACTTACTGGGTTTTGTATCTGGGTTTTGTATAACAATTATAAGGATTTTCTGATTAGACTTTATTTCTCAGCATTGCCAAAATATATTGCATGATATATGGGGAGACCACTAGAGGGCGTCTTTGCAATATGACACTCATCCCCAAAGCATGAGAAAATTATCAAATTAACAAACATGATAGCAGTAGTAGCAATAACAACAAGAAGAAGCATAAGGTCTTGTTTTATTATGCTGAGGGTAAATTAAATTAAGAAAAAGCAAAACCTTCAACTTTTTGTGTGTTGTGAAAAAAGCTGCTTTTTTATTTTAAAATAAATGTTTTTATAAAGTCCTGTTTCAGATGACTATTATTACTGGATTATTATTAATGTTATTACGTGAATCTATTTTGTTCCTATTTTTTAAAAATAATTTCGTTTCACTCTAAATTCTGAAAAATAAAAAAAAAATTGCAAGACTTTTTTTTTTTGCTTTCCTTGTGTAAATTGTGCAAATTGATGGTAAATACTGTGGCTGATAATATGTCGAAACCCTGACAAATGAAATTTCCTATTAATTTCGTTGGAGTTAAAATGTAATTATTTAACCCTCCACATTGATAATATTAATTGTGATACTGTTAACGTTGGAATATGTCACTACTGAGCTTTGATTAACACGTTTATAGAATTTTACAAAGTGCTTGTTTTGCTTGAAGGATAATTCCACATTAAGAAATTCTGTTTTAGCACTTTTATATTTTCATGCCGCCTTGTGGAAAAGCAAATTTTAAAACGTGCTTTGTTACCACTTATCTGTGACAAACTTGACGTGAGTGTTTTCCTGTCTGGAGTGAGCACAGCGGAAAGAATGTCACCCTCAAGGATTCATTTAGAGGAAAGAGTTGATCCATTGTTTTGAAAATGCTCTTTCCGACCAACAACTACGTCATTGGTCAGTATGATATCCTGGCTAAAAGCAGCCTGGAAAAACGTACAATCATGTCCAGAAGTAATTGAACAAGTCCAAATATATATAAAACTATATAAAACTATATATATATATATATATATATATATATATATATATATATATATATATATATATATATATATATATATATATATAGTTATATATAGTTATATACATATATAAAAGAAGTCACAGGGCTTTCCCCAGAAATTTTAGAGTATATTGTTGCAGTACCTCCAGGGAGGATGCAAGTCTTGATTAGTACTTCTATTATAGAAGTGCAGTATAATCACATTTGAAATGAACAGAGGGGTAATTAGGCTGTATGTAATTTCTTTGTTCATTCATTTCATAAGCAGGAATGCATCATTTTTACACAGCGTTTGAATGTCAGAATAAAGTACTAAATGGGAAGCATAGTGCTGATTTGAATTTAGCAGTAAAATTAATTCTCCATCTAAAGGCCTGGAGACATATTTCACTGAAAGACTGACAGTAGCTAAGCATGAGTAGCTAACTATTTTATTTCTGTAAAAACAACAACAAGAAATAAAAAAAATAATAATAATGAATTTATTTATATAGCACTTTAAGGAGAAAAATTTACAAAATTGTTAAGGTAATAAAACAAAATTAAAACAGTTTTTATAAAATGTTAAGTACAATAAAAATGTACAAAACAGCATTTCCACAATAAATTATTTATAAAGGACAAATGCCAAACATTCTTTGGTTATTGCTTCTCAAATGTCCTCATTTACTTTGGTTTATGCCAGTGCCATTTGGTATCTTAAATTAGTTGTGTGTTTACTTGTGTTCAGTTAGCTTATATTTAGCTAGCTTAATAGCTTTTCCCATAGCTTTATGTACAGCTAGCTTCACATTAATTTAGTAAGATGAGTTTTTTATAATTTAGCTTTCCTTTCAATATGCCTGAATTCATAATTTGTGCTCTCAAATTACTTAATTTCTCCTTCTGAATTAACAGTGTACACAGGCTAATCACTTGAGCTACTGCTGTCATGTTAGCCCTATGCTTGTTATTGCCCTAGAACTCTAGTGTTTTTAATTTTTAACTGTAATCTGTAGATATGTTTCCAAATGTAAAACATCACAATAGATGAGTGCAAATTATGAATTTGCACTTATTAATGTTTATAATGTTGATATTTTAAAGATCAGGAACACTAACATAGGAGCGGTCAGGTCTGGTCCAGGTGCCAAATGTTGCTACATCCACCAAACTGCGGAATCACCCTAGTTCTGGATTGGCAACCACGACCCAGGTCATCCCCACCTTACAAAATTAGCCACCTGTCTGCTGCTACCAGGTGTATGTATCCCTTTGGCCTTTTCCAGCAACAGGGGATCTCAGCACATTGGCATCTGCAAGCTAGGTCATCCCCATGGAAGCAAGCTGCATGACCATAGTGTCGTACCTGACATTCCCTTACAATGCTATAAAAATCAAACAGTTTGCAAAAATCTACATCGGCCTTGAGCAACCACTGCCGCAATTCGTGCTTCTCTTCAATAGTACATGCAGAGTTACGATAGGACTTCTTGAGCATGAACCTGGATTGCTGTAATAGATGAGCAGCAAGCAGCTGGCACTGAATTCCATTGAGAATGACCCTTGCAAATGCCTTATCCAGCAGCTCTACTTGCCTGAAATAGTGTGTCCTCACATCACAGATCTCTGCAAATGTACCTATTCTCATTGGTATTACGACGTGGTAGAACATGGTGCAAGTTTGGCGTTTACTTCTTCTGTAAGGGGACCTGAGTGTCACTAGACCATGAATGGTGTGTCAACTACTCATATTCTTTTACTTAATGTTTCCGTGTCTACCCTCAGTGCCACCACAGCCTGCTCAGTTCCTAAAACAGGACAGAATTACCACAGCGTTGCATGCTACAACTACTCTAAATAATATTTAGAGTGCCAGCTTGATAGGAAGGTGTCAAGGTGTGTAAACCTTTTTGATGTTATGTATCATATATTATGTATGCCTGAAGTCGCGCATGTTATAACATACAAGTACATTCAAGAATTTTCTCATTTTTGGAGCTGAGGAGACATTTTTATTTATTTATTTATTTAAAATGGGTGTTTCAAGACAGTGAGTCAAAGTATACCACTGATACTTACAGAACACTTGGGTAAAACCCCTTATAGATTATTTTTTACAGTTTGAATATGTTTATAATTACACTTTTTAAAAAAATTATCACTTTGTTTCTGCAGGTTCTATGTGCCCCTTGGTTTTTGGAAAAGCCTAAGCATGTGCCCTATAAAATGTTGAAAGTGAAAAGGCTCAACGGGTAGATCTTACCATTGATCTTTGACCTTGAGCCTTATGATCCTGAGATCAGGATTGCAGTTTTGTTCAGCAACCGCAGTCAAAGGTCATGATGAAAGGTCACATCAACAGATTACAGGATCAAACCTAGACAAATAGGAATGCAATGAAATCATAACCTCAGGTTTAAAGATCAACGATCACGATCAAAGGTCATCAATCAGGGCGTAAAATCTGAATTAACGTTCAGTAATCAAAATAAGGGTCATCACATCCCCCAGTTTGTTAACATGATAATAACTCAAAAACAATAAATGCTCTCAACTTATAAATCTCCATATTAAAAGAGCACATAATGAGGTTAAACTGATTACACTTTGAGCAACTTCAATACACCAGATCAGTAAAAAAAAAAAAAAAAAAAAAAAAAAATATATATATATATATATATATATTATATGCTTGTTTGTTTATGTCATATGGAATGAAAGAAAACTGTATTTTACTTCTGTCCTGAATAGTGTGAGTTAATGGTGGTGAGATCCTGCTCTTGCTGTGGATGCACATGATGAAAATCCCATGACATACCTCATGTAAGATCACATGGGGGTGTGAGGTCCACCTCAAAGAGGAAGCTGATCCCAAAAGGCAACAATGAATATAAATGCCATATGCTTTGGACAATGTTACAGGGCTATTTAAATGTAATTAAATGTTTATATTATCATTTGTGAAGTATTTTTAAACTGTTCAGTTTCCATGTTGAAGCTGTTCTCCCAAAATATTTGGCATTAATGAATTAAAACAAATTGTTCACAAAATTTTATCATTTTTGATGTATTTTTGACTCAATTAATTTTTTAATGACTACAGACATGAATATGTCTGATTTCCATTATTATTATTATTATTAGTCTTAATGGTATGTTTGTTGAATAGGTTATTCATAGATAAGATTAGTTCATCCAACAAAATATTTTAAATAAAATTAATAATGTTCAAATCATGTTGGCTCAATTAATCATTTTAATGACTTAATAATCTCGGAAGAAGGAAGAATGGCATTTATTGGGTAACCTGTTGATGTTTTGTTGATATAATAGTAAATTAATGTTCATTAAGAACATATTATGTATATTATATACTGTATGTCATTAGCGTTGAATGCAAATGCAGACACGAGTGACACTATGTCGTAAATTACTGAACATGTCAAGGTCTTGGGCCATTTTTCCACCAAGCCTAGAATTTACAGTGCATCTGGAAAGTATTCACAGTGTTTCACTTTTCCACATTTTGTTATGTTACAGCCAAAATGGATGAAATAATTTTTTTTCCCTCAAAATTCTCCACACAATACCCTATAATGACAATGTGAAAAAATGTTTTTTTTTGTTTTGTTTTTTTTGCAAAGTCATTAAAATAAAATAAAAAAAAAACCTTAACAAATCACATGTACTCACAGCCTTTGCCATGAAGCTCAAAACAGAGCTCAACTGAGCGATCAGGGGAGAAGGGCCTTAGTCACGGAGAAGAAACCGATGGTCACTCTGTCAGAGCTCCAGCATTCCTCTGTGGAAAGAGAACCTTCCAGAAGGTCAACCATGTCTGCAGCAATCCACCAATCAGGCCTGTATGGTAGAGTAGCCAGAGGGGCACAAATAATAAAAAAAAACACCTTTTTTAATATTGTCATTATGGGGTGTTGTGAGTAGAATTTTTTTGGAGGGTGAGTGAATTTAATCCATTTGGATTAAGACTATAACATAAAATGTGGGAAAAAGTGGAGCACTGTGAATACTTTCCAGATTCAGTATACATGCAGGCTCACTGCAGAATTGTCCTTCAAAGGGGGTGGCAAAGGTCAAGGTCACTGGGGCTACAAGCCAACATTTTGGATGATCAGACCACGATCCTCCCAAATCCTTTAGCTGATTTCCTGCAAATTTGACAAATGGATGAGTGTCAAACACAGAATTGATCTCAAAGGGTTTGTCTGGAATATTAAAAGTTAAGTTCATTGGGGTCAAAGGTCAAAATGACTGTTCCCCCCCCCCTCCCCCCACTCGTGTGTGTGTGTGTGTTCCTCCTCCGAAGCGCGCGCACGCATGAAAGGCTTTCCCCTGCGAAAGAGAGAGAGAGAGAGAGAGAGAGAGAGAGAGAGAGAGAGAGAGAGAGAGAGAGAGAGAGAGGGAGAGGGGGGGGGGGGGTGTTCTTTGTCGCTTCCGCCTTCTGGCGCACATTCAGACGCAAACTGCGCTTTACTACAAACAGACTGACGCGCAAAACACCAACGGCCAGACTCCACTTTTAAAGAAAACTCCAAAAAAAAAAAAAGAACAACCAAAAACTACAGTTAGTTATAAACGCCTTTAAGAGCCCCCGGAGTGACCAGAAGAAACATGCAGGCGGAGGAAAAAGACATTTTGAAGTTCTTCTCCTCTCCGGTGGCGGAGGAGCAGCAGGAGGAGGATTTTTGGTGACAGAAAGAAAAAAAAAAAAAAAAAAAAAGGTGAAGAAAGAAGAAGAAGAAACCGCATCGTCGAAGGACCCAAAAGCAGAAAACAGGAGAGGCGACAGTAAGTAGTTCTTTATTTATTACCTGCTGGCTGCGTTTTTCTGTTCGTGTGTCACAGAGTCGAGCGGAATCCCGCCGCCGGTTTAAAAGTGCCTCATAAGTCAGTTATTACACTGTAATAACGAGCAAACTTTCAAAAGCCTTTCCCTAAAAAAAAAAAAAAAAAAAAAAATTATAATACCGCTTAAGTGAAGTTATCTGGTTTGTCACCGCCTTTAAATGCCGGTCGGTTCGAACTAGACGAGCACTCTGCAGAGCGCGTGCGCCAGAGGGCGAACTACGGAGCCCGTCGAGGGATATAGTGGTTAATTTTTTTTGTCCCAGAATACTGCGTTCCCTCGCAATACCTTTTGCGTTCCCTTGCAATATTATTGCGTTCCCTTGCAATACTTTTGCGTTGCCTTGCAATATTATTGCGTTCCCTCGCAATACTTTTGCGTTGCCTTGCAATACTTTTGCGTTGCCTTGCAATATTATTGCGTTCCCTTGCAATATTATTGCGTTCCCTCGCAATACTTTTGCATTGCCTTGCAATACTTTTGCGTTGCCTTGCAATATTATTGCGTTCCCTTGCAATACTTTTGCGTTCCCTTGCAATATTATTGCGTTCCCTCGCAATACTTTTGCGTTGCCTTGCAATACTTTTGCGTTGCCTTGCAATATTATTGCGTTCCCTTGCAATACTTTTGCGTTCCCTTGCAATATTATTGCGTTCCCTCGCAATACTTTTGCGATCCCTCGCAATACCTTTTGCTTTCCCTCACAATGCTTTTGCGTTTCCTCACAATACGAGGTCTGTGATAAAAGTATCCGAACTTATTATTTTTTTCAAAAACCATATGGATTTGAATCACATGTGATTACATCAGACATGCTTGAACCCTCGTGGGCATGCAAGACTTTTTTCACGCCTGTCGGTTACATCATTCACCTGTGGGCAGTCTTTGAGTGAGGAGTCGCCCACCCTCTCGTCGATTTTTTCATTGTTTAGGAATGGCTCAGAGACTGCTGCTTTGTTTGATAAAAAATTTTTCAAAAACTGTAAGGCACAACTGAGTGGACACCATTCGATAAATTCAGCTGGTTTTCGGTAAAAATTTTAACAGCTGATGAGAGATTTTGGTCTGGTAGTGTTGCTGTAAGGACGGCCCACGGCGCCTGACGGCGATCTGCGCTTCGAGGCGGCAGTGTCTCGCCGTTTCAAGTTGAAAACGTCCACATTTCAGGCTCTGTTGACCCAGTAAGTCGTCAGAGAACTTTCAGAAGAAGTCGGCATGAGGAGTTTATTCGGACATTCCATTGTTAACGGACATTTTGTAATGAAAGAACGTGCGGGCAGAGTCGCATGTCGGGCCGGACCCGACCGCGGGGGGTCGCGACAGGAAAAACACCTCTGTTGTAAACCTTAACGGACAAGTTGGAACATGCCCAAGCTGTTAAACAATTTCTCAGTTACTCACTTGTTGAAAGCCATCAAAAGCCGCCTGAATTTTACAAATGGTTTTCAACATGGAGGTGTTTTTCCTGTCGTGGTGCACACAGATTCGCCGAGTCGTCACGGAAACGACTCAGCGAATTTGCGCGCACGTCTTTCATTAAAAAATGTCCTTAAACAGTGAAATGTCCGCATAAAGTCCTCATGCCGGCCTCTTCTGAATCTTCTCTGTTCTCTCACGACGTCCTGGGTCAACAGAGCCTTAAATTAGAATGTTTTCAGGTCGAAACAGGCCGATGACAGCGCCTGGAAGCGCTGCGCGACGTCCCGCTCCGTGGGAAGTCCTTACAGCGACAGAAACACCCCATAATCTCTCATCAGCCGTTAAACTTTTCACCGAAAACCAGCTTAATTTCTCGAATAGTGTCCACTCAGATATTCCTCACAGGTCCAGAAAAAATGTTGATAAAGCAACGCGCGCGTTCCGCAGCAGCTATTCAGACAAAGAGATTCCAATGGGCGGGGTGGAGCACTCCTCACTCAAGGCCTGCCCACAGGCGAATGACGTCACCAACATGTGTGGAAAAAACTCACGCATGCGCACGAGGGTTCAAGCTTGTCTGATGTAAAAACATATGAATCAAATCCATTTATTTTTTGAAAAAAATAAAAAGGACCGCTTTTTTCATCACAGACCTCGTATTATTGCATTCCCTTGCAATCCCTTTTGCGTTCCCTTGCAATATTATTGCGTTCCCTCGCAATACCTTTTGCGTTCCCTCGCTATACTTTTGCGTTCTCTTGCAATATTATCGCATTCCCTTGCAAATTTTGCGTTCCCTCGCAATACTTTTGCATTCCCTCACAATATTATTGCATTCACTCGCAATACTTTTGTGTTCCTTCACAATATTATCGTATTCCCTAGCAAATTTTGTGTTACCTTGGAATACTTTTGCATTCCCTCACAATATTATTGCGTTCCCTCGCAAGACGTTTGCTTTCCCTCGCAATGCTTTTGCATTTCCTCACAATATTATTGCATTCCCTTGCAATACTTTTGCGTTCCCTTGCAATATTATTGCGTTCCCAAGCAATACCTTTTGCATTCCCTCGCTATACTTTTGCGTTCCCTTGCAATATTATTGCATTCCCTTGCAAATTTTGCGTTTTCTCGCAATACTTTTGCATTAATTCACAATATTATCACATTCCCTAGCAAATTTTGTGTTCCCTCACAATACCTTTTGCGTTCCCTCGCAATATTATTGCGTTCCCTCGCAATAACTTTTGAGTCCATATTTCCAGCCTGGCGACACACAGGATCGTTGAATCGTTTGGATGGATTGCACATCATGGATAACCAGAACTTGATTAAGTTTTACTTTAACCTGTGGCTCACAGACAATAATATACTGGAGGCTTTGTCTGTGAGCGCAGAAGTATTGCGAGAGAACACAATAATCTGGGCCCAAAAAAAAAAAAAAGAACCACCATGTCTCTAGGCAGGCTCCGTAGTGAACAGTTCCCAACTCTGAAATTTTTTTTTTAAGCCAACTTTATTGACAATTCAAGAATAACTGGAAAGAGAGGAGCCATGATTTACAATGTGGATAGTGTGATTAATATTATTTTCAGTCTATCCCTTCCCCGTTTAATCCTGAATAGCAAATGGGACCATGTTTTGAGGCATCTTACTAACTTCTTGATACGTCTTTTGTCAGTCTTGAACAACGTAGTTGTTATCGCCGATGTCGGCACCAGATATTAAATCGGGATCCAATTTTTGGAACTGCTCAAAACATTTCACCCCGATTCTCGAAATCATTGATAGTACGTAGTAATGTCCTGGAATTCGCGGTCTTAATGGTTTTGATCATGTTCAGACGTCTTTAAATGGGGTGACTACAGTTTGAAACTTGTTTGATCGTGTTCCATTGGAGTAAAAATTTGAAGCCGAAGCAGCATTTGTTGATCGGTTATGTTTGGCCGAGGGCACAGCTCCTTTCCTTCATTTTTGAGCGAGTTGCCAGGTCTACTCTTTATAAGCTAGCCTATTAGGAGGCAAGCTGAATTAAGCTGTTTATCCTGTTTTTGTACTTTTTTGGGGGGGGGAATGTGGGCGATCGTAGCAGAGGTGGAATAGCCATGTCAAGATGGACAACTAACTCCTCAATCCAATGAAAACTGACCCAGTCATTGACGAGTGACTTTTCACTCACAGCACACTCGTGTAATAAAATTGCAATGTAGTCAATAATGTTCACAAACTAAAATTGAAATACACCAGGATTTTTCACGAATTTCATGAAACTGACAAAAATGTTTTGTACTGAAATCAGAGCTATATAATATGGGTTTATTTTTTAAACTGTTTTTCTCCATGTAATGTGGAGTTGCGTCAGGAACGGCATCCGGCGTAAAACCTATGCCAATTCAACATGCAGATCCACCATGGATTTGCTGTGGCGACCCTGAGTGCAAACAAGGGAGCAGCCGAAGGGTCTTACTTTTTTATTTTTTAAATTCTTGATTGACGTAGTAACTTCGGGTATGCGTGTTGCAAAATTTCATCTCATTTTAATGTAGAGAACATATTTACCTGACAAAATATATGAGAAACATATTAGATTTATGCAGAAATAAGCAATTTCGAGGCGTTTTCCGCCATGTTGGATTAATTTTTTTGAGCCAGCCTCCATTTGACGTTACCGTGCATTCCTACTCTGATTGGCTGTCACCTTGTGCTTCCCAGCATCCCTTGTGCAAGTTGGGGGAAGCTCCCCATGTGATCTATGGTCGCCATCATAGAGTGTATCAGTCGCTACCAAACGTAGTTCAAGGCTGTTTGTTTGTTTGATTTTTTTTCACTTCAGGGGAACTGCTTATTATTTTTTTTCCCAGAAAATGCAAATTTGAATTCCCCCTATTTAAAAGCTGATAAATAAAATTATAGTGATGCCAAAAAAAAATTCTGTTTGTAACTTAGATCTTAAAAAAACACCCAAAAGTCATACACTTTGAATGTGCTCAGTAAAGTGATATAATAAAGAAATGTAATAACAATTCAGCAAATTGTGTGAAGGAATGGAGAGATGTTCACCAGCACCCTTAATGATAAGAAATATGGACTAAACCTCTTGAGTTCAGCCCTGGAAATCAGTAAATTCCACATTTGTATGAAGATGACTTTTGGATAGAAGTGTAAAAACACATCCTCAAACTATTAGATCGGCGGTCAGTAAATGGCTGTTTGTAGACCTGGAAAGTAAACTTTATATGTCTTCTTCTGCTGAGAGGCTTGGCCACAAAACCTACTGCAAATGGCCTCTGGGGGGGTGACCTTTTGTCTTGTTATGCGTGCTCTGCACGAAGTGTTGATTTGGCTTATTGATCGCATCATCCAGGGATCCTGAGAGAAAGTCAACACCGTGTAATGAGGTTTACATTGATGAAGAGCAGCCCAGCAGTCATGATTTTTGCATTCATTTGAATGGCAAATAAAATTATACACCAGATTTAGAGCATTTTGCTCTACAACAAAGAGCAAACTTGAGCTCCAAATTTTAATTTAGATGCAGAATTATTGTAATTAAAATCTTTTAGGCATGCACATCTCCCCTTGATAAAACAGTACAATGCATATATACAATAAAATTCATAAATGCTACTTTTTATAGAGTGATTCACCAGTGTAATACGATGTAATTTGATACTATTCTTTGTCTGATGTAGACTTGCATTTCCTATAAATTGAAAAAAAGGAGAAAAAAAAAGTGGTATTGCTTACCTTCAAATATATATTTCATGAAAAACCAGGGGCTTTCTTCAGTTCTTCACCACTGGGGGCAGCACTACATGCAGTAGCAAAAAAAAAAAGTACAATAGAAGAAGCCCAGAAGAGCCTCGCGCAGGTGGGGAGGGTCCACTAGTCCTAACATATTTATATGATTTGATGAAAAATATGCTGCATAAAACATGCATAAAACGTATGATTCTGTTGACATACACCTTTAATTGTACTGTTGTCTATAAATCTGTTGAATTGAAAATCAACAAATAATGGCCATTCACCATAATTAAGTGTTTTTTTTAATTGTCACACTTTTGTAACATTACTTAACCTACTTTTGTGCAACATATAGTCTACCCTAAATGTAAAAACAACTTCAACATGATCTCCTCAGTACTAGGACTAGGACTAGTGGGCCCTAGGACTAATGGGAAGTTCCCGCATAAGTAGCCTAGCGTAAATACTAGAGCATAACTTCCTGTTTTAAAGTTGATTTTTGTTTCTTACTGGTTAATTCTTACACCCGTAATATCTTTGCAGTGCCTCCCCTTCATTTCTGTGGTTACAGAGATGTCTTTGACCTTGGTGGAGGTATGCCTTGTATTTCCTTGAGATTTTGATATGATTCTATGGCATTTTTCCTTCTGATGCAGATCAGCAATGATGCCTCATGTTCACACACGCACACACACACACACACACTCTTATATGCTGATGTCATCGTGTTGGTATGCAAGACATTTTATAGAATAAACCAGTGTTTAAATGTGAGAAACAAGTGCAGTACATTCATGGATAATCAGTGAAATCGCCACGATGCTGCAAAAATAATGAAAATATTCTCAAGAATATTTATTTCTTATTTGAACAAAAACAATAATAATAATAATAAAATAATTAATTTGGGTGAACTATTCCACAATTTTGCAGTATATTACAGGAACTTTAAAATGAACTGATTTCACAATGAAGTGAATTTTGTCATTTTGGTGGAGAATTGAAAGGGGCGGCACCTTTAATCTTTCTGCACAGTATTGACTGGTTGAAAACTGGGGAGTTGCACTGGGAAAAAAAAAGTAATTTAAAGTACAAAAATAGAAAATGTTTCAGCACTTTTGGCTGTGGCAGCCTCATACTCAGACCTTAATTATGACTGAGATCAGTCAGTCCTTGATGTGAAAGAAAGAACAAGACTCAAAAGAATCCAGACGTGTCCTTTGGTGCAGACAAAACAAACAAAAAAATGTTCAGTACCAAGTGTGAAAATGGTACGCGGTGCCCAGTGCTGCTTCATTACTGCAAATGAGATGTTTCAGAGTCTAAATCTGCTTCTTCTGCATGAAAGAGTTAGAATAGACATGTAAATGAAAATAGCCCATTTATTCCCAGCTCTTTTTTTTTTCTGTTTTTTTCCCCTCTGTCTGGCCTCCTTCTGCTCCCGTCCTGCACGGCCTCCCGTCCTCTTCCTCTTCATCTCTTGCAAGCCTTTGTGCATGTGTGTGTGTGTGTTTCCTCCCCAAGATATTGTTGGATTTTTGCACAAAAAAGGGGGGAAAAAGGGTAGTTGGGGGGGGGGGGGGGGGGGTGTGCAGCCTCAACACAGACCAAACGTTCAGTTTGTTTCCTGCGTCTCTCAAACTGCGTCATTCGCCAACAAGGAAATCCCATGTCCACCCCACAGTTCACAACCCGCCGTCTTAAATTATCTGGAGTAAAAACACATCCCAAGACCGTTTCTGGCGGGTGAGCACATGACAGGAATTCTAGTGCGCTTGAACAACACCACAACACAACCTTTTTTTTTTTTTCTTTGGAAGTATTTGTTCAGTAACACAAGCGATTACTGGGAGCGATAATGAAGGCAATGAAGTTGTACTTATGCCGGGGTTGCACATACAAAACAGCACTGCTGAGCTATTTCATTCAAAAAAAAAAGTGAAGAAAAGTGCACACATTTTTCACATTCTTCTCATTAAATTTGACATTTCAACTTTTGTGCTGCCTTTTTCTTCTCTGATGTATAAAGGACACCATTTATTTCTGTATATTAGTGCCTCGAGTGTTCCAGTTTGCACCGCCAAGTGGCAAAGTCACTGTGTGACCTTGAATTTTGCATTAAAAAAAATACTTTAAATGATGCAGTCTTAAAGCATTTGCACATCTTTTTCATTCTGCCTCGTTCCGCGTTGTTGAAGTTCATTTCAAGACGTCACTTCATTCCCCTTGATTTGTCCTCACGCTACTGCACAGTCATGAAGGTTGGTAGCTGCCTCCCCCAGCGTGCGTGACCACATCAGCGATAAATCCTCTGCAGTCTGCTTCACATCTCATCAGGGAATCACTCCCTCTAATTACATTCCTTTTCCTTTATGAGAAGTGAAATGGCATTGTATTGTCCAAATATCACTGTGTTATTCTGGTGACAGGATGGTGATTGCTGCGTATTGCAATAATAACTAAGGGTAAGAGGTGGTGCAAACCATTTTTGAAATCCTGTTAACTCAACCAATTTGGCCACTTTTTACTAAAAAAAAGGTGCAACTATCATTTTTGACCACTGCGCAAAACCAAAATCAACGTTCGTTGCCATTGTTGCTGTTTTTACCCCATAACTCAATAATGTTCAGTTATAGATTGCACAGACTACCTTGAAGGAATTCTTATGATCAGACAAATAATGTGATATACTTTTCAACATGATTAAAGAATTGTAAAACTTTAATTAACACCAATCTAGCTATAGCAAACCTATACACAATGTCTAGGGCATTGCTTCCCAATCCTGTTCCTCATGGGCCTCTAACCTGGGTATTTCCCTCAAAAGTCCTTTAGCTCATTCAGGTGCTCAGCCAATCAAGAGCTAGCAGAAACCTAACTGAGATAGTCAGCTGTCGGTAGAACATGGAAGGCAGAAAATGTGCAGGCTTGGGGTCCCTGAGGACTAGGTTTGGGAAACACTTGTCTACAAGGATGCAAAAACAACAGTGACTATTACTATTGGTTCCCCAAGATGATACCAAATTTGTAGCAGACCCAAGGTCTTTCTGATGCTTGAACTCATTTAAAACAGAACATGTGGTCTCTGAAGGCATGGCAATCCCTCGGTGGAGAGGAAGGTGGTCTCTTGGTGGATGCCCAGACGGGATTATATTTTGGGTCAATCAGATGCCTGTGCGTGGGTTTGTTCAACGTGGGAATGTTGTTTGACAATGATGGTTCTTGGCAGATCCATAGCCTGGTACGTTGGCTTGGAAATCCCACACGATTGGGGTTTGTGAATCTGCTGGAGCCTTCATCTACCTTCACAACTGTTGAGTGACAAGCCTGTTGTGAAAGTGTAGTGACACGGACCCACAACAGGGGGCGCAAATGAACGGTCAATAGATGAGCCAAAAGGTAACAATTTAATGTTGTGAAACGTGGACAACGAACATACAGACAATCTCAGAATATAA
The DNA here is from genome assembly GCF_902500255.1 of Thalassophryne amazonica. Taxonomy (NCBI): domain Eukaryota; kingdom Metazoa; phylum Chordata; class Actinopteri; order Batrachoidiformes; family Batrachoididae; genus Thalassophryne; species Thalassophryne amazonica. Next base: position 28,081,121 of record NC_047123.1, on the reverse strand, counting down.
TTACAGTCAAATTACAAAGGTGACTTGTGGGCAGGCTCGAGGATAGAAGACGTCTGTCCTGAGAAGAGCCGGAACCACACGATTTCCGCCCCCACAGAACCTGGTGAATACTGGAGCCGCCAAGTCCCGAATTCCCAGGTGATCACCGTCCCCGACTGTCGGTTCTGGTACTGCTGGCGAAGAACAAAGACAGTCAAGTGTGGGTGTGTGTACACCCAGTAACAACAGCGGTGGGAATGCCACCTCCACCTCTCACTCAATATGTTGCAGAGTACCGCAGTGATTCCTCAGGGGAAAAGAGTGCCGTCCTGCACTCACTCAGCCTCCACAGAAAAAGGAACCGGTACTCCTGCAAACACTCACAATATACAGATATATTGCAAAAGACACAAACGGCTGAGGATATTACCTCCAATGAAGTATGATATCTCGGCGATGAGGTGGAGATGACGTCTGGTCTTTATGGAGTGCGATGATGAAGAATGTGTGACAGCTGTCAGGAATTAATGAGTGACAGCTGTCACTCCCGGCTGTGTCCGTGGCGGCAGCGCCCTCTCGTGCCTGAAGCCCGCACTTCAGGCAGGGCGCCCTTTGGTGGTGGGCCAGCAGTACATCCTCTTCTGGCGGCCCACACAACAAAGCCATCACCTCATCCACCTTGTTTCGCTGGTGTTCAGGGTTCCTGTTGGACCTTCATGGCTTACCATAGCAGCCATGAAGGCACACAAGGTTCCCACCGTATTTCACTCCAACAGGCAATCCCCTGCTTGATCCATTACCCAGGTGTCATGACGCGGATGAGGGGTTGGCTTTTGACACCCCAAGGTCTCTGATGTATGAACTGTAGCTACACTCCTAGTGAGCTAGCTAGCTAGATTGGGACGTACATGGCTGAGAAATGAGCTTGTTAAGTTATTTAAGCCAATAATTTATCACACAGTAACATTGCGTATTTGTGTTTGGTTCGTTGACCATCGGCTCAGCCTGGCCAGACTTCACCGTCCTATTTGATCTTTTAACGCACTGTTCCTTCAAACAGCAGGGAAGTCGGATTTCAGTCTAAAAATAAAACACTGCAACATTCTTTCAGAGACAAAACAGGGGAGGCCTATGGGGGGGGTGAAGAAAGCTGGAGATGTGGAGAAATACGTAGGAGGGAGGGGGGGCTGGAAAGGGCAGTGGGTATACTGAGGCAAACACGGACTGAAGAATGCTCCAGAATGAACCTGTAAGGGGTACAGAGCTGTAATCGGCTGCTATTCTACAATAGCAGATGTTCTAATCTCATTATCCAGATATGTCGCATCTATTAAGCTGATGTTGAGTCAGCATTGAAGATGGAAAGTGAGAAAATTAAAGAAAACGTTGTCCTGTGTCGTAAACCCGACTGAGTCAAATGAGCGTCATAAAAATCTCAGCTTTTATGGAAAGTTGACGGGAGGAAATGCAAATTATTTTCATTGAGTGAAGTTTGTTTCGGTCCCACAATCACTACTTCCATGGGTTTTTTTTTTCATTTACAGAATTTTATATCTTACTGGAACAATGATCTTCTTCAGTCTTTTATTTTGAATTACCAGCAGCATCGCATGGAAAAATCAGAATGTTCTAAGTTTATTAAATTTCATGAGTGATTCTTTCTGTTTTTTTGTAGCTCCCAGTGCAGATTTTGTCGCTGTGCTGGCTGAATGCAAAAGAAATTCTGAAAGCTGTTATCCGGTCCCCCCTGCATCTTCACGGGGAGATTGTCAGATGTTTACCCAGCAAACAAAGCCGCTGGCTTGGCCGCGGGGATGGCAACCTCTGCCCTGAACCTCAGTGGCCTCACTGGAGTCATGAACAGGTTTTTTTTTAGTGTTTTCCAGATATTCCTGCACAATTTTAATTACTATTGTTAATACAGTGTTGTTATTCTGTTATTACACATGAATTCATGCATGTTGATCTATTTGCACTGTATGCTGACTATTGTTAATGCAGTGTTGTTACTCTGTTATTACACACAAATTCATACATGTTGGTCTTTTTGCACTGTATATTGACTATTGTTAATACAGTGTTGTTACTCTGTTATTACATGTGAATTCATGCATGTTGATCTATTTGCACTGTATGTTGACTATTGTTAATAGTGTTGTTACTCTGTTATTACACATGAATTCATGCATGTTGATCTATTTGCACTGTATGCTGACTATTGTTAATGCAGTGTTGTTACTCTGTTATTACACACAAATTCATACATGTTAGTCTTTTTGCACTGTATGTTGACTATTGTTAATACAGTGTTGTTACTCTGTTATTACACACAAATTCATACATGTTAATCTGTTTGCACTGCATGTTGTCTATTGTTAATACAGTGTTGTTATTCTGTTATTACACACAAATTCATACATGTTAATCTATTTGCACTGTATGTTGCTGCTGATTTATAATATGCAGTGCTGTGCAAAATATTTAGGCACCCTTGCATTTTGAAATTACACAGTGTTTGATCCTCCTCAAAGCAAGATTTTATTTTAAGATTTATTTTTCATTTTCATTAAAGAAACGTTTCAATTACAAACCTCAATTTGATATCTTTTTAGTGTGCTGCCCCATACAGGACAACACAAAAGCAGTTAAATGGACTGCATTTATATATAGCACTTTTCCATCTGCATCAGACGCTCAAAGTGCTTTACAATAATGCCTCACATACACCCCGATGTCAGGGTGCTGCCATACAAGGCGCTCACTACACACCGGGAGCAATAGGGGATTAAAGACCTTGCCCAAGGGCCCTTAGTGATTTTCCAGTCAGGCGGGGATTTGAACCCAGGATTTTCTGGTCTCAAGCCCAACACCTTCACCTCCCCTAGTTGATAAAATGATTGTAAAAAAATTGTTAGTTCAAACCAAAAATATTTGACATTTAGCACATTACATGTGTAAAATATGCCTAAAACTTTTGCACAGTGCTGTATTGGAAATCTTGCATCAGCAAAGCCATCCTGCAGGCCACGATGCATGACTTAAACTGAAATTGTGTTCACAGCATCGCATAACCCCTCTGCGAGCCTTTCCTAAGCAGTCATGCAAATGACAAACCACTTAAATAAGCAATATATTATTCAAATTTGCGTTTATAACTTGCAGTGCTGAATTGTGCCGACTTGATCGTGATCTTTTCATGTAAATCAGCAACAAATTTTGTATTGTCTCTCCTTTTAACACAGCAATAATCAGTTTCAGACCCAGACAAAGTCCACGAGTCCAGCCTCCAGAGCCAGAACCAGTCCGGTTGGCCGACCTGTGCTACCGGTTCCAGATCGGAGCACATACTGTCAGTTATTGGGTGGGAGGTCACTTGGAGGAGATCTGTATTGCCCAATTAGCCCCAAGGTAACGCTCTTCAAGTTCCATATTTACCAGAGTATAAGTCACTTTTTTTTAAAGGTTTGGGGTGCCCTGCGACTTATACTCCAGTATGACTTATATACCAAACAAATATATATATATATACTCTAGAAAATATGGTAATTGGCCATATAGTTTTAAATGTGCTTAATTTTTCCTCAGTAATGCTTTCAAAACAAATATATTGATTATTAAGTTTTACAGTCAGTTAGTTTTACAATTTGTCAGCTTTATTTTCAGTTTGTTTTATGGGTGTAGGAACCGGGGGGGGGGACCCTCCCCCCCATTTTAAAAATCCACAATTTTAGATAAACTAATGCAAAAAAATAAACTGACCATTTTTAGAGTCAGTTTTTAATTAGCGCAAATTTTAGATTTATACTTATTTTCTGTCAGAGTCATTCAGCTTCTCAGTTAGCTTTATGTTTTGTTTATTTTATATGATGTTTAATTTATATAAACTTAATATTAGAATCAGCACAATTTTTTGGCGAGATTTATATTCTGTTATCTTCTTTCATTTTTTAGAATCAGATAGTTTTTCCAGTTTGCTTCGCATTTATTTACTTTTGGTTAGCTATTTTATGGCTTTATATTTAGTTAGTTTTATGTTTATTTGCCATACAGTTATATTTATTTCGTTTTAGATTCATCTGGCTTTGAATCCAGCTACTTTTAGAATCTGTTCTTTTTTTTTCTTCTTTTTTTTTTTTTTAGCTTTGCATAAATTTACTGTTTTTTTTTTGTCTGTTTTTCCGTTAGCTCATCAGTTATATTTATGTTAATTTCCTTTTATTTTCAGTTAACTTTATATTCAGTTATTGTTACATTCTGTTAGATTTATACTTAGTTAATTTTTACCCGAGGCCAAAATATGGCCATCGAGTATTGTCAGGACTTTGCGTCCGTCTGTCTGTGTTCAGCATAACTCCAGTTCTATTACTGCCAGGGTTTTCAAATTCACAGGGAGCATTCTTGGGACACAGACCTTGGACAAGTTCAAAGATGGCTAACCTTGACCTATGTTAAGGGGTCAAAGAGTCACATTCATTCTACACAATCTTTCATTGCTTACATGCTCATACGGCCGAGGGTGTGTTAGCATTGTGTTCTATTTCCACTTATCATGGATTCATTCAGGAATCTTGTGTGCAAGCAGTTATAAGATGGCAGTTAAAACATTTCTGCACACATTAACATTTCCATGGTTTGGCCAACAGTACGGCCTCGAGGTTTAATGAGGATTTGTTGCTTCACTGGCGACAGATGACTGGAAATATAAACGAAGGAAAAATAAATTTTGGTATAAATTGCTTGCTTTCCATGATGTTGAGTTTTTGGAGTTCCTCTGATCCCACTCCTTGTGTGTCCACTCCCAGATAAGTCCCCACCACGGGGAGTTGACTCCGACTTTTGTCTTCCCTCCCTCGTCCTCGCTCTGCCCAAGCCCCGCCCCGCGCCCTCAGTCCCCTTCCCCGCGACGGCCAGAGCTCTTAGGAGTCAACGTGGGCCAGCGGGTCCGAAGACTGAGCTCGCCCAGTGGCGAGGAGAGAGGGGACGGAGAAGGAGAAGAGGAGAGGGGAGGAGAGACGGGAGGTGGGGAGCGGCGAGAGGAGAGGAGACGCCAAGCGCAGCTGCTGCAGATTCACAAAGAGCTGCAGAACGTAGAGGTGTGTGTCCGTTTGTCTCTCCAAGTGACTTTTTCTGTCTTCACCAGACTTTTTGTCTCTTTGCTCTCTACTCTTTCCCGAAGTGTTTGCCTGAGTAACGCTGTTTGGAATGTTTGGACTCAGCTACAGGTGATGATTGTAGTTTACACTGATGCTCGTAGGCACTTTACCTGGAGAAGGTTAAATATGGAAAAGAAAAACCTCATCCTCGACCGTTTTCGAGAAAGATTGGGGTTATTTCAAAACCTTAAAATCCCCTCCTGTTGATTTTCACAACTATTCACTTAAGTGGTGAGTCCGTTTGGCTTTTGTTTACTTGAGCTGGATTGTGTAAACAATTAGGATTAAAATCTGTCCAGTGAGGTTGTTTTTTAGCCTCATCTGTTGTTTTTCTGCTTGGATTGGTCAGTCAAGACAAAAAAGAAAGAAAGAAAAAAGTATGCAAACAACTTTTTGCCTTTATGGTTCATCCGGTGTCCAAGAATGTGGAAACTAAACTGCTTTGATCTAAATTAATTGCTAAAAGAACACATTCTACACTTCTGTAACATACGTCAAGGAAATCCATATTTGGGCTTCTGCATGCCCTGTGGGACACACCCACTCCGGCCGTAGGAGGGAGCTTGAAAGTTCAGCATTCGATTGATCTCCCTCTTTTTTCTGAGAAGTGGGCGTGGCAGCCAGCATCTCCTTTCCATTTAAAGGGACAGGCACAAAAGAGACCTTATGGCTGTGCAATATTTTGGACTACAAGTGCAAAATACCTCTTTTCAAAACACTTGACATGAGGAAAAAGTCCACAATAAGACCACATTAATGTGTGGACACATTTCATGATTAAATCAACATCTAAAAACATCTAATTTTGAGAATGTAATAGTTGCAGTCCTCAATTTGTAGTGTGCACTTTAATGAGTGGCAATATTTAAGTTCCTACTTTTGCTTGCTGTTGCTAAATGTTAGTCTAATTAATGGAATAATATTGTCAGTGTGCTTTATATATGGAACAATAATATTAAAAAAGATAATGTTATTCTGTGTCATCTGTGATATGAAGAGAGCAATACTTCCTATTAATTCAGTAAAAATGCGCGTTTGTGCTTAGTTTGCAAACACTAATGCTAGAGCCCAATGTTTCCAGTCTTTTTTTTGTTGTTGTTATATAGAATTATTTTTGTTGTCTCTGTCTAAGCATTGCTCATGTTGGCTTGGTTTTTTCTCATAAAAATGCATTATATCAGATAATAAAACAATCGAAACCCAAAGAAGTTGTGTTAACACCATAATTTGCTTTGTTTCTTTCAGGTCAGGGGGAAAGTTGGCATTTTTGAAGGCCATATTTCAGGGATTCGTGCCCAAGTGCTGAATTTGGAGCTCCAGCGTAGTCCTCGATCTCCAAAACGATTGACAGTCCAAAGTCCTTTTCCTCCCAGCCAGCCAAACACGGAACACTCAGAAATTCAGGAGAAACTGTTTCCTATTCTCCATAATGGAAGAGCAAGTGGGGAAGGAGTAGAGGAAGGAGAAAGGAAGCATGCTGGGAAGTACAATGCTGATAGTGGGAATACGGAGAACAAGGCACCAAGTGGTAGGAATGGCTGCCATTTAGAAGGAAGTCTTTTTTCAGACGGACCAGTTGTTGCTTACGATTCCCTGGAGATGCTGGAGACAGATGCTGCAATGGACAGAGACAAAGAAGAGAGAAGACAACTGGTAGAGAAAGGGGGAGGAAAAGACAGTGGGGAGATGGAACGTGAACAAATGCTGAGAGATGGAAGGTGGAGTGATAACAGAGGAAAAATGAGAACTCAGACAACAGAGGATTGGTTGTGCAATGAGATGCTAATCCAGAGGGAGAGAGGTGCCAGATGTGAGGTCAACCCAGAATACCCCGCTGTACCTCAGACTCCCAGCGGTGAGACCTCCCCGTGTTTGTTGGACACTACGGAGCAAACTTCTTCTGACCCTCCTTCCATCCCTTCAGTCATTATAACTGACCACGGTTTGGAAAACCAACCTCAAGGCCTGAGCTCAGACCAAGGACTCCAATGCACCCCGAGCCCAAATTCAAGCCCCATCCCTGGTTCGAAATTCTCCAGCCGCTCCCTCAGGAAGCTTTCGTCTTCCTCCGCCTCCTCGGCTGGCTTTTCCTCGTCTTGGGAGGAGTCAGAAGACGACATCTCCAGTGATCCGGAAAAAGGAGATCAGCTTCTCAATCCAGCAGTTCTCACTTCCCAGCAGAAAGCGGTAAGCAGCACCAAGCGAGAGTTGAAATTCACCCAAATCTGCAATTTGTGATTCCATGGAGCAGTTTTGGCTTCCTTAAGATTGCAAAATATCTTCCAATGAACATTCACCTCAAAACAGATTAAAAGAGACTCCTCAAGGCTTACATTTGGTGCCACTTCAAATAATCTCTGTCACTTATAAATCATCAATCATGGTGATAAATGAAGTTGTTGAACCAACTCAAATAATTTTATACTATGATACAATAAATTAACATTACAGTAGGCTTTACATAACACTAATACTGATTATTTAACTTTATGTTGGAGATTAACATTATAAAAGATAGAAAATATGACATGTGATAGAAAATATTTAACACAATAATAGCAGCAATGGTAGAGAATCATCATATGTATATATCTATCTTTATAGCTAGATAGATATCAATCATTATATAGCTATATACTAACCGGCCACTTTATTAGGTACACTTCGCTGGTACTGAGTTGGACCCCTTTTTGCCTTCAGAGCTGCCTTAATTCTTGGTGGCATAAATTCAACAAAGTGTTTGAAGCATTCCTCAGAGATGTTGGTCCGTATTGTCATGATGGCATCACACAGTCGCATATTCAACCAGTCTGCTCATTCTCCTTTGACCTCTGACATCAACAAGGCATTTTCGTTCACATAACTGCCGTTCGCTGGACATCATCTCTTCTTTGGACCATTCTCTGTAAATGGTTAAAGGTTGTGGGTGAATGTCCCAGTAGATCTGCAGTTTTTGAAATTCAGAGCAGCCCGTTTGGCCCCAACAACATTGTCACATTCAGTCACTTAAATCCCCTTTCTTCCCCATTCTGATACTCAGTTTGAAGTTCAGCAAGTCATCTTCACCACGTCTAGATGACTAAATGCATCGAGTTGCTGCCATGTGATTGGGTGATTCGCTAGTTCTGTGAACAAGCAGTTGAACAGGTGTACCTAATAAAGTGGCCGGAGAGTGTATAGGTGTGTGTATGTATGAAATCAACTTGTTGAGAGCTGTTTGGAAACAAATTGTGCAGTTTCCAGATCTTGGCATCTTAATGTGGGCCTGTTCATGAGTGAGTGTGTATGTGTGTGTGCATGTGAATGCGCCTGTGCACGCTCATTGGCGCTCCTGTGACAGATTTGCTTCAGCCCTCAGGTCTCTCCCTGAGTAATCCCTGACATTCACATTAACAAAAGCTCGTTCTGTGCTGTGAGATGAATGTGTGTGTACGTAAGTGCCTCTATTATGTAAGTATTTGGACAAGCTAACGCATTATCAGGATTAAATCCTAACTTTTGCATCCAGTTTTCTTCAGACACGTCTATGTGATACATACATGAGTATTTCCAAGTCACCTCTCCTTGTGGACACGGATCACAAACCATTTGTCTGATTGATTTGAATGGCTTTTGCATATATCTGGACACCGTCTGGATTACCTCCGTCACATTGCAAAAACTGTCAAACGTCAGGCTCATCCGCGTTCTCGTATCCCATCTGTGATTGTTGCGAAGAAGCCAGGCTTACGAGCGCAGAAAGCGAACATGCAGGAACACATAAAGCACGCGTGGTCGTGTGGGAGGTATGTAGGTGAGGGACAGAGGGTGAGAGAGTGAGACAGAGAAGAGGTGGAGAATAAGGCAGAGACAAAAGAAAAACATTGTGAAACATAAGATACAAAGACACAAAACCTTTTCCACATTTTAAAGACACACACATGCTCAGATGTAGAGGAACTTTGGAACTACATTTCTGCAAAATGCAAGAAAAATGTGCAAGAAAAGGAAAATATCCAACACAAATTAATGCGTTCTGCAAAATAACCTGCAAGATATATACAAAAAATTAAAGGTATGCTCAATGCATCTGTCACTCTAACAGGCAGCAGCCTGCCTTTGTTATATTCACTCAAGGAAAATGAGAAGTGTGATTTTGCTCCTCGGCTTTGGAAAAGCCTGGACATGTATCCTGTAAAAATGCAGTGAATCAATCTGTCATTGAATGAATGAGTGCATTCCTACGGGAATAACTCAGATAGATCATCCTGTGCATCTACCCATTAAAAGGGCATAAAAATGAGGACAAACGTGTGAAAATCTCATGAACATTGATGCACAGGGCCCCCTGCTGCACATTGCCACCTGCTGGATGGTTGATGGATGCTGGAAGGATGATGGAATTTAGGAGCGGGTGCCGTAGCTCAAGACTTTTTATCTGCAGAGAAATCATCAAATTCATAGAAGCAAACTTACTTCCTAATTGTTTCACCAACGATTATGTTCTAAAAATCAAATAATGCAGGCACAACGGCACGGAATTCTGTGTAATGTTACAAGAAACAGTGGAGTTGGTCGAGTGAGGTATAGATTAAGAGAGAGAGTGAGAGGGCAGAAATGTACTAATTCATCAGAATAATCTGTTAGTTTCTGATGGGATTATAGCAATTACAAAGTTAAATACAAATAACAGAAAAGATTTGTATGGCTGCAGCCAAAACAGGCACTTCTTCATTCTCTCTCTGTCTCTACCAATATATGTGCAGCTTCTTCTTTATCCGTTTCTATTCTTTCCAATGCTGAGGTCTGGTGGCCACCGAGGCTGCTGCTTACTGTGTGAACAGATGCATCATATATCAGTGTTTTGATTCTAAAACACATGTTTAGACTGGAATCTGAATTGAGCCTTATGCATAAAGACACAACTCGGCTGATGGTTTGGCTGCCAGCTGTCGCTCCAAGGTTCGAAGCCAAGATTAATGTCTTTTTTTTCTCCTCTTTTTAGACAGGGAATGCTTTCAGACTGAAACTTTGCCTGTTTGTCTCCAGTTTGTTTTGTTTTTTTGTCTTGCACATGAATATTTTTGCTTGTATGTGCATGCAATACATCCTTGCACATGCATTAAATTGACAGCCAACAAGCGCCTGAAACAGATGGGATTCAGAGTCAGTGATTTTTATGCAACATATTTATTGGCTGTAAAATGATCACTTTATTCAATTTTTAGCATTTGTAATTAACATTAAAATCAGGGATTGTGCTCTTGAAAAAGTGTTTGTTTTTATTTGAAAAATGTAAATTTATTGATTTATTTATGCATGTCACATAGGCGATGTCTCAATAAATATGTGGCTGGGATTTAATGATTAATTAACTGCATAAAACCCAGCATAAAGATTTAGCATTCCACAGTGTCCAGTTTCTTGTGGGGTTTATGCTGTACAAGGTTGCAATGGTTTAGTAATTCAACATTATTTTAGAAACATTTTAATGTAAGCAAATCTCTTGTAATTAAAAAGTACAGGGTTTATTTTGCATCAATATATTGGGAATGTTTTCTGCAGAAAATGTTCTGAATTGGCAGTTTAATTGAACAGATTTATAACAGCAGTCAAAACATGCTAGAAATGCTACAAATAAGGTTTTTGTTTTTTGTTTGTTTTTTGAGAATTAGAAATTATTATATATATGAATATTTATGACTATATATATATATATATATATATATATATATATATGGGAAATTTAGAATGGATGTTTACAAGAATTAATTGAAAATACAGTTATGGCTTAAAATCAAGGTTGTATGTATTTATGATGCATAATCACATTTCACCTGCAAAACTGGTCCTAAATTTGCAATTGAAGAAAAAAACAATACCAATACAATACAGATATATTGCAACATGCTGACATTATAATGAATTCAAAGAGAGAGGAAAAACCTAAATTTACTGTACCAGTCAAAGGTTTGGACACATTTTCCCACCCAGTTGGTGTAGCAGTGAAGTATGACACACAACTATGTTATGGTATCACTATCACTGATATCAAAGTTTAAGGTGCTGTCATTACACTGAATGCCATAGTTAAGAAAAATTAGATGCATGCATTGTTTAGTTAAAAAATGTAATGAGCAAAAATAAAGAAAAAATAATAAAATAAAAAAAATCTATTATCTGCAATATTAATAAAATTGCAAAAGGGGATCTAAAAACATATGGTTACTTCTGAGACTTCTAAAAGAAATTGGGTATTTTTGAAGATGTAAAGTGTTCACATATTTTATTTTAAGTTTTTGGTGTCATTTTTCAAAAGTATTCGGAATTAGAAATTGCCCAAAATATTTGCACAGTAGTGCTTGATATAAAATACCAGTGAGTGACACGCCCCCTGTATACGCCGCATTTAATCTCATCCGTTATGGTCATAACAGTTCAAATATTGTCCGAGCCACACAGGAGTCTTTCACAATGATGTGTAACTTTTTAAAACTTTTTTTTGTTCACTATAGTGACACAATGTCCAACATCACACTGTGCACATTTCTAAATTAATCCTCCAGCAAAGCAACTGGGCATGAACTTTTCTGCAAGGGTTTTTACACTTTTTTTGGTCATAACAGGCCAGAAAACGTAAAAATGTAATGCCCAAAAGCGCGTGCGCGCGCGCACACACACACACACATGGTGTTTGTACTGCAGTGGAAAATCTTCTCTACCAGGCAGCCAGTTACTTAGCAACCGTGTGACGTCAAACCGAGTTTCCCTCTCACAGCTGTACATGTGTATGTGTGAAAGTCTGCAACTTTATGGGTGTGAGTTGAACTCTAGGCAGAATGTCGACTTAACGTACTCTGATAGGGAAAACGCCTGTCAAGCCTCTGTCTGCTGTTGTGCAAATCGCTGCACTTTTTCTGAAAAATTTGCAAGTGAGAATCACCCGTGTTGGATTCGGTGCAAGTGTGTGGTTTCCCATGGTCGCAGAACTGTGAGATACACACGGGGGGAACCCTGCTGGATGTGAAACATGAATTACATGTGTTTGTTTAAAAAAATAATAATAATAATAAAAGAACTGGTTGCATAGTTTTGATTTTCTGTGGCAAATTTGTCCCAAGATTCTTCTTTTTTTTTTTTTTTTTTTTTTTTTTTCTTTTTTTTTGAGTGAGAGGTGTAGTGGTTCTTAACATAAAAAGTTTCTGTATTTAATGGAAGAATATTCTGGCCTATTTTCAAGGCGGGGGAAAAAAAGATCTTTTGCAGTAAATAGAACATTCAAGGGCCCTATCTTTGCTTTGCATAAAGCAACACTTAACCCAACAAAAGTGTCTTTGCTAGTGTCCACCAGACAAAATTGCCCATTTTCCTTCAATACCGAATGGACTTATGCTCATCGGTGCACCCGTGAGTGTGTTTATCTAAAAATTTAATGTGGTCGAGTGCATCACAAGAAAACATTTGAGCTTGACATTGCATAAAAAAGCAAGTGTAACATAACACACCTTACATACCTTACATAAGCAGGTATAGCACGCACATGCACTCTGTACACATGCACGTAGTGTGTAATCAGGACATGAAACTGGTTTGAACACAAAGATAACAAAAAAAATTAAAGCATACACAAATGTTGTAACTCAGGTTTGTACCATAACGTCACCATCTTACAGTGCCCTACCTTCTCTGAGTAAGGGCGGCATGGAGACAAATATGAGAGGATTGCATTTAATGAATCAGATGATAATACTTCATTATAATCCATAACAACCCATGGTTTGAAACTAGAACACATTACAAACACTAATCACGCACTCCAACCTTGTAATAGACAAAGAAGGCTCACAGTGCGTGTGGCAGTTAATAACAGAAGAAGCACTCCACCCTACCTTAAATGGTACTGTACACAATGGCTCCAACTGCACTGGGTGTGGTCCATCAGTCAACATGAAATAGCCACACCTTACAGTGGAGTAACAGGTATTAACATACACAATAATCCCACTGGTGTTTCGCTATCATTTATTGTTTTGCCTGTTTTGTCATCTAATTGTTTTGAATGCTTGCATGCTCCGTTTCCTTGCCAGAAATCCTCTCCACACCTTTCCTGTTGGGGAAAGTGTAGTGACACGGACCCACAACAGGGGGCGCAAATGAACGGTCAATAGATGAGCCAAAAGGTAACAATTTAATGTTGTGAATGTGCACAGCGATTATACAGACAATCACAGAATCTGATAGCAGTCAATACACAAAGGTGACGTGTGGGCAGGCTCGAGGATAGAAGACGTCTGTTCCGAGAAGAGCCGGAACCACACGATTTCCACCGCCACCGAACCTGGTGAATACTGGAGCCGCCAAGTCTCGAATTCCCAGGTGATCATCGTCCCCGACTGTCGGATCTGGTACTGCTGGCGAGGAGCACAAACACTGAGATGTGGGTGTGTGCACACCCAGTAACAAAAACAGTCAGAAGGTGGAAAGTCACCTCCACCTCTAATCACACACTCGTGCAGCTCCTGTTAAATCACTTATCTGGTTGGAGTGTGAAGCAAAGCCATCGCTGATCACACTTTACGCCAATCCACAGATAATGAAACGCCACAGGAATACGGCTGCAAAGAAGTTCAGGTTATTACTCAATGATTTAAGTCAGCAGAGAAAAGTACCTTCACAGGTAGATGATATCTCGGCAGTGAGGTGGAGATGACGTCCGGCTTTTATGGAGTGGATTGATGACGTGGAGATGGGTGACAGCTGTCATGAGTTGATGAGTGACAGCTGTGTCCGTGGCAGCAGCGCCTTCTCGTGCCCGAAGCCCGCACTTCAGGCAAGGCGCCCTCTGGTGGTGGGCCAGCAGTACCTCCTCTTCTGGCGGCCCACACAACATTTCCAATGCATCCATTCAATACCACAGCACCGTGCACCATACGCACTCCCGTTTAACCCTCAAGCAACCAAGCTATTTTAGCGACTAATTTGGTAGGATAATTATAGCATCAAATATAGAAGAACCGGTGACTAGCAAATATGCCAGTACTTTAACACAAATCTCAATCTCATCCTTTGTGACAATCATGAGCTATTTTCATCCTCACTCTGGGAATCACGAATCAGTCTCAATGCTTGTGCAGCTGTAAATCTTGCTATGTTAGGTCTGTTGGCCTGCAGAATAGTAAAAAATAATGATTAGAGTTGGCAAATTACAATACCATCTGAAGTTATAATGTCGAAAATGTCATAGATCTTCCCGGGGTCATAAGTGACCACACATAAGTTTGGAATATACTTGCTATACGAGTACAGGTCGACTGATCCTGCAAAATTCTATGAACAAATGCAGGAAAAATCGATTGACGAATTCATGGTAGGAAACTTTTTTCCGATTAAAATGAGAAAAATGGCGCACAAAGATATATAGCTGGGGTCGGTCGCTTGAAGGTTGAAGGGGATTATAGGTGACACTCATAGTGGTTGATATTATGATATGCCTACAAAATTCCTTGTGTAACGTGGACCATTATTCTAGCATGTTTGCACCCATTGCCCAGGTTTGCACTCAGACTATGCGCCCTCTAGCTCACAACACGAGCCACAAATGGATTTTCGCCTGCATTTATGGAACCTCAAGCTAGTAACTTTGGGTTAAAGTCTGCTTTAAAGTTACTGTTTGGAGAATGTGGTTGTTTTTGTGCATCACCACAGTAAAACCAACTTAAGATGACGGGGTGTGACACATTATGATTGGCATGTCTGGACTTATCGTGTCCCGTAGGCCCATGTAGGCGTTGGTCACAATAACACTTAATGGCATGAATTTTAGTTTGAACGCAGACAAAGCCCACGTTATCCTGCTGGGTGGCGAGTTTACGAAACCCAAAAAGCATTTGTGTTTGTTTAATTTGGAGTATAGGTTATACTTTAGGTCTGTTATGGGCTTTAATGCACCTCAGTGATCTCACTTTGGAAGCAAGTCTACTTTATCAACCTGAAGAATTTACTTAGAACATAACTTAAGTACTAGATGTAGCCACTTTTTCAGGGAGGTGTTTTTCATATATTTAGAATCTAAGCCACTTTTCAAGTGGACCTCCATGAAAGCACCAAGCTTGGCTGCTCAGATGTTTGTCTCTGCTTTTGTTTTTTGCGTGCCCTGCATCACGTGCACCATGCATTTAAAAATTCTCTGCGTGCACGTCCCTGTTTATACTTTGCAGACTCAGACATTTGCAGTATTTGTATCTACAAGGGGACCTTGTGGTTAGCAATATCAGGGCTGTTGTTTCCTCAGCGCCTTGCTGTTGAAAACATCAGCACGTATCAGTGTTTCCCCACATTACACATTTGTAATCCACAGTTACGTTTTGGCCTGAGTTTTTCACCGTATTTTCTCTCGTTGCTCCGCCCCGTCTGCAAATACCTTTTCCTTTTGAGGTTTGCACAATTTGCTAAGTAATATTTGAGTCAGTTGTACGTATGTGAGAAAACATTCAGAATGTGTGAACAAAAAAAAATATATGTTGCAAACATTATTGGTGAAGACAAGCTGGTTCATGGATTCTTTTTGTCCATTGTGTATTGAGGACAAGGCCTTTTTAAATTTTATTTATTTATCTTTTTGTTTGTAGTCATCGGCGGATGTGGAAAATACTGTCGCTGAAGTAAGCAGCAACCCCCCCACTTCCTGTCTGCAAGAAGTTCCTCAGCTTATTATTTCCCCTCTCGAGTTCTCTCTCTCTCTCTCTCTCTCTCTCTCTCTCTCTCTCTCTCTCTCTCTCTCTCTCTCTCTGTCTCTCACCGTCTCTCAGTGGAAACTTCGCAGTGTTTCCTCTTTGTCCATTTGGTCTTTGGATGCAGATAGAGGAGGCAGAGAAAAAGTCAGGAGTGAGACAAAGATAACAGATGTGCAGTGGTTAAAGGGGTCATATTGTGCAAAACATGTTTTATTTTAGTATTTAAAGTCAAATATGATTGGGGTTTGATGTTGAACATCCTTAAAGTAGCACAATTCTATGTCTAAGTTTCTGATTAACAAAATTTTGTCCTGAAACAGCTCGTGTTACACTTGCGTGACATATGTCACAGAAGTCCAAAGACCCTGTCTTACACCAGGTGGAGCAGTAACTAGCAGTGACACTGACCTGTGCCTGATCAGTGTCACTGCTAGTTTCCAGCTAATGCAATTTTCATTATCACACCCACTGCGCACATTGTGTAATAGTGTAGTAGTCAAGGCCCAAACCCTCCAGAAGATGGCCAGGGCTTTGGTCGCCAAGGCACTGGCCAAAGTTTTGACCCCCAAAGAACAAGGGAAGATTTTGACCCCAAAGGCCCTGGTCTAGGCTTCGACCTCAAAGACCCATGCCAAGACTTTGACCCCAAGTCCAAAGCTAAGGCTTTGACCACCAAGATCAAGGTGAAAGCTTTGAACCATGAAGGCCAAGACATTGACCCTCAAGGTATGGGCCAAAGCTTTGACCTCCAACGCACAGGGTAAGGCTTTGTCCTCCAAGGCCCAGACCAAGGCTTTGACTCTCACTGCCCTGGCCAAGGCTTTGACTCTAAAGGCCCAAGCCAATTCTTTAACCTCAACTTCAAAGCCAAGGCTTTGGCATCCTAGGCCAAGACTTTGACCCATTCAGCTCAAGACTTTGATCCCCATGGCCCAGGCCAAGGTTGACCCTCAAGGCCCTGACCACAATCCCAAAGCCCAGGCCAATTCTTTAACCCAAACTCCAAAACCAAGTCTTTTAATGACCAAGACCAAGTCTTTGACCCATTCAGCCCAAGACTTTGACCCTCATAGCCCAGGTTAAGGCTTTGACCACAAGTCCAAAGCAAAGATTTTGACCACCAAGGCTTAGCCCAAGTCTTTGACCCATAAAGCCCAAAGCTTTGACCCCCAAGGTCCACACCAAGGCTGATTTTAAGATCAAAGCATAAATTAAAAAAAGGACAAAAAAGAGAGAAAATGAATCATACAGAGATGGAAATTCACACAAAAAACTCTCATCACTCATCACACTCATTTTCAACCGCTCATCCGGGATCAGGTTGTGGGGGGTAACAGCTCTAGCAGACCTGCTAGAACAGACAAAACACATGGATTTTTATCCCCAAAACACAGTAAATCATGAATGTATCTTCAAAAGCAGCAGTTTGCTCTGTCTGCGGGTTCATTCTTTTCCACACGATTTGACCTGTGCAGAGATTTGCATGGCCAGATTGCGTTTGCTCGCTGTTTTGCTAATCAAATGACCTACGATTGTTTATGCTTGCACACTGTGCGCGACGCACGTGTGCATCTTATAGGGCGCTGGGATGCGAGTGAGCGCTGGTTTTGTTAAACCTGGACAAACAGACAGCCTCCGTCCCGCGTGTCGTTGAGCCCGTTGATGGGGATGTCGTCTGCGTGGCTGTATCCAGCGTGGGCTGTTGTAATGTCAGTCGGAGCCACCATTTTCGTGGTCACCACCATGCACCTTCTCGCCAGCCACTTTCAGGTACCGTAGAGTCCACAGAGCCTGGATTTAGGGCTTGTTTGGCGGAGTTTGACAGCTCTACTTTTGCACCCAGGATTTATGGAGCCATAATACCGGCGGTGTTATGACAGTGGTGTCTGAAGCCTTTTTCTTCTTAGTCACAGACAAACAAATCCTCACCTCCTCTTCTTGCATTTTAATATCTTTCGCACTTAAATCTGGACTTGATGGCACGCTCTGTTATTTCTCACATTTGAGATGGTCCAGACACACTTTCTCTTCCTTGCTTGCTCTTGCTCGCCGTCTCGCTCTCTCTTTCTCACACACACACCATCTGCAGTTGGGCAACCTGCACCTGGTGTAGCTGGATGATGGCCTGATTTGACAGAAAGTGCAGACTTTTTCCACGCTGTAACCCGACGCTCTTGTTCTTTAGCTAAGTGGCTGAAAACAGGAACGCTTTCTTGACGGTGATTTGAATTTCCAATAATGATGAGAACACATAATCTCACCTTTGCTCAGGGGACTTTAACTAATGGTCTTTTTGCAATATTTCACATCCAAAATATTTGAGCCAGTCATCAGAAATTACAAATATGCCAATATGTGCATTTTTTTTCTTGCTGACTCTCTAGTCATCCTTTTTAATGCACATTTTTTATTTTAATGACAGAAATCGCCTAATTCTGCATGAAACAGTGTACATCATGCAGCCTTTGTTTATACAAGACCTGTATTCTATCACAACTTTACTCAGCAGCTTGGTGGGGTGTTGCAGCCCCCCTCAGCCCCCCATCTAGACATGCCACTGCCAAATATTATTAATCACTGATTAAAAAAATTTCATTGGATGAGCAACATTTTGGAATCCATGTACAGCAGTTGTGCATTCCGTGGTGTTGTTGTCGCCCCCAATCACATCAGATCACCGAAGTTCTGCAGAGTAGGTCCTGATTAGTTCTTGGCTGGAAGACCAGCTGCTGGACGTTTCTGCATGTTGAACTGCATTCACTTCAGGAAGTTGCATCCATATCCCAAATGTGAATGTGGATCTCTACCGGATCTGCTGTGCTGACTCCAAACAACTGGGAACAGAGATTTTTGTGAAATGGAAGGCCATGCATGATGCTTCTTACAAGAGAAAGCAAAGGAGCTTGAATCCCCCATCGTCAAAGAAGTGAAAACTTCTAAGGGAAATTACATATTGCAATGTGCAAAAACACCACTAGATGGCACTAAATCCTCCACACTTGATAATTATAGTATCATTATAGTATAATTAATATAATTATATTATAATTATGATAATTATATCTAACGGGGACTAGAAGGAGAGAGCATATCTCACCCATATTGGCCTCTCTTCATTGGCTTCCTGTTAATTCTAGAATAGAATTTAAAATTCTTCTTCTTACTTATAAGGTTTTGAATAATCAGGTCCCATCTTATCTTAGGGACCTTGTAGTACCATATCACCCCAATGGAGCGCTTCGCTCTCAGACTGCAGGCTTACTTGTAGTTCCTAGGGTTTGTAAGAGTAGAATGAGAGGCAGAGCCTTCAGCTTTCAGGCTCCTCTCCTGTGGAACCAGCTCCCAATTCAGATCAGGGAGACAGACACCCTCTCTACTTTTAAGATTAGGCTTAAAACTTTCCTTTTTGCTAAAGCTTATAGTTAGGGCTGGATCAGGTGACCCTGAACCATCTCTTAGTTATGCTGCTATAGACTTAGACTGCTGGGGGGTTCCCATGATGCACTGAGTGTTTCTTTCTCTTTTTGCTCTGTATGCACCACTCTGCATTTAATCATTAGTGATCGATCTCTGCTCCCCTCCACAGCATGTCTTTTTCCTGATTCTCTCCCCTCAGCCCCAACCAGTCCCAGCAGAAGACTGCCACTCCCTGAGCCTGGTTCTGCTGGAGGTTTCTTCCTGTTAAAAGGGAGTTTTTCCTTCCCACTGTAGCCAAGTGCTTGCTCACAGGGGGTCGTTTTGACCGTTGGGGTTTTACGTAATTATTATATGGCCTTGCCTTACAATATAAAGCGCCTTGGGGCAACTGTTTGTTGTGATTTGGCGCTATATAAATAAAATTGATTGATTGATTGACTTGAGCTTTAAAAATACACCTGTGGTTCCTATTATACACTAATATGAAGCCACACTCAAAAAACTAATGCATTGGATGAACTCAATTCAATTATGAGCAGGATTTCCATCTAATAAATATATGTAGTCCCAACTAAATTAAATGATCTTGCATGAATGTGCTTTATTTGAGTTGGGGCTACATATAATTATTAGATGGAAATCCTGCCCATAATTGAATTGAGTTCATCCAGTGAGTCGTTTGTTTGCGTGATACACTCAAAAAACTGACTCATTGGATTGGATTTCCATCTAATAAATATATGTAGTCACAACTAAATTCAACTAAATGATCTTGCATGAATGTGCTTTATTTGATTTGGGGCTACATATATTTATTAGATGGAAATCCTGCCCATAATTGAATTGAGTTCATTCAATGAGTCATTTGTTTGCGTGATACTTCAAAAAACTGACTCACTGAATTGGATTCCCATCTAATAAATATATGTAGTCCCAAATAAATTAAATTTCATTGCCTTGCATGAATATGCTTTATTTGAGTTGGGGCTGCATATATTTGTTAGATGAAAATCTTGCACATAATTGACTTGAGTTCCTCCAATGAGCCATTTTTTGAGTGCGTATCTCAGCTTTCTATTGATCACATGGACATTTGACCTTGAGTGATCTTGAAAGGTCACAACTGTTAGGTGTTCATCAAGGATAAACTGTCTCTATCTTTCACAGATTTGTTGAACTTTGTGTGGTCATACTGAATCACAAAGAGGATGTTCGCATGACTGCTTCCTCAAAACACTTACGTCTCTGTGATGCCCAAAGATGACCTAACAAGAAGTTATCTTCCACCACGATGTCCTACTATAGGGGGGAGAAGGGGTTCTTTTAGGGTGGCTGGTATTTTATCTCCCCTTCATTGATGCAGGCATAAACTCCTTATGTGACTCCCTCGCTATCTGAAGGATGAGGAGGAAAACAAGCTCCTGCAGCTTTTTGGGATGGTCATGTTATTAACCATAGATAGTCATGTTACCAGCTGATGAATTTCTATTACGTCCAGATCATGCCACGTATTGTACGTGCGGTTTCTCCTTCTACGGGCCTCCTCTCTCTAATCTCTCCTCTCCTTCACACTCAAAAAATGGCTCATTGGATGAACTCAATTCAATTATGAGCAGGATTTTCATATAATAATTATATGTAGCCCCAACTCAAATAAAGCACATCCATGCAAGATAATGTAATATAATTGAGTTGGGACTACATATATTTATTAGGTGGAATCCATTCCAATGAGTCAGTTTTTTTGGGTGTATAACTCAAACAATTGATGCATTTACTAGGGGAGCTACGACCACTACCTTTGCACACCCCCCTCCCCTCAGGACTAAACCAAACCAACTATTTTAGGTTCCTTAGATGACCCTAAAACACAATCAGTATGTTCCCAAAAATAAAAACTGGCCTCAAGTCAGTTATCCAAGATGGCCACCAAAATAGGGTTTTTTCACTAAAACACCGTTACACAACATATAAACAGCTTAAATGTCACAGAGGTTCAATGGGAAGACCATTGCAGTTCACAGCAAAGTAATTTGTGCCTAAACTAAATTAATTCATGGGTTTAAGATTCAAAATGGCGTCCAAAATGGCCACCAATTGAACCCTTATCATTAAAATACATAGTATGAACAAACAATAGACTTAATAATGACAGAAATCATTGGTGTTTAAGTAAAAAAAAACTATTTTGGCGGCCATCATGGACGCCATCTTGGATAACTGGCTTGAGGCCAGTTTTTATTTTTGGGAACATCCTGATTGTGTTTTGGGGTCATCTATGGAACCTAAAAAAGTTGGTTTGGTTTAGTCCTGGGGGGTGGGGGGGGGGTGCAAAGGTAGTGGTCGTAGCTCCCCTAGTAATTGGATGAACTCAATTCAATTATGTGCAGGATTTCCATCTAATAAATACATGTAGTCCCAACTAAATTAAATTAAATTATCTTGCATGGATGCACTTTATTTGAGTTGGGGCTACATATATTTATTAGATGAAAATCCTTCTCATAATTGAATTGAGCTTATCCAATGCATCAGTTTTTTGAGTGCAGGTGTTTTTCGTATATGTCAGGTCATCATCGCTTTAGCGGCGTTTTCTAAATGATGTTTGGAGATCAAACTTGTTAAAATAGAAGAAAGGAAAAAAAAGGACCCGATTGCAAAATTTCACCAAAGTAGCTCATTAAAAAAAAAAAAACATTTTCAGGCCTTGTGCACAGGTAACAAAACAAGATGTGTCATTTTTCCACTTGATTGGATTGCTGCATAAAGGTGATTGGTTTTGACTATTACAGTAAAATGACATTTTGGAACATTGTGCAAACTTTGTGTCATGCATCATCTTTTTTTTAACGTGCAGTAATCGCTGAGGCCAGGATTTTCCAATGCACTGCTGATAAAACCGGCTGATCTCCAAATAGTTCAGTGTGTGTATGTGTGTGTGTGTGTTTATTCATGTGTGAGTCCCCACAGTTCAGTCTGTCCTTGCCAAGGACAGGGAGAGCCCTTGGAGGGAGACTGTTTTTGTGTGCGTGCGTTACCAGGGGAAACCCCTGCATGATCCTCCAGGGTTGAGTTAATGTGCGCTTAAAAAGGCAAAGAAAAGAGGAGTGGATGAGCAGGAGAAGCGGGGCAGGCAGAGGGGAGATGTCCCTGGTGGTCAGGCACACCCCACTGTTGCTTTTGTTTGTTTGTTTGGTTTTCAAGACTCATTTTTCCTTCCAGTGACACTTTAAAAGAACGGCTGGATTCGCCAAAAACTTCCTACGGGAACCAAGATGCAAAGGCCTGTTTCCTGGGTGATTTGGAGCAGACTGCATGTTGCCATAGCGATGATTGGGTTCCTCTCCTTTGTCTTAACTGCATCCATGTTTCACTCTTGTGTCCTTTCCTTGTGTTGTAATCCCGCCCACTTAAGGTGCGTAGGAAAGATGCAAAGGAAAACAAAAGAGGAATCAAACAAAAAATGTCAGTTTAATTGCTCTGCGGGTTGTTGTCTGAGATAATATGATGTAAGGATGCACCATAACCGCTGCAGCTTTTTATTTAATTCATTTTTTCTGCGGTTGCTGTGCTCATTGTATGTGCTTCGTTCAGTCTTCATACTTGCATTGGTTTGTCTGTCATTGTATGCTCACATTCTTATGATCTCATTAACAATTCATCACACTTGATACTTACACCATAGGTACCCCTGATAGGGAGATAAACTGATTAGCTTTCAAGGTTCATCATCTATATATTTGCATATTAATGAAGATTAAGTAATTTTGCTTGAGAACATGATGACACACTACTTTCATGAGAACTGCAAGGATAACTTTATTAATCACCTCTTACATAATTGCCAACTACGTTGATGATCAATTAATTTGATTCTCTGCTTCCCAGCTCCTTAAATGTAAATATTTTCTAGTTTTTTAGTAGTTTATACACTTGTCGGTGACAGTATACTCAATAGGATGTCAACATTTTTCACCATTCTTTGACATTTTATGGACCAAACAAATAATTGAGTAATAGAATATAATCAATCAACTGATTCATTGATTGGGGAAATATAATTTGGTGCATATATCTGCGTATTAGTGAGGATAAAATTATTTTTATTTTAATCGGGATAACCGATTAACAAAATATGGTTGACACTTGACACTTATACCATAGGTATCCCCCGAGAAATGCAAAAATCAGAAATATTTTTGAAAATTATTTTAAAAAATTGTCTGGCTTTTACTATTTGCTTGTTACTTGATTGTTTACTATGTACTACTGCACTTTTCTCTATTCTGTTGCATACCAGAAAATCAAACCCAGTGGTTTTAAGAATGGATGTGATTTGGCACAGGTTTGAAAAAATAAATCACCACTGCCATCATATGAATGAGCAAATGCAAACTTGCAGAGGTGGAATTCTTTGTTGCTAAGACATCATTGCAATTTATATTTTAATCTATTTATGTGCAGCACAAGTCTTGGAAGAAGATTAAGAACATGGTCCACTGGTCACCGTTTGTCATGTCCTTCAAAAAGAAATATCCCTGGATACAACTGGCTGGACATGCAGGTCGGTGGACGCAACCATCAGACAGTTCCAGGATTTCATGATGAATGCATTGTTGTGCGGTTAAACAAAAACATGTATACTGTCAGGTCCAGAAGTACCTGGACAGTGAGAAATGGAGTCAAAATGAAACAAGATGTGCATGTTGTGTTGACTTTCAGTTTTAATTGAAGGAGTTTCTGTGGCTGTGACTGGAGAAGCCACGCGTTGCGCGACTTTTGTGCATTGCATCACCACTTATGCAGCTTTATGGTGAAGTGGAACAGAGGAGGAGTTTCTTAAAAAGAAGACGTGAAATTACAGCTACACTTAGAAGATGTGGGGGCGGGGGGGATTTGGCCCCATATTAGATGTATATTCATATATAAAAACTGTTCTATGCTCCACTGCACTACAAATCCATCTTTTGCAACAGGCAAAAGATGCACAATCCCCATGTTCTTCCATCACACAAGGAGGCCAAGAAGAAAATTGGCTTTTTTTCATTTTATAGCATTGTCTGCATTCTAAGGCAATCTGGGAAACTAAATACTGAGTTGTTTTTTATGTACAATTTGTTGTGAAAGTGTAGTGACACGGACCCACAACAGGGGGCGCAAATGAACGGACAATAGAAGAAGTCAAAAATGAACACTTTACTGTTGTGAATGCCACAACTACACACAGCAGATTATAGAATGAATACAGAATCAATCAACCAAGGTGTCGTGTGGGCAGGCTCGACGATAGGAGACGTCCGTCTGGAGAAGAACCGGAACCACACGATTTCCTCCGCCACCGAACCAGGAGAATACTGGAGCCGCCAAGTTCCGAGTCCCCAGGTGGCCACCGTCTCCATGTGTCGGATCTGGTACTGCTGGCGAAGAGCAAAAACAGTCAGGTGTGGGTGTGTGTACACCCCGTAACAAGTATGGTGGTTATTCCACCTCCACCTCTCATCCACACTTGTGTAGCTACTGTCAACCACTTAACTGGCGGGATGCAGAGCGAAGCAGTCGCGGCATGCGCCGGTTCCTCAGGAAAACAGCTGCAACAACGTATTCACTGAAACAACGTTAGTAGTGAAAACACTCAGGCTGAGAACGTTACCTCCTTGGTAGAACGATATCTCGGCGACGTGGTGGAGGTGTCGTCCTGCTTTTATTAGGGGTGAGGAGCAGATGATTGGTGACAGCTGTCATAGCCGATGAGTGACAGATGTCACCCCGGCCGCTCTTGTGAGGCGGCAGCGCCCTCTCGTGCCTGAAGCCCGCACTTCAGGCAGGGCGCCCTCTGGTGGTGGGCCAGCAGTACCTCCTCTTCTGGCGGCCCATACGACACAATTTTCATTTTAAATGCTGGAAACATCATTCATCAATCAGCCTTTCCCATAGTACATCAGATTGTTGGTCAGCAGCTCATCTCCCCTCAAGATCTGCCACTGAAGTGAAGATTCCTATTTACATTAATTTATCTTGTCCAGTTAGTTATGAGCTGGAAGCACATGTTGATTGTTTCATTTCAACTTTACTGTTTTGGTGTGCAGAGGCATAATTTTAATTTTTTTTTAATTTTGTCACAGTCCAAGTAAGAATCTGAAAATTCTCCAAATGCAGATTCATACTGAGATGCTTCCTTTTTACAGGGAGCTTCAAGGCCGGAGCCAACGGACGTATATTAAAAGTAAGATGCTCCATCATGCTTCTTCACCGTGAAGCAAAATGTTGTGATAATAACGTCTTGATTACGTCCTTTAGAAACACTGTGAGTGTGAGCAGCGCTGTTTGTCCCTCCTGATGCTGGACGTGCTGCAGCCGTATGTCCCCGGTTACCATGGAGATGTAGAAAAGGATGGTCAGAAATACAACCAGATGGAGGATCTGCTGGCTGAGTTCGACTGTCCATGCGTGATGGACTGTAAGATGGGCGTGAGGTGAGAAAACGTACGGTATGGACAGGATCGCCGTGTTATATTGATTTTGTTCTTAGTGCAGAAATAAATAAATAAAACACTACGCTGAGGTCTTTCTCACATCCTTCCAGGACCTACCTCGAGGAGGAGCTGACCAAAGCACGCAAGAAGCCCTCTCTGAGACCGGACATGTACCAGAAAATGATTGAGGTGGATCCGGCAGCACCCACAGTGGAAGAGAACAAGCAGAAGGCGGTGACCAAACCTAGATACATGCAGTGGAGGGAAACCATAAGCTCAACAGCGACACTGGGGTTTAGGATAGAGGGAATCAAGGTGCGTGCGCCCCGCGGAGACAAAGATCTTAACTTCCTGTTTTGCACGGAAAACCCCTCTGATGAATGTATTTGTGTGTGTGTGTGTGCGTTACATTGTCGTGTGTGAGGCCTGTCCGTGACAGCCCTGTGGACTTCAACACCTGGACATGACACATCTACACACACACAAATGTCTCTGCTGTTCATTGGCTATATAAGGACATTCAAGGCCTCCCAGATGTCTGTTGCAATGACGCTGAGGGATATTCCCCAAAACACAACCTTCTCATTCTCTGTGCATATGAAGTAAGAGAGAAATAAAAGATAAAGTCTTATGAAGGTTTTTGTAGGTTCTGCTAGAAGTTGTGGACGTGGGAAGAGTGCACCCCTCAGGTATTCTGTGTGTGTGTTAGAGAGTTCAAGTCGTACTCAAATCTGAACCATAAAGGGCAAAATATTTCAGTCTCCAAATAGTATCTTGTTGCCTGGCAGCACACGAGCAAAGCAGTAATACACCCTACAAGCAGTCGCATGTCTAATGTAACTGTAGGATCACGTTACATTCACTGTGCTAATATGACCCATTCATTGGTTAATGTTGATGAGTTTCTACTGATCAGACCACTTTGGATCTGTTCAGATCATTTTTGAGAGTTGTATCAGTGTGCAAAGATTTGCAGATGAGATCATTGGACTTTTTGTTCAGAGCTCTCGAGAAGCTGAGTACAATGGTAGACTGTCCGTGTTTATGACTATCCAAGACCCAGACTTTTCACGCATTAGTCCCATGTCCGTGGGCGCCGGTGCCTTTTTTCAGTTGCTCTGATGTGACCACATGCAGCTACCTCCAGAAAAAAACATGACCCAGCATCTTTTCTCAGCGTGGACTGCTTTTTGGTGCGTTAGCTCCGTGTGCTTCTAAGTTGAAAATCCATTAACCTTTCAGGAAAATGCTGTGATGTCACTGCCGCACCTTTTTAGGCAACTGGGAGCAGAAGTATATCTTTGTTGATTTGTCACTCAAAATATATCACAATAAAGACCAAAAAAAAACCTCATCTGTGATAGCATATTGGACAGATGCTTGGTTCTTGCTGAAGGTGAGTCCTTTTTATCACCATACAATAGAAGCCAGTTGTTCGCTGGCTACGGTTGTCATAGAAACATATCCCAGATGCAGCCCCCCCCAAACCTCTTGGGTGAAGCATTTGTGGGCTCTCAGAACTTCTACAACAACAAAAAAAAAAATACATTTAAAAATGCTAAATAGACAAACAAAAACAATTAACAGTCAATTAATTAATTAATAAACAGTCATTATTAGCACAGAAGAAATGAATTGGGATATTGTGCACGTTGGGCTAGTAAATTTAGAAGTCATCTGAGTGAAGATGTTAAAATGAATGAAAAGGTCCTTTAGGTGTCTTTCAAATATAATTATTACTTCTCATCTCTGAACTGTCATTGAAAAGTCTCCAAAATAACGTTTCCACCTCATTTGCTTCCTTCCAACCTCATTTGTTCAGCTTTTATTGTCCATTCTGCCTTCCTTACTTCATGTTTCACTTTTTTTTTTTTTTTTTTTTTTGCGTCCTCATGCTGCTTGTCTCTTTTGTTCTTTAGAAGGAGGACGGCACGGTGAACCGAGATTTTAAGAAGACAAAAACGAGACAGCAGGTTAGAGTGGCCTTCCATGACTTCGTCAAAGGAAACAAGGACATACTTGTGAGTGTGCATTCTTAAATCTCATGTATGTCAATGGCTTTGACCTGTAGCTTCAGGCAGAGTGGTGTTAATAAAAGATAATCCCATTTTTTAAAAGGTTAAATAGATATTGAATCATTTTAAATTAATTTACTGTTGAACATAAATGTGTGCATTATCAGTGTAGCTAGAGGACAGATGTCAGATTTCTCCTGAAAGCATGTGCGCACAGCAGAATGCGTTGACCTGAATGACCCCACTTGCTTCAGATTGTAATTAACATTTTTGAACTGGTTAAAAGATGGGATTTCAGAAAATGCTTCAGTTTTAAAGCACTTGAATTGTTCAAGGGTCTGACTGCAGAATGGAGCACCGCTTAAGACTGGAAACACGTGGAATTTGTCTTTGTTTAGGTCCGGGTTTAAGGTTTGTGGATGCAGTGTGTTTCTGCTCTGGAATGGCACTCCACTTGATGGATCCAGTTGCTTCAGAAACCTTTCAAAATACCCAAAACAGTGAATGAAACAATTACATCATAAAATGCTTTGCTGCTTCAAAATGTTTGAAGTGTGACAATGGTGACATCTAGTGGACAGTGGAACCCCCATCCCAAAACAATACAGATTTACCAACTGTGCTCCTGATGCTTGGAGTTTTTCATTGATTTCTAAATCAGCAGCGCCCCCTACAGCTGCAGGTTGACACACTTGACTGGCAGGAATGAGATGTTTGTGGCGCAGCAGCAGGAAAACCGTGTCGACAAAACCTCAGCTCATCTGAAGTACAAAAGATGTATCTGCAATCGAACATGGGATAAAGTGGTGAAAGAGGAAGCAGAAATCTTTGACACTGTGGGTCACATTTTGTTGTCTGAAGGTTTATATATTTTAATTTTAATTAAGAAATTGAACCCAGTAAAGGACTGTGCAGGAGGAACTCTCAGCTGGCCAATAGGGGGAAATTTTATTTTATTTTATTTTATTTATTTGTGTTTGCAGAT
This sequence comes from Thalassophryne amazonica, assembly GCF_902500255.1. NCBI lineage: Eukaryota > Metazoa > Chordata > Actinopteri > Batrachoidiformes > Batrachoididae > Thalassophryne > Thalassophryne amazonica. Next base: position 28,052,387 of record NC_047123.1, on the reverse strand, counting down.
AACAGTAAGAATTTTGTAAGTACTTATGAAACATGAGGGCTTGCAAGTTCGTGGCCAAGTGGTTAGTGTGCTTGGTTTTCAGTGACGAAGGTTGCCAGTTCAAACCTGCTGCATTTCTCAGTGTAATGTGGAGTTGCATTGGGAAGGACATCCAGTGTAAAACTTGTGCCAAATCAACATGCAAATCTACCTTGGATCTGCTGTGGCGACCCAGAGGGAACAGCCGAAGGGTCTTACTATATGTTTGAAATACATGGATTTCAAGCTGTATGAGATTTGATTTATTATATTTTTTGTGTGTTTTCTTTTTTTTTTTTTTTTTTTTCAGAATGGTTACCTCTTCCGACTGAAGGACATCAGAGGCACTTTGGAAATCTCTCCGTTTTTCAAAACCCATGAGGTGAAGTCACATTTCTCCTGATAGGGGCAAAAAAGAAATTGTTTGTTTTTTTTTTCCCCTTGTTTTCTTCATGCTCTTCTTTTTTTCTGTGTAACGGCAGGTGATTGGCAGCTCCTTGTTATTCATTCACGACAGTAAGGGCCGGGCCAAAGTGTGGATGATTGACTTTGGGAAGACCACGCCTCTTCCTGAAGGGCAGGAGCTCACCCACAGAGCATTATGGGTAGAGGGTAACAGGGAAGATGGCTACCTTTTTGGACTTGACAGTTTGGTGGATATTATTTCATCCATGGTGGCTTCTGACACTTGAACTTTGAACTTTGAAGATTATATATATATATATATATATATATATATATATAAAGCATCGGACGCAACCACTGCTAATCAGTCATCGAAAGTTATGGATCCCCCCCCACCAGCATTTAGAGAGATTTAACAGTGAGGTTTCCATGACAACTCAACTATGAACTGAACATATGTTGTGATGCGTGTTACATATTGTATATATCGTCACAGCGACACAGCATTGCAGTGGCCAAACGTTTTTTTGTTGTTTTTTTTTTTACTTTTAATTATTTTAACAAACAATATATTTTAAACACACGTGGAACACTTTCAGCCTTGAACAATGTCAGAAACGACGTCATTTTTAAGCTATGCTATGCCTTGGCATGACAAAAACACATTGCTTCTATTTAATATCGGGATGGATTTCATCTTAAATGTCTGTTTCTGTTGCATGTTTCTTAATTCAAATTTTATCTTTTTAGATCAGGGGTTTACTGTGATTCTTCCCCCCACACACACACTTTTTCATCACCGTGCACCTGTTACAATATGAGTCAAAGTTGTTGTTTTTTTTTTTACTCAGGTTTTGGGCGTAATTAAATATTCAGACAGTTGGCGTTGTTTGAAAGAATAATGGCATTTTTTTCTTATAAAATGCATTCATTTGAATGCGGAAATCTAACAAACTAGGTAATAGTCTGACATTTGACCCCAGTGACCTTGATGTTCACCTGAATGCTATCGTTGCCAGGGGCAGTCCTGGAATCTAGCCGAGCGTGTGCCACATTTGGTAAAAATTGAGTTGAAAATAAAATTCCATGACCTTGATTCTTTAAGAGCAATTATGAGGTCAACTTTTATTGACATGCTAAGTTTGGTAGAAGTCATCAAAAGGACCTTGGAGGAGTAGACCAACTAGTAGACACGACTTTGACACTGACCTCTGGCAATTTTGAGCTGGCTGGACAATTCTGGGAGAGAACATTTTTATGTCAGATTTGGTGTAAATTGGAGGGAAAACTTAAATTTTGGCATTTGGCCCCAATGATTGATTGATCTTTGGAAAATTTGATCTTGCGTTGGCAAATTAAAAATCGACCTCCAATATGTGTGCCAAGTTTAGTGCAAATCATTGTGAAAAATTTTAATTTTGACCATTTACTCAATGACCTTGACCCCACTGATTGACCTTTGGTATATTTGACCTGACCTAAGCCATTCCAGAACCCACCTCCATACGTGTGCCAACTTTAGTGGACAGTTCACTTTAAAAAAAAAAAAAAAAAGAAGAAAAGAAAGAATTTTTGACCTTTGACCCAAATGGAAAAATGTCTCCTTCTCATGATATAACAGATTTCTGAGGAACAATAACATTTTATAGGTTTTGTATTTATTTAAAATATTGTTTAAGAGAGTAGACCCAAAGTGAGCCTGATAATGTGTGTAAATCCCCGTAGTGCCTTCAGAAGTAGGATCGACTGTTGTCTCCTGTGTTGGTTATCCTCCTCGATGCGCACATACACTTATTTGTTGTTTATGTTTTGGCTTCTTTGTGTATTTATTTTCATTGTTCCTTATAAAAGGTGTGCAAAATCTGGATTATGTGTGAGTTATGTGCAATGATTCAACAGTTAAGGTGAGTAAAAACTCGACTGAGCATCATCTCCCATAAGGTCCATCATGGATTTGACCTGAGAAAGTTCACACTATACATTTGTTATTCAAATCGCACCACAGACGCAGCATCCGGAGCTGGTAAGAAACAAAGGAATGAGCGTGCACTCATGCACACATCACAGTCTGCAGATTTCATAGATTTCTTGTATGCATACACAGATTTTTTATAGCTCTACCTTTATGCTTTCTTACTGTTCCTGCAGGAGTTGTGTTGGTGTCCCTGTTCATTGCTTTTAGTTATTTATATTTCTGATTCTTTGTAAGTTTCTGATTAATTCAGTGCAGTTGCTAAAGGATATTGGATACATACCTAAAAGCTTGCAATTTTTATTGCCTATGCTGGTAACAGCATAGGCTTTTTACAGTAAAAAATGAAGACTGGGTGAGGTAGTCTGACCCAACTCGCGTTGCGTAGGCAATAACTTGGAAACAAATGCTGTCATCTTATAAATCTCCAATGTAAAAAGGAACATAATAAGGACAAAAAGACTCAAATATGGTCAACTTTGATACACCAAATCATTCAAAAAGGCAAATTTGTCTGATGTGATATCCCACAGAAATGTCTATCAATTGCTGGAATAGAGAAATGTGATTTTTCATTCAGCAAAATCACTGTTAGATATAATGCAGTATTTAGTTGTTGTGATTTACCATACACAGTTTTTAACTCAGACATTGCCCTTTGTCATAGTTGGAGGTGGAGTCTGGGCAAATTGATCCAAACATAAACAAGGTTAGCTGGACATTTTAAAATACTTGTTTATTGTAGATCACAGCTTTCTAAAACTAATGCAATGTTTCAGTTTCATGTTTAATGAGCAATTTCTGTAATTTATTCAATATTAATGATTCCTTTTTTTTTTTTTTTGGCACTCACTGAACAATTCTATTTCTTCCAGCAGATGGCAGCAGAGCACCATATTACAGCTGCTTGAAGTAAAGGCACATTTATTAATATTATTTTTATTGTATCATAAAATGAGTAATCTTGTATGTTGCTTGTGTGTCATATATTATGAATGTAGAATTTCTAATGACAGCAATAAAATACATAAATTTGAAGTTTAATTCACTGACCTATAACTTGGTAAATATACATCTTTAAAAACAATTTATATTGAAATAAAGGCAATTTAGCCTTTTTATGCAGTGCATTTAGGCAATTCACTCAAATTTTATTTATTGTATGATATTGATATTTTTTTCACTTTCAGAAAGTACAAAAACAGGTGTGTAAACCACATAAAATATGCAGACTCAGTGTTTGGACAACGGGGACGAGACAGCGAGCAGGGTTCAGACAACCTAACCCTGAGTATTCATAAGACGAACTCATCATGGGTTTCAGGAAGAACAGACATCTTCACTTCTCAATGGAGAGCATATTGACATACTGTCTGGGTGTGTGGTACGCGGGCTTCACAACCGAGGACAGAAAGGTGGTACAGATCTGGTCATAAACACTGTCCTAAAGATCAGCTGCCCTCTTCTCAGCCTGGAAAACATTGCCACATCCGGTTGCCTTAGGAGAACCAAGGCCATCACAGGACACCCCTCACACTCTGCCTACCCCCTGTTTGACCTGTTGCCCTCTGGGAGACACTACAGGCCAACAAAGCCCCACACAAGCAGGCTGACAAACAGCTTCTTCCCTTGGGCAGTAAGTATATATATATATATATATATATATATGTGTGTGTGTGTGTGTGTGTGGAAAGCACCCCAAATTTCGTTGCTCCCCCGCCCACCTCTCCTCACATATACACACACAATGACGAGACTATTCTGTTCTCTCTTTGAATGTGTGTATATAAATGGAACCAATAAAAAAACTGGAAATAAGTGTTTATTCCCTTTTTTGTCTTTCCCTGATTATATATATTTATATGATTTGTGTCGAATCCACATAAAGTGTTAATCTGCCCCTTAGTGTTTTTTTTTTTTGTTTGTTTGTTTGGTTTTTTTTGGGGGTTTTTTTTTATGGACCAATGAGAAAACAGAATTCTGCCTCATCCGCTTGCCAACACACGATACCGACCAATAGGATCAACACGTGGGCGGGACAGTCAAAAACAACGACAAGACCAAAGACTTGTGTGTGAAATCATTCCAGAAAAGACCGGATGGAATAACATAATTTGACTTTAAAAAAAATCCTTAAAATGTAGTCGTGTAAAGCTATATTAAAAAAAAAAAAAAAAAAAAAAAAGCAAGAGCAGAGGGTTGTGTCTCTTTAAGGCTCTGGCTGCTGCTGCGTGGACTTCTTAAATTCGGTTTGACCTCGTGGTGGAGGAAACTGGATTAAAAGGCGTCCAGGAGCGACACTATAAGGAGGACGACGGTTAGAGAACAGGCTGTTTGTCCTGCTGCTAACCGGGTAAGTGTGTCTAAAGAAGATAAATTATGCTTCTTGTTGTTTTTGACGGAGCGTAAACCCTGCTTGTTGACCTTTTGAGGCACCGCTGGGGGGGTGCGCTGGAAATTCCTCTGTGAAAACATGATTATTGTGCGATTTTTAAACATTAGATAATGTGCATTAAATATTCCCCCCCCCCGGAGGGGTTACTGCCCGTCTTTGCTTTCAGATATTTTATTTATTTATGTTAGGTTGCAGTATGGTGACGTGTATGATTTCAGTGGCTGCTGCACAACTTCTGCAAACTTTCCAACTTTTATTGCAAACGGCAGTGATTCAAACAATTAGTTAACGACAAGGATACCCTTCGAGAACGTTCCAAATGGCTTTAATTGACGTGTTTTTATTTGTGCGACATAACTGTAGTTGTCCGCTTAGCGTTTGAAAACTGTAGTCGGGGAGACCGGGGCTGGTTATAACAAATTTTACTTGGGGTTTCCATTTTGGGTTAACATATTCGCTGAGTAGTTTTACAAAAATCATTCCACCGATTAATGTTGGACAGAGGGAATGTGTTCAAATCTCAAACGTATTCTTTCTGTCCCTTGAGTTTCCAAAATAAAATCGAAGTGGCTATGGGTACGTACATCCGTATCTTCTGCGGGACTGCTAAAGGTACGGACCAAGGTTCACAGAAGATACGGACAACGTATGGATGAGTTTTGAAGCCTTGCCGGCTCTTTAGCCGCATATGGTACGAGTACGGACATATTTGCGCATTCTGATTGGTCGGTAAGACACCCTCCGTATCTTTAGAACGGTCTCTGTAGATACAGGTCCGTACCCGTAGCCATGGCCAAATAAAATACCCTTTTTGTTCCCCAGACTATTAAGTCACACTGTCAAAAAAGCGCATCATAAAGAGGGGAAATAAACATGTAAAAGTTGCATTTATTTTTGAAATGTATATTTCACAAGTATTCAAGAAAAATGATTTTGTAATAACCTGAAAAGTCTGTTCCAACACATACTAGCTTAAACAACATGGAGTAAATATGTTTAATGCTGTTTCTTGTTTCTACTGAAAATTTACTGAAGCATGGTTTTAATTTACTGTTACAGAACTTTTATTTTATTTTTTTTACATAAATTGCACCTGAGTATAAGAGAGAGGATCTCCCAAGCTACAAAACAAAAAAAAACAAAAAACACAACTTATAGTCCAGAAAATACAGTAGGTATCAAGAGCAGTAGCAAAATGGCACTATGCTAGTCATATTCTGATTGGGAGGTGTCGATTTGCTTCCAGTTTGCGAGCCCTCCTCCATAGGAGTTGGACACAACAGACTGCTGACACACACGCCTTTCAGTTGTGACCATCAGAGGGCGCTGCAGAAATTGTGACGCAGTTGATGCCTCTAAGCTGTATCATACTTTGTGGTGGTGCTTGCTTTGTCAACAACACAGATTTTTCTGCTGAACAGTTGCCAGACTTTTGCAACAACTCGCCTCAGTGTTTATGTAGGAGCTCTCAGCCAGTTGGCACCTCTTGTTCAGGTTAAGAACTTACTCATATAATCCATAAACATGCTTGTGTTCAAACTGTGTTTTTTAGAGGGCGGAGATTAACAAAAGGGGCTGGATGTAGGGTTGCCTTTGCTCAGTAAATAGCTTAACGTTTCCTCAGGAATGCACACAGTGGTACAAAAAACAGCAACAATTAATCATGCCTTCTCGGAAAAACAACCCGTTTGTTTTTTTAAAAATAGATGATGTAAATTTACAATCTCTTAACCAGACATGGGGCCAAATACAAAAGTATTTGAAAATACTTCAATACATTTTTCAGAGAATTTGTATTTTCTGATTTTGAATTCAAAGTATTTGTATTTCCGATACAGTATTTCCAAATACTTTTTCAAATACTTTTCAAACTTGGGAATCTCTGTGACACCATGTTGAATATAGATTGTGATAGTTTGATTATTGCCTGTGATATTATAATAGTGAATTTGTGATAAAACATTCAATCCTTTACTTATCAATAGTATTTGGTCATGATATTTTCACAATAAATTGCCACCGGTTTATCGGTTTTTGTGTTGATTTGTTGTTTATACAACCCCTGGCAAAAATTATGGAATCACCGGCCTCGGAGGATGTTCATTCAGTTGTTTAATTTTGTAGAAAAAAAGCAGATCAGACATGACACAAAACTAAAGTCATTTCAAATGGCAACTTTCTGGCTTTAAGAAACACTATAAGAAATCAAGAAAAAAGATTGTGGCAGTCAGTAATTACTTTTTTAGACCAAGCAGAGGAAAAAAATATGGAATCACTCAATTCTGAGGAAAAAATTATGGAATCACCCTGTAAATTTTCATCCCCAAAACTAACACCTGCATCAAATCACATCTGCTCGTTGATATTGACCCTGTGCCATGACATTGACCCTATGTGTCTTTTTGCAAGGAATGTTTTCACAGTTTTTGCTCTATGGCAAGATGCATTATCATCTTGAAAAATGATTTCATCATCCCCAAACATCTTTTCAATTGTCCAAAATATCAACGTAAACTTGTGCATTTATTGATGATGTAATGACAGCCATCTCCCCAGTGCCTTTACCTGACATGCAGCCCCATATCATCAATGACTGTGGAAATTTACATGTTCTCTTCAGGCAGTCATCTTTATAAATCCCATTGGAACGGCACCAAACAAAAGTTCCAGCATCATCACCTTGCCCAATGCAGATTTGAGATTCATCACTGAATATGACTTTCATCCAGTCATCCACAGTCCACGATTGCTTTTCCTTAGCCCATTGTAACCTTGTTTTTTTTCTGTTTAGGTGTTAATGATGGCTTTCGTTTAGCTTTTCTGTATGTAAATCCCATTTCCTTTAGGCGGTTTCTTACAGTTCGGTGACAGACGTTGACTCCAGTTTCCTCCCATTCGTTCCTCATTTGTTTTGTTGTGCATTTTTCGATTTTTTTAAACATATTGCTTTAAGTTTTCTGTCTTGACGCTTTGATGTCTTCCTTGGTCTACCGGTATGTTTGCCTTTAACAACCTTCCCATGTTGTTTGTATTTGGTCCAGAGTTTAGACACAGCTGACTGAACAACCAACATCTTTTGCAACATTTGCCCTCTTTTAAGAGTTTGATAATCCTCTCCTTTGTTTCAATTGACATCTCTCGTGTTGGAGCCATGATTCATGTCAGTCCACTTGGTGCAACAGCTCTCCAAGGTGTGATCACTCCTTTTTAGATGCAGACTAACAAGCAGATCTGATTTGATGCAGGTGTTAGTTTTGGGGATGAAAATTTACAGGGTGATTCCGTAATTTATTCCTCAGAATTGAGTGATTCCATATTTTTTTTTCCTCTGCTTGGTCTAAAAAAGTAACCGTTACTGACTGCCACAATCTTTTTTTTCTTAATTTCTTATAGTGTTTCTTAAAGCCAGAAAGTTACCATTTGAAATGACTTTAGTTTTGTGTCATGTCTGTGATCTGCTTTTTTTTCTACAAAATTAAAGAACTGAATGAACATCCTCTGAGGCCGGTGATTCCATAATTTTTTCCAGGGGTTGTAGTTCATAGAAAGTATTTGTATTTGAAATTCAAAAATCTAAAGTATTTGTATTTAAATACAATTCAAAGTATTTGACCCCATGTCTGCTGTTAACCTTCACTGAGCCTGTTGCCGTTGCGCTCCCTTCTTCATGTTTATTTTTACTGGTCTGCGAGGTGACACTTGGTGATAGTGACAGCGAAACATGCTGGATGTCCCCTCTTCATTTCTCACCCAGTTTAAAAAAAAAAAAAATCTCGACTTTGTGTCACTTCAAGCAGGGATGTGCACGCAGCCGCACAGATGTATAGCTGTTTCAAACTGGCATGCATTTTGGAGAAGTTTAGTCAGTTACTGAATCTTGTCAATGGCTGTGCTGAAATACTTCCTGCAAAAGTGGAGTCATTTTGGATTCAAATTCACAGGAACCCTAAAATGGAATAAGCGAGTTTAGAAACTGGACGCAGTAATTCTGCAGTCATTGTGGTTTCAGTGAGAGCTGCAGTATAAGACGTCTTTGTGCTGGCTTTTATCAAATATGAAACCTCAGTTGTCTTGTGGAAAATGTGGTTTTATTGACCTTGGCTCTGCCAGAGCACGCTGCAGTTGGCTGTTGAGAAAACATTTTCAACTTTTGGCTCGGGATCAGTAGTTCACAGCAGTGACAGGAACCTCTCGGGTTACCCGTGAGGCATACCGATTAGAATCGGTACAAGTAGCTATGGACCCAAGCCCTGACTCCAATGTCTATTTTCGTTGCAGTGAATCAACAGTTGGTGGAGAATCAGCCATTAATCGCGACAGTATTTAAAAAAAGTATTTAAAATAAATTATTATTGATCTCTCACCGACTGGGTGTCATGACTTCATTGTTACACTTCAGGCCATGGTTTCACCCATTTGTGATTTAGAGGAAGTAGGGAACTGTTGTGTAATAAAAAAAGGAGCATCTCCTTAACATTGCATGTGAGTTTTTCGTGCAGTGTGTGTGTTGCAGCCATGCATATGCCACAAGATTTTTCTGTGAGTGTTGTCGTATGCCACACGCAGCTATGTTTGTGCACAGCGTACAGAAAATTCTGTGCCTCAAAGCTACACAAACTGTCTACACGACGCAAATGTCACCAGGTGGCTGAGAAGAAAATTTAAAAAACACTGACTCAGACTAGCAGTTTGGGGAAAATATAGGCAATTTATGAGTTAGAAAGTGCACTTTCAGATTTGGTAGTGTTTGAAATATACACGCAAAATGCACCAAATATTTATTATCTGTCATTTTGGATTTTCCTCGATGTTACACTTTTTGAACAGCAAAGCAATGAGTTAAGAAAAGAACTACCTTTAAACTAAGCTGCCCCTTTATCATTTTATTTATTTTAAAATTAATAATAATGTTGGCAAAATTGTCTTTCGAACATGTCTTCAAAAGGTAGGTGGTGATGGGGGTCTTCCAGTCCCTCGCCCTTCTAGCTACAGGCCTGTGCATTCCCTGTTATCAGGAGGAAAATACAGATGAAGACAACAAAAAAAATTGTGTGTATTCACGTGGAACGTGTCACCGGATTGGCTGGTGAGAAACGAATTGCATGCGCCATCTGTCCAGAATACACTCTGCTGATATTGGAAGCGAAGTAGAGGGTGAATAATGCTTTTAAAACGTGCAGCACTACTGATAAACTAGCAGAAAGCACTGACAGAGTGGTGGCTCTTATCTCTGTCAACACCGTGCTCATGAAGAGGAAAGAAACTAAAGACACGTGCAGTCAGTGTGTCGCATGCATCATATAGACGATACCAAGCAATAAAAAAAAAATGCCTTGATCAGGCCTGTTTTGCACCATCTCTAAAATAGTTGCATGTTGAAGCAGCCGTCCAACTCGTATTTTAGAATTTTGCACAAATCTGCAGTTCTTTCCGATAAATTAAAAACTCCTTTTTACAAATATTTAAGACTAGTCAATGATTCTAACACTTATGGATGTTACACATCTGTATGTAGTGTATTACGAAGGCCTTGTGTCCATCCGTCTGTCTGTGCTCCACATAACTCCAGTCCTATTACTGCTAGTCTTCAAATTCACAGGGAGCATTCTTGGGACACAGACCTTGGACAAGTTCAGAGATGACAAACCTTGACTTATTTTAAGAGGTTAAAAGTCACATTCGGTTTCATATTTTTATGATATGAATCATGAAAATCTGTTTTTAGTTGTTTTTTTTTTAAGGGTGGTGGAGGGGTGACAGCCAGAGTAGAGCGACACAGTGACGTCATTGGCTGATCTCTGTGGTGCTCCCAAGTGGTTTGTTCATGTGTAAATATAACATGTTTCTCATATTATGTAACAGCTAGCGGATGTTAGTTTGGTGACGTCACTGGCTGGTCTAGCTACCTGCTAACTGCGCTTCGTTTGTATGTAAATATAACCTTCTTTGTCATATATTACGTAAAAGCTAGTAAGAAATAAACACTTCTAAAACTGAAAACACTGTTTTTTGGAACCTGATAAATGCCTTTGGAGTGATTTACAAGACATCTTGCGGATGTCGGCATACACGCTAACTTCCGCTAACTTCTGCTCTTGTAGACAGCTCGTGTACCCGCACATGTACACCCTCCTGCAGACACTGTTACAACGTAAATAAAATATTGTTTATGATTGAGTTTGTTCTGCAACATTGTGAATGTGTCACTGCTACACTGATAACACAATAAAGCATAAACGCTTATTTGCATTGTTTTTGTGAAATTCTCACATGACATGTACTACATGTACAAATTGTACAGTAGATAATAGCATCTGAATAATTAATGTAAATAACAAATGTTTAATAATAATTATATATATATGTGTGTGTGTGTGTGTGTGTGTGTATATATATGTGTGTGTGTGTGTGTATATATATGTGTGTGTGTGTGTGTATATATATGTGTGTGTGTGTGTGTATATATATGTGTGTGTGTGTGTGTGTATATATATGTGTGTGTGTGTATATATATGTGTGTGTGTGTGTGTGTATATATATGTGTGTGTGTGTGTGTGTGTATATATATGTGTGTGTGTGTGTGTGTGTGTGTATATATATGTGTGTGTGTGTGTGTGTATATATATGTGTGTGTGTGTGTGTGTATATATATGTGTGTGTGTGTGTGTGTATATATATGTGTGTGTGTGTGTGTGTATATATATGTGTGTGTGTGTGTGTGTATATATATGTGTGTGTGTGTATATATGTGTGTGTGTGTGTGTGTGTATATATGTGTGTGTGTGTGTGTGTGTATATATGTGTGTGTGTGTGTGTGTATATATGTGTGTGTGTGTGTGTGTGTATATATGTGTGTGTGTGTGTGTATATATGTGTGTGTGTGTGTGTGTATATATGTGTGTGTGTATATATGTGTGTGTGTGTGTGTGTGTATATATGTGTGTGTGTATATATGTGTGTGTGTGTGTGTGTATATATGTGTGTGTGTATATATGTGTGTGTGTGTGTGTGTATATATGTGTGTGTGTATATATGTGTGTGTGTATATATGTGTGTGTGTGTGTGTGTATATATGTGTGTGTGTGTGTATATATGTGTGTGTGTGTGTATATATGTGTGTGTGTGTGTATATATGTGTGTGTGTGTGTGTGTGTATATATGTGTGTGTGTGTGTGTGTGTATATATGTGTGTGTGTGTGTATATATGTGTGTGTGTGTGTATATATGTGTGTGTGTGTGTATATATGTGTGTGTGTGTGTGTGTATATATGTGTGTGTGTGTGTATATATGTGTGTGTGTGTGTATATATGTGTGTGTGTGTGTGTGTGTATATATGTGTGTGTGTGTGTGTGTGTATATATGTGTGTGTGTGTGTGTGTGTATATATGTGTGTGTGTATATATGTGTGTGTATGTGTATATATGTGTGTGTGTGTGTATATGTGTGTGTGTGTGTGTATGTGTATATATGTGTGTGTGTGTGCTCATACGGCCAAGGGTATTTTAGCATTGCGTTATGTTTTCCTGTTCTTGAGCCTATCCCCAGTCTTCATTCCGGCACCTGAAAACAGGCCTGGAGGAAGACTGATGACCCACTTACTGTCTTACTGTGTGTGTGTGTGTTTTGTCTGCACACACACACACACACACACGGGGTGTTTGTGCTCTTCCAGCACCAGGCTTTTGCCACGTCTCAAATCCCAGCTGAGCCACGCCAAAACATGTTAACAATGCCTCCAACGCAGTATCTGTATCACAGTTAATCACGCAGTAACACTGTTGATTGTAACCCAGCGGAATGCTGAAGTTCAGATAAGCAAGCGACTTTTCTTAAAAAAAAAAAAAAAAAAAAAAAAAAAAAGTCTTGCAAAGTGGCCTACATTCACAGGTCTTCTTATCAATGTAGTTTAAGATAAACACTTAGAAGAAAGTTGCAGTTATGGCACTAAGATAATAAGGAAATACTGATAGGAGTACCTCCTCATGTAGCTCAGTAAAACTGAATTTTGTTGTTTTTGTTTTTTGAAAGAGTGGGTTGTCAACAGTAGGAATACTGAGATGCCATCGCACGTTACATTATTGGATTATTGCACCAACATGTTGGGGCAATGTTCAACTCCTGGATGTGGATGTGAACAAAATACAACCCCAGATCAGAAAAAGGTGGCACCATATGGAAAATGCAAGTAATTTAAATCCACCCCCTCAAAAACAAAACAAACCAAAAAAAAAAAAAAAATACACCATACTGTCTTCAATGAATTGTAGGTCAAAATAAATGTAAGGATCATTGGTTTTAATTTCAATTTTCTGACTTGGGTTGTAACTTGAAGAGTTGTTTTCCAATTTGGACCAAAGTTGGTGAGATGATTGATGGTCAGCCAAGGACAAAATTACTCGATTTGTGAGGCAAATCAATTAAGCCAAGGACACACACAGACCAAGGTCAAAATCTTGGCATATATATATATATATATATATATATATATATATATATATATATATATATATAGGGGATGTTTAGAATGGCTTTTTCTAAAAATTGGTTAATGATGCACCAGTGGCTACAATTAAACACCAATATGAATTCATATCACCTTGCTGTTACAGAACCTTTTACTCTGTGTGACTTTGAAAAGTTAAACTCAAGGTCATAACAGATTGTAGCTGCTTTGGATAAAACATGATGGAAGAGTTGTGTGTATGGGCTGTATAATGGTTTTGTTGCATTGCACTGCACTCTGAATTGCCCAATGTGCCCATGCTTGTCATTGTTAGCATTATTGTTTTATTATACGTAACAGTTCTTGGAAATGGTGTATTTGGTTGGTGGAATGCCCAGCAGTTTTCTTTATGTCCGCTAAACTTCGTGTTGATCTTTGACACCTATCCAAGTGACTTATTCAACCCCTCTTAAAGAAAAAAACAAAAAACAAAATCGGAAGAAGTCTTCTCATAGAAGTTACAAAACCTCTTGGAAAATTGACAAATTCTGTTGCTGCCAAGTCAACTATTTCCTACCTGGATGACTGAATCCTTCATTAACCAATGGCGGTGAAATTTGACACACACACAACCACCCAGAAAAACTGGTTTGTAGTTGGCAGTAACGATGATTTTATCTCACTATTTTCACTGTCAACGTTTAATGTCATAAACTGATGACATTATTTTGTCTGTTCTTTATAAAAATATGTGAACACACCCATCACAGTTTAAGTTATAAACTGCTTAATTTTTATAAAATGTGGAAGAAAATGCATGAGGTCGGGGGGTGGGGGGGGGGTACTCTATTATCATTACTGTGACAGGTTACATCTTGAAGGTTTCACATACTAACAAGTTGACTTTTAGTAGCGTGACGACGAATTGGACACAGTGGGACTTTGGGAATATCGGAAAAAACTTCCCCATTCCTGTTTTATGCACTGGGAAATTGTTACAATAATGTGTGTAAATTGTGTATATTAGACTTAAACGTCAATGTGTCACTTTCTAAACACGATGCAATTTGACCGGAACCTGTTTTTCCACATGCATTTATGCATTTGCGAGACGTTTTGCTGCAGCTACGGCTCGAAGGCACCGTCCAACATGGCTGCTGGCGTGACCCTGGAGAGTTCTTTAACCGCAAGATGTGTATGATATTTCATTGCATTTTTAAAACGAGGAGCTTTTTAAACTGTTGCACGTCCAGGCGTTACCCTTGAGCCTTTTATTCAGAGTCGGTTTCTCAAACTGCTTTCGTGAAAATCGTTTTCAGTAGCAAACAGAACTGGGGAGGAGCGAGGGGGGGGTAGACTGATGGGAAGCCTTGCGTCGGAACACCAAACACGTGGCGCCGCGTCCGTCTGTGCTCAGAAATAACTGGAAAGGCAGCCGCTCTCCTCCTCCTCCTCCTCCAAAAGTTCCCAATGACTTTTTCATTTCCAGTCCTGGAGCGCAAACAAATACCTGCACAGCTGACAGGCGTGCACAGGATTGTGCTTTGTGTTGTTGTTGTTGTGCGCTCGGGGCACACTGATGGACACCAGTATATTTAGACTATACGTTAGCCAGCTCTGACAGCTGTGTTCCCGTTTGGTGAGGTGGCGGCACAAAGTATGTCTTCTGAAGTGTTTTGTGTCTCTCGTCAGTTAATGTCACCGATATTGGATCTGGTTTTTTTTTTTTTTTTTTTCTTCTTCTTCTTAGTTCTGCTTGGCCTCCACCGTGTGAACAGAAGGTGCAGCATTATTTCTTTCTCTCTCTGTGTTCTCTTTGGTCTGTTTTGTCTGTAGTCCATCATGGCAGGCGACATGTTGTTAGTGATGCGAGGATTGGCCAAGTTGAGCCAGGCGGTTCTGGAGACTCAAACCGGCATTCTTCGCTCTGGAGCAGGTATGTTATATGTGGACCCTACATTGTTTTTTCCTGAATAACTATATCGATATTAAAGTCTTCTGGTCTGGTTTTAAAAATGGTTTGTAATCCAAGGACCACGTTATGTCACACTTCCTGTTGGTTGGCGTTTTATTCCTTCCAGATTTGTCAAAATGCTGGTCTGAAATACAGGTGGCCGCGACAGCTTATCAAAAAAACAAAAGTCACCCTGACTCCTAAGAGTCTGTCACATCCTTCAGAGTACAATATTATCATGGTGTCATGTCGATTACGATCTGAGATGTAAATACACCAAGTGGTAGACCGGGGATGGACCTGTGTACCTTTTGTACATTCTCACCTGCTTTTTGGCCAATGTTGATAAAAGCCATGTTCAGTAGATGCATAACAGGAATATAAAAGAAAATATAATATAGTTGCTTTTCAGCAGAATGGATATTTTTGGTATTTATTTTTTAAAGAGAATAGTGATGATAAACTTCAATTGTTTTGGACAAGAAATGCATCTTAAAGTAATTTTACATTGACATAAAACATATTTTACAGCAAGGATTAAAACAAAGATCTTTGAAAGGGAAGAAAATGTAAGTGATGATCAAGAGGGGAAGTGGTGGGATTGTGAACAGAGGGTCCTTGGTTCAAGTCAGTATCGGAGTGGAAAAATTGCTCAGGGCCCTCAGGAAAGGTCCTTAATCTCCAAGTTGCTCCCGGTGTGTAGTGAGCGCCTTGCATGGCAGCACCCTGATGCGAGTGAGTATAAGAATGGGTGAATATGAGGCATCGCTGTAAAGCGCTTTGACCATTAAAATGCTATGTAAATGCAGTGCATTCACCATTTATTTAAATAAAAAAATCCACGCTATAGAGAGTTGATTAAGAAGGGATAATCATGAATAAATAATTCATAAAAATTGAAAATGAAAAAAAAAAAACAAGCAAAAAAAAAAACTAGAACACTGCACCCAATGTGCAAACCTCCTGCCAACATTAGCTTCCAATTCCACAAATTTTTATCTTGAAAAAAAATTCAAGGTCAAAGTCCTGTTAGAAGAGGCTTTTCTTAAGCTAAAATATAAAACAAAATATAGATGAAAAGGGCTTTTCAATGTTAAAATCAAATATCCGCTAAATCCGCAGTACGGATCCGATGCAGACCAAACTAAGTCTGTTCACTGAGAGTGCCAGTTTGCACGTCAATGTCACAAATGAGTGATTGAGGCACTTTTGATTGAGATATAGTGCAGATTGTACATCAAATGGGCTTTCCAATATGAAATTAAAATCACACAATCCAGATCAAAATTTGTCAGGTGATAATGAGTGCCAGTCTGCACCTCACCTTCAAATATGAGAGTGATTGGGGCACATTTGATTAAGATATCATTTAAAATATTCATTAAATGAGGTTTTCAATGTTAAATTTAAATGGCCACAAAATCTGTAATCTGGATCAAATCCGGATCAGACTTTGTCAGTCGATAAGCGATACTATCCTGCATAAGGCTGTCAAATATCAAATAATTTTGATCTTTTTCTTCTTTTTTTTTTTTTTGACAGTTATGAATTTTTTTAAATACCTTCAGTGTTCATTTTTTTTTTTCAATTTTCCAAGCTTTTTCCTGACTTTGACCTATGACCTTGAAAATTAAATCAGTTCTTGCCTATTAGGATATGAATCCTCTGCAAAAATTTCATAGCGATATATGAAACATTGTGGGTTCCATGCTGTTCACAATCAAACAAACACACAGGGGCGGAGGTTGGCGGAGGTAATGAAGAGCAAAGAGATAAGGAGGTAATTTATAGTTGTTGTATTTGTAACCCAGGAGTCGAGGCAGTTGGTGCTGCAGTCCAAACCGTCCAGTCGGCTGCTGTGCAAGGCCTCAGTGCCGCCATGACAAAAATGGAGGTGTGTGTACGACATTTAATGCTACGTGATCTGTTCTGTGTTTTTTAAAACCGTGTTCGCGCTCACATTGGTGCAGGAGCTGTCTGGCCAGCAGCAGTCCTCCTCCTCAGATTCAGACTTCGACTTTGTTCAGGATGAGACCGGATTTACAGAGTCGCAGTTCCGAGAAGAAGGGGCAGACTTCACGGAGTATCAGCCGAAAAGCGGTGAGGAAGGAGCAGCAGGCGAAGGTAGCCACGTTAACGGGAAGTTTGAGGGTTACAAGGATCCCAGCAAACAGTTCAACAGCCAAACCAGGTTTTACCACCAAGACCACAGGTGCAAATGTATTTGAAGTTGGAGAATGTGTGTTTTTATTTTTGGTTTGTTTTGGTGGCCTTTGGCTCAGAATTTGTCAACAACAGTCCTTCTCGTCCTTCCTCCGGTGTCTATGTCAGACATTTCTCCAGGCGTGACATTCTGAACAGACCTGCGTGGGAACAGCTGTGCTGTCAAAGCCCAGTCTGGCAGGTGCGAGGGTACCACCAGGACCAGTCCACAGTGGGCGGGCTGACGGCTGAACACATAGAGAAAGCGAGACAGAGCAAGAGGGAGCGAGCGGAGGCCAAACCGCACAAACAGATGGTAACGTTAAACACGGATGACACTTCTGCACAGTTTGACGTTTTCCTAAAGAAGGTGTTTTTGCTCTTCTGCCTTCTTTAGTTATGCGAGCGAGCCAGAGAGAGGAAAGTACCGGTGACTCGGCTCGGGAGATTGGCTAATTTTGGAGGTAATTAATCTCTGTTTGCACGTTCCTGATTAACTCAAGCATTTTTTTTGTTTTCCTGCCACCTTAAATTTACAGACATGTCTCCATTGCTACTATGTATTGGGAGGTGAACAGTCCATCCCAAGTTCATGTTGCACCCACAGACTGTCCATATCCTGGTTCATGCCACCTGCAAGTCCTGCACATCTGTGGAAACGGCACCATCATGGCTACAAACAGGCAGAACTCAAAATGAGCTTCTGTGGAATACATCATAGTTCCAAGTATAAGAAATCGCAAAAGAAGAAAAGATTTCTTTGATCATTTATTTGACAATATTGGAAAAAGATGGAATCTATATATGCATATTTTTTTTATTATGTTACAACCTAATTCCAACATGGATGAAATTCTTTTTTTTCCCTCTCTCTCTCTTCTCAAAATTCCACACACAATACCCCATAATGACAATGTGGAAAAAAAAGTTTTCTTCAAATTTATTAATTTATATAGCACCAACTCACGACAAGGTCGCCTCAAGGCGCTTCATACAACACAACTCGGAAAACAGAACAAAATGAATCAAAATATCAAAAACGCAATAAAAGAGCAAAACCATAAGAGTAAAAAGAATAAAAAACACAACATAGTATACTAATGATAAAACAAATGAGTCTTGAGCCTTGATTTAAAAGTCTCAACAGAATCCGACTGCCTTATGTGCACAGGGAGATCGTTCCACAGAGCAGGGGCATGATAAGAGAAAGTTCTGTGACCCACAGACTTTTTATTCACCCCAGGAACACAAAAGTCCTGCACCCTGCGAACGCAGGGCCCAGGCCGGTACGTAGGGCTTAACCAGGTCAGCCAGGTAGGGAGGTGCCAGCCCATGAACAATTTTATAGGCCAGTAATTTGGAGCTACGCCATTTCCGTTCCAAACCTCTAGCCTTCTGTCTGAGATCAAGCAAGTAACCATTGAACTAAGGCAACTGTGCCTTTGGAAGGCGTGGCCTTAATAGAGGTGGCACAATCTTATCAAGTGTAGTTTTGAGCATTGAATTTAAACTATCTACAAGACTGTCTACTGACTGAGCATTCTCCAGACTTGAAGCTAAAATATCAGCCAGTCTAGCTTCGAGTTCAGTCATAGTTGAGGGTTTAATGCGTCGCGGCAGTAATAGACAAGGATGTTGCTCGACTAAACACGGCAATGTAAATGTAAACCTAATAAGCGAGTGGTCAGAGACCACCGACACAAGAGACAATATGTCAATATTTGTGAGATTTTTGCAAATTTATTAAAATAATAATAAAAACTAAGGAATTGCACGTACATTAAGTATTCACAGCCTTTACCGTGAAGCTCAAAATTTAACTCAGGTGCATCCTGTTTCCACTGATCACGAGGAAAAAAAAGGCACCAACAGCAGTATGAATAAATGATGTTTGTGCAACTTTTTCATCTTTACACCAAGCATAAAACTGTTTAGTTTCAGCAACAAAATGCAGTTATTACCTCTGCAAGGTATTGATGGTTTTGCTTGTGTTTGGATAAATTGTGCTCTCATGTCAGAGGTGAGGACACACTATTGATTACTTCCATAATCCTCCAGTCAAACCTGTAAACAAGACACCCTGCTGTTGTTTCTCCATCTGCTATTGGATGTCAAACCACTGGCTAACTGATTATGTAACACTGAGTTATGTAAGGTAGAGTTGCAGTAAGTTGCACAAAAACAGCCTGCAGCCTTTTTTTTTTCCTAGTCCTTAACATGTACAAAAATTTTCTTCATCAGTCGAGAATAAAATGATTAGACTCCCCAAAATTAGCAGCACAGCTATAGAGTTTTTAGTGCATTACGTGTTTCAGCACTGTAAAAATTGACTCGATTATTGCATGTTTGTGTTTGTGCACCAGGATTAGCTGTAGGTTTGGGTATTGGTGCTCTGGCAGAAGTTGCTAAAAAGACCATCAGGCACAACGCAGCAACAGGTAACGCAGAATACACTGAATACGTACAACATATCTGGATTTATTACTGATGCAGCTCATTAGAAAATGTTTTTGGAGATGCATCACATACTGTAATACACTCAACAAAAATATAAACGCAACACTTTTGGTTTTGCTCCCATTCTGTATGAGATGAACTCAAAGATCTAAAACTTTAAATTTTATTGTGGACAGTCTAAGGCACACCTGTGCACTAATCAGCATCTTGGTATGGCACACCTGTGAGGTGGGATGGATTATCTCAGCAAAGAAGTGCTCACTATCACAGATTTAGACTGGTTTGTGAACAGTATTCGAGGGAAATGGTGATATTGTGTATGTGGAAAAAGTTTTAGATCTTTGAGTTCATCTCATACAAAATGGGAGCAAAACCAAAAGTGTTGCGTTTATATTTTTGTTGAGTGTAGTTCCAGAAAATGCATGCTGTAAATTTCCTGCATTTTTTTTTTTTTTACAAGGAGTTAATAGATAAACAATAAAGACTCAACCCCCTACAGGGTGTTAACACAATACAACCGCATAAAGGAATGACGTCTTGTATGTCTCCAACTTAAAAGGGCAAATTATGAGGACAAACTGATTTAAAAAAATTAGCTCCACATCACTACAAAAGCAAGTTTTGTTTTCTTTATGTATTAATATACCAAATACCTGTTTGCCACCTGCTGGGCATGTTTGGGATTGTTGCAAAAAATAATCTTAATCTTAACAGTATTAATATAAAGTTCTTAAAACAGCAACAGGTAATTGAAACAACAATTGCAGTTAAAGTTTTTTTTTGTTTTTTAAAAGAGAAGAAAAGTCATAAAGGAAACGAAAAGATTGACAAGCTAATTTCAAGCTATGTGAAGCATCAACCACACCTGCTCCTACTTTTCATAATACATACAATGATAAGAATGTTACTTGAAAAAATCCCACACATGCCCAGCAGGTGGCAGACAGGTCTATGGGATGTTGCATAAGCAAAACAAAGTTGCTTTTTGTGTTGATCTGGTGCATCAAAGTTAACAAATATCCAATCAGTTTATCCTCATTATATGCACTTTTTAATTTAGTGAGTTTGCGGATATTCGCTTATTGGATTTTGCACAATGCGTACAGAGGCTTCGGCATAAAAAGACGTCTTTCTGCTGCTATAGAGGTGTCTGGGACTGTTGTCCTGTGGTTTATGGTTCGAACATGCAGAGACTTCACGCTGAATTGCCAGTGTTTATTTTGCTGCCCATCCTTCATGCAGGTCTTAACACGTCTGTCAGTACATGCAATCGGGGGGGGGGGCAGTCGGGTCACCTCCCTTTCTAAATTCAGTAGACGTCAGTGCTCAGGATTGTGAGTCTGTCAGTCCAGAAACAGAGTGACAGGTTCACTCAAAGGTCCCAGAAAGAGACAGACACAAAGTTAAATTTAAGGACAAATAAATTGAGCCGCTTTTTCAAGCTGTAAACACTCACGCTCTCTTTGTGTTGCGCTAATATGTTCTCCCCGTCACCCAGGATCTCATTGATCCAGTCGGGTATGTTTGCTCGCACTGTGGCAGTTCTCTGATTTAGTGGTGCAGTTTAACTAAAATTTCAATAAAAATTGTTCATTTTGCGATGGAATTTGGCACACCTATTCTAAATTAACTGTTTATTGACAGATATGGAGCCGTCCTGGAGCTGACCTCTAATGAGCTACAGGGGTCAAAATTTAAAATGACTCCAATCATGTTGAAAACTATACTACATTATCTGTCTGAGCATATCGATTCCAAAAAGGTATAGTTTAGACTATCTGTGACTGAATGTTATGGGGTAAAAATGGCAAAAATTGTGACAAAGGTCGGTTTGTTTGTACATATCTGAAAATAAACATTAGTTAATTTAGAATATATGTGGCAAATTCTATGCTTTTATCACAAAATGAGCAATTGTTTTGCTATGCCGCCACACTAATTCGACAGTGACCCACAAGCTCAGAAAGTCTTAACTAAATAAGGATGGGCTCTTGAGCTTGCACAGCCACAGCGGCACCCAAGACAATGCTGGCCACGCCCCCTCCACTCCGAGCTAAAGTGAAACGGGCGTTAATCAGCGGCGTAAGTGTTTTAGCTCTGCGTTCATTTGTTAAGCTGCAACTGAACACGTTTGTGCTTGAGCGTGGTAATTCTTTAACCTTCTCAAATCCGACACTGCAAGACGTGACTCTGTGACCTACTGACACACAAATGCACACACTGTACTCCTGATGGCACAATAATACAGTACTGGAGCTTTCAGTATGTGCTGGTACATCACCTTTTTTGTTCTTTGCTGCACGGATCTCAATAAAAGAACAAAACCTGAACTTAAAATGTTAAATTGATGTTTGTCTTTGGAGTTTGACCCTGTGATGATGTCCAGCCCCCCCCCCCCCAACTGGGGAGACGCTGTTGTCCTCGGAAAATGAATGAAAGATATGAGGTCCTGATGGGAAAGTCATGGAATTTTTCAAACCAAACTTTTCTGTTTGCTGCTGCAGGCGAAAATAAGAAGGCGGTACTGGGCTCCAGCCCGTTTCTGTCCGAGGCCAACGCTGAACGCATCGTCAGGACCCTGTGTAAAGTCAGAGGAGCGGCGTTGAAGCTGGGACAGATGCTCAGCATTCAAGGTGAGGAATGCTGAGGCGGGGCTTGGAGGTCCGGATGGGGATTAGGGTCATCGGGAAAAGTCGGAGAACAGGGAAGGAAGACAGAAGATTCAAAACACTTCCATTGCAGTCAAGCTTTATATTCTGCAACTGAATTCATTTCAAGGAAGCTGTGAATAAATTCATAAAACTAGTTGATTTTTCTTGTTTTAAGGAGAATTTTATTTTGGTGACGCCTCCAGAGCCATACGCGCTTTTGATTGTGCAGCTATGTTTGTATGAATGTTAGCAAAATATCTTGAGGACACCTCGTTTGATTTTGGTCAAACTCGGTAGGTGCTTTGGACATATGAATGGGGAGAAAAGTACATTGACTTTGATTAGGACCGGTCAAGGTCAGAGGTGAAGGTTAAATTGCAGCCTCATGCTAATATATAGGAAGCAGGCATTCATTCTTTATACCAATGTATTCCAATTAATAGTGCAGCAAATAACTGAAACAATACTTCACATGGTGATACAAGCACCAAATCCAGCACAAATTCTCCTTAGACATTGCTCTTTTGAAAAAATGATGGACCACTTGAATTTTCAATAGGCGGCCACGTAGGGGTCAATTGAAGAATTACACATTACAAAAATGCTCCAATTATATTGAAAACTATACCACATTATTTGTCTGATCATAAAGATTCCAAAAAGGTATAGTTTGGACAATCTATGACTGAATGTTCTGGAGTTATGGGGTAAAAACAACAAGAATGGTGACAAAGGTCAGTTTCAGTTTGTACAGGGGTCAAAAGTTAAAGTTGCTCCAATTTTAGTAAATAATGGTGCAAATTGTTGATTGAGCAACTTGGATTAATAAATGGAATAGTTTTTACTGTGTTGAATGCTTGGTCTCTAAAGGTCAAATAAAGTTGACATCCATTGGATTCTATGACATGTGACATATGTTACCCCGTAACGTGATAACTAAGCATGATATATGGTGCAAACTATTCCTTTTTGAAATCCTATTAACACAACCAATAATTTGCATCACCTTTGAGCAAAATTGGAGCAAATCTAACTTTTGACCCCTGTACAAACTGAACTTTGTCACCATTCTTGTTGTTTTTACCCCATAACTCTATAGAATTCAGTCATAGATAGTCCAAACTATACCTTTTTGGAATCTTTACAATCAGACAAATAATGTGGTATAATTTTCAATATGACTGGAGCATTTTTATATTTTGACCCCTATGTAATTCTTCAATTAACCCCACGTGGCCGCCTATTGAAAATTCAAGTGGCCCATTGGTTTTTCAAAAGAGTAATATCTAAGGTGTACTTCTGCCACATTTGGTGCTTGTATCACCATTTGAAGGATTCCCCTGTAAATATTCTGTTATCTGCTGCACTATAAGGGTCAGAGGGGAGCTGGAGCCTATTCCATTGGCCACTGGGTGAGAGACGGAGTACACTCTGGACAGGCTGCCAGTCTATTGCAGGGAAAATGGGAAGTTTTATGACGATGCGTTTAGATGTTTTATTGTTGGTGAACTTGACTTGAATTTAATCTCCATGCACAATACTTAAAAATGTGGGTGTGGCATCACTGTACTCTTGCTTTGCCATAAACAGCTTTAAATATCACCATCACAACGACAGCATCCAAAGAATTATGGGCCTAACTGTTTCTTCATGCACGGGTTATAAAAGAGACAGACTGAAAGTACAGGTGGCAGAGGATCTCGAGAGTTTCTGCAGCTGCTTTAACCACCAATAATCAACATCCTTATCGGTTTATTAGTGTTTACCCCACATTGGCTGTGACCTTTCCTGTGGTGGACATGTCCAGATTCCGTAACAGGAAGTGGCAGTAGCGTCATAGCGGGTGTGTATGTGCCTGCAGTGAGAGCTTTTGGCTGTTCGGTCAATATTGTCGGTGGTGTTGTTGCACTTTGGAATGGAAAGGAAACTGTGCTAGTGTTACTGCCTTGTATGCCCACTGCTGACATTTATCTCTCAGAGAAGGTATGCAGGCCTGGTTACTTTCTAAACAGTCAAGTCCAAACATTTTTACCTTTTCGCAAAGGTAACAAATTATGTTTTCAGGCTGAAGCTTTAAAGGGGTCACGTTATACCCACTTTTTCAACAAGCTAATATGGGTTACCAAGTGTCTTACTTACTGGGATAATTTATAGCAAATAATATTCTGCAGACATCGAGGTGATGCATCGAGAAAGGAGATCGCTACTCTGGTTCCATTCATACAAAATCCTTGACCAGTTTATTTGAATTTTATAAAGCAACTGCTGTAAACTAACTGGAGAGCAACAGTTTAGTGGCAGAGTGATTTTCTGAAACGGTCTTTCTCTCTCATTGACAAACACACCTGCTCCTTATCCATCAGCAATCAAGTATCTATGAACCATCCAGCAGGTGGCAGCAGACATGTCGATGAGATATTACAAGGCAAAATAAAGCTGCTTGTTTTTATTGACGTTCATCGATGCTTCTAAGCAACATGAGAGCATTTATTAGACAATGAGTCAAATTTGACCCATGTATTCATGCTGGCTTCAACATCAGATAATCAAAGGGGGTGGGATTTGGGAGAGTTCGCGTTAAGATTAATTTCAGACATGATTATTATTGTTATTATTGCAGGAATCGTCTGAGTGTTGAATTTTAAATGTGCCTCTCCTTGATGACAAAATTTTTGTTACGTCTCATGTCATAAAATTACCAGTGCAACTTGTGCACAAAAGTTTCTTTTGCTCATTTCAGACATTTTTCATGGATTCACATGGGCAGTGTTGCAAAGGGACTAGACTGATTATTTTGGCTTCTATAGTATTTATATTAGTCATCGTGAATGTTTATTGAAATGTATCCTTCGGGATTTTAGCATTCAGTTTGTTTTTGTTTCAGATGATGCATTCATCAACCCTCAGCTTGCAAAGGTCTTTGAGCGTGTGAGACAGAGTGCTGACTTCATGCCAATAAAACAAATGATGGTACTGTTCTGTTACTTTTTGATTTGACTTCATTGGGAGATTAATAATTTGTACTGTAATTGTTTTATCATTAACATCTCCCACACATTTCATAAAGTTTCTGTTGCAATACTGTTTTATTACTTTGCCGTTGATATTTAACGTGCAGCCGTCATCCGTGATGTTATCTTAGTTTGGTGAAGAAGAGTGAAATTCTTTGTGAATGCAAATTTAAACTTGCAAATATTTTGCCCATGGTGAAAAACTATTGATAACTTTTAAAGGTGCTGTGATTGATTGATTTTTTTTTTTTTTTTTTTTTTTTTTTTTCTCGCCTGTCACTAAATGTTACATTTGTGCAACACCTCACGTCCAAAACAAAGTTCTCCTCCTCCCCAACCACCCCCCTATTTTCTCTGCACTGAGCAAAACAAACAAGTGTTGGATTTTTTTTAAAACTTGTCTAACAGCTCTCTGTGTGAGAAATGTCAAAGTTATGTGCATTCAAAGGTGGGAAGAACCCTGGTTTCACATGGCAGGACACTCATGCACTAATTGCAAACACACTGAAATCTCATGTATGTACATGCAGCCAAACTGAGAATGTAAATGGGGCAAAAAAGCTCTGAGCACAGAGGGAGTACTGTTTCATTCTCTTCACACAATGCCACTAAAGTGCTAAAAATTTGCATATAAAATAGTTGGGGGCTGCTATATTAATGATTAAAGTGCCATTCATAGCATTTTAATTGGTCAAAGCCAAAAATGATTCAAGTTTTTGCAGAAATGGTTGATCATTTAGTGGTGGGGTTTTTATTTGTTTGAGTGGTGCACATTGCATATGGTGCATATGCAGCGTGCACTGTCTTAGATCCTTTCTGTCTGACTGCAGAAAGCGTTGAACAACGACTTAGGTCCTAATTGGAGAGACAAGCTGGAACTGTTTGAGGAGCGTCCGTTTGCAGCAGCGTCCATCGGTCAGGTTCATCTGGCAAGAATGAAGGACGGCAGGGAGGTGGCCATGAAAATACAGGTAGGCAGTGTGTGTGTTAACATGCACGTTATTATGAAAGTTATCACTGTAACTGGCGAGTCGAAACCAGGCCAATTAGGGCTAAAAAAAAAAAAGGTATTATAATGGTTACTGTAGATGCATTTAAAATGGTAGCAACGATTCTGTACAGTAAGATTTCAGTATTACAGATGGTGCAAATTTTCTTTTTTCTTTTCGAAATTGAGCGGAGGGGAAAATGGCCTTCTTTGTCTCCATCTCTAGTACCCAGGTGTTGCTCAGAGTATCAACAGCGACGTGAACAACTTGATGGCCGTGCTGAATATGAGCAATACTCTGCCTGAAGGTATGCATGTGGAGAGAAAAAAAAAATTATTCTAATTACTCTTATGAGATTCAGTTGTGAACACTTTGCATATTGAGATGCGTCTTATGTTTGTTTTAAAGGTCTTTTCCCAGAGCACCTTATAGACGTCATGAAAAAAGAACTGGCACTGGAGTGTGACTACGTCAGAGAAGCCCAGTGTGCAAAGAGATTTCGGTGAGTTTTGATGCTGTAAAATACTGGTTTTCTTCTGGATTTGTTTTTTTTCCCCTCCCCTATTTGTTATAATGCTGAAAAAGTGCAGGTAAAATGTGTCTATTGCTCCCTTGTGGCTGGTTCAGGTACAGGTAATTGAGGCCACCTCTTTTGTGTTTTAGTCAGCATCCAAAAGGTTTTCACATTTGTAATCATATCCATCTTTGTCACCAGTGTCATGCACTGTTGCCTTTATGTTATGGCAACACCTCAGGCAGAGACCCAGCCCGTCCCCGCCTTCAAAAAGTCGACAACTCTCTGATGGTGACAGGAATCCTCCAAAAATTTCCAAAAGAGTAGCTCAACCAAATCAGCACAGGCTGCAAAGAAATGCTGCTGATTAATGCAACTACCTGTTGCATTTGGCAAGTTCTCTCAGAGCTGTGATGAGGTTGACTTCTTGACTGAACCCTGTTTGAGATTTATGAATAGCTTTCCCCGCATGGCGTGAGGTGTAATACCTCTGTAGTTGTTGGAAACCAGGTGATCAGCCTTTCTTCTCCTGAGGAGAGAAAATCCTTTCTTCCTGTCTACTGGGATGACTCCAATCTCCCAAATCATAGCAAAAATTGCTTGCAGTGCCAGACAAAAGGCATCTCCACCAGCCTGAAGACATCCAACACCACAGCTGTTCCACCACCTTTGCAATCCAATTGAGGTTCAGTGGTTTGCAGATGATAATGTAATATGTTCTGTTTACTCAGCTGGATGCACTTGCACAATTCACTCTTGTTGTGGGCTGCACCTTGTCATTCATATGTTGTTTACTTTGTTAACCGGTGCGGCTGCACCTTTGCATTCACACACGTGTGTCTGACACAGGGAGCTATTAAAAGACCATCCGTTCTTTTACGTACCCGAGGTGATCGACGAGCTGAGCAGCACTCACGTCCTGACCACGGAGCTCGTCCCCGGGTTTCCTCTGGACAAGGCTGAGAACCTCGGCCAGGAACTGAAGAACGAGGTACGTAGACGTTGATAAGATACTTACTGATGGTGAATTGATCAGCGGAAATTTTACTGACTTTGAGATGTTTGTGTGTTGAATGCTTTGCTGTCTTTCCCCATTTTATCTATTTCCCCATCTTGTCAGTGTAAAAATTGATACCAGCAGGTGGCAGCAGATGACAATAGAATCTGTCTTTGTCTCCATCAGATCTGCTACAACATTTTGACGTTGTGCCTCCGAGAGCTGTTTGAGTTCCGATACATGCAGACGGACCCGAACTGGTCCAACTTTTTTTATGACCCACAGACACACAGGGTGAGTGCGTCGAAAGTGGAACAAGATTTTCTTCCACTTCTATTATTGTTGTTACGGCTTCAAGATTTTGAAGGTGGTGCAGTGATATAACACTGAGACTGTGCAGTATTCACTGTCTGTATCTTATGATGCTCTTCTTATATTGCATGTCTGCACCACTGGAGAAGAACCAGATGTTGTTGTGCAGCTATGCAATGAAGGCTTTCTGATTCTGAAGTGACCATTGGCTTGTGTGTCTCTCTAGGTGGCGTTGTTGGACTTTGGAGCCACGAGAGGATTTGATCAAAGTTTTACTGATCTGTACATAGAGGTAAAAGCAGTTCAACATTTTCTTATCAGACTTGTGACATTATTACTGTCTATACAATTAAGGACTTACTTAAACACTAATGCATTGATTGTTTGCGCTCAAATAATAATGTGAGGTGCAATGGGCCTAGCGCGTTTATTTGATGTACGGTGCATCCAGAAAGTATTCACAGTGCTTCACTTTTTCCCACATTTTATGTTACACCCTTTTTCCAAAATGGAATAAATTCTCTTTTTTTTTTTTTTTTTTAACCTTTAAATTTATACTCACAACACCCCATAATGACAACATGAAACAAGGTTTAAAATAAATAACTAAGAAACCACACGTACTTAAGTATTCACACCCTTTGCTCAATACTTTGTTGATGCACCTTTGGGAGAAATTACAGCCTCAAGTCTTCTTGAATAGGATGCTAAAAGTTTGGTGCACCTAACTCTGGGCAGTTTTGCCCATTGCTTTTTGAGCTTCAAGGCAAAGGCTGTGAATACTTATGTACATGTAAGTCCTTAGTTTTTTTTTTTTTTTTTTTTATGTTATTTTATTTTAAATAAATTTGCAAAAATTTCTATTATTTTTTAACATTGTGATTATGGGGTATTGTGTGTAGAATTTTGAGGGGAAAAATGAATTTCATCCATTTTGGGAAAAGACTGTTACATAATAAAATTTGGAAAAAGAGAAGTGCTGTGAATATTTTCCGGATGCACTGTAAATAGAAAATACATTTAATTATCTGGGATGAGCGGCAGCAATATTCCAGTTTGGATGGAGCAACCGGAAGGTTTCAGGACTGTTTTCGGCCTGGAGAATTAAGCGAAGGGTCATGGGTCAACTTTCTAAGTCTGTGTGGAGATGTTTGGGGCCGGGACATGGGCAGTGACGGGAGCAGAAGAACTGGATTTTGCAGAAATGAGATTGTTGAAGTGTTTGTCCCCATTTGTGCATTGATAGACTTTTAATTTAAAGCATCTGTCTTGGTTTGTCTGCCAGTGAATGATCAAAGCTGCTAAAAGCTTACTTGCAGCTTAATCAAACGAAAACAGCAAAAGCAATTTAGTGTGAAATTTGTGGCAACAGTATTCGTGTCCTCCTTGTTATTGTAGATCATCCATGCAGCTGCCGAGGGCGACAGAGAGGGTGTTCTAAATAAATCGATCACCATGAAGTTTCTGACTGGCTACGAGTCAAAGGTAAACAAACAAGCACTTGTTTGCTCTCATATAAACAAGCCGGGTGCTGATAGTGACCTTTAGCATTTCAGTGATCCTGAAGTTGAACATCTCACAAAATAGCTTCGTATGCTCAGTAACAGCTTGGTACGGCTCGTTACAAGAGTGGATCATGTGACAGGATTAGTGCGCGCAAGTTTCTCCAATAACCTCTAACGTTTGTGGGTGTGCTTACTGTCAGTGCCCGGGATAATGACATGTAACAGAGCTGTGGACGATTGCAACTCTGTGGCAGCGGAACCTTTTTCAATCCAAGACTTTTCTGTTATTGTAGTCGTGGTCCTGTTTTCATTTCTTCTCGTTGCGTAGCTCTGCAGGACTATATATATATATATATAATATTACACACAGGCATGCACATAACTGGTGCTCATGGTGCACGTGCATGCTAAAAATAAATGGTGCACAGCAGAAAACAAGGGAAGCGCTTCATAAGAGGAAAGCAATAAGTGTAGGAAAAGTGTTTCCCTCTGCTGTGCATCAATGATGTTTTGCACACACAAGCACCATGAGTACCAATTATGTGCACTCCTGCATACACATAAATATATATACACACACACACACACACTAATGTGAAGTCGTGTACCTCTTTTCTGTTTGGTCACATGACCTTCAAAACTCATACCTGTTTGGCTTTTGTTCACAGTTCTTTAATGTTCTGACTAATCTAATCGGCTCAGTTGAGGGCAGAGATTTCACGCTTTCAGCCGTCCTCACAACCAGGACTTTTTGACAGTGATGTCACACTGGCAGTTTATTTTTATTTTCTATTTATTTGCTGCCTCGCCTGTGTTCAGGCTATGGTGAAAGCCCACGTGGATGCTGTGATGATCCTCGGTGAGGCCTTCGCTTCCACCGAACCCTTTGACTTCAGCTCCCAGTCCACCACCGAGAGGATCCACAACCTCATCCCTGTCATGCTCAGACATCGACTCACCCCGCCTCCTGAGGAGACGTATTCTCTCCACCGCAAGATGGGTGGCTCATTCCTCATCTGCTCTCGGCTCGACGCCAAGCTGCTGTGTAAGGAGATGTTCCAAAAAGCCTATAAGAAATACTGGGAGAGCCACAGCTCGCCTTCAGCCTCCGCTTGAGCTTCCCCTGCGCGTTTGACTTACATCCGCTAAGGCAGTCACCAAGGTTGAACAGCATTGGACGCAGTCGTCGCAGTTTTTGTTGGTAGCCTTGGTAGCTGCAAGCCTTTTGTTCTTGTTTTGGGCATCCCCTGGTGGTGAGTTTAGGAAAAACACTCATTCATATTTGCCGCCATCATTTCTTGCATTAGTTGCGCTTCAAGGCCAACCCCTTCTGTGACTATATATGCCCCCGAGAGGATGGAAAAGAGGGAGAGGGGCAGATCTTATTTCAGGCATAAATTTACTGTAAAATGGTTGATAACAGCTCATGTTTCTTTCCCGATTTTAAGATGAGGATTTTTGTCTTTTTTTTGTTTGTTTGTTGTTTTGCATTGCTGTGATTTGTTCTTTTTGGATTGTATTGCCAATCTCGTTACTTGTCTGCTTGGCTACTAATGGGATTGTAATGCACTTGGAAACACCTCTTTCCATAAGTTAAAGAACCAAATTACCAAAGTGGAAACGCACACAGTCGCAGCGTCACCAGGAGTAGCAAATCCGTTTGGTGACATTGCCGCTTTCATTGCTTATTTCTAGACAGGAGTGAGTTCGTTATGCAGTCCAAAGCCGGTCTCCCATTGCTGATATTTGACAAGCTTGTATACTTTTTGGCCTGGATTTTTGGCCTTATGTTACGAAACTGGAGCATCCAGCCTGAAACGCATCTCGCTCCATCTTGAAATAAATAATCGTGAATGTGGATTTGGCTGCTCAGTTATTTTGATGCCATGGTACAGTCTAAGATAAATTTCGAAAAGCATTGCAGATTGTTTTCTGTTTTGGAGCAAGCTGTGAGAGGGGTGAAAATTGACTGTAGCAAGGTTGCAATCATGAACGCAGAGGTTTGCACGAGTGTCACGTCCATTCTGGGAAAAATGGATATAATATACGTGCACAATGTGTGGCAAAAGTAGACTGTGGACATGCAGGTTCAACACACAGTAACAGACCTGTTGTTCTTTGTGGAAAAGTGTGGTAACAACCTTGGGAGAACTATGTAGGCTATATGGAGTACATGCAAAGAAGCACTATTGTATTGAGACTCGTCCAGAATAATTAAACAAATTTTGCCTATTTTCATCAATCTGGACTGAATTCCTCATTTTACAAATTTGATTACCATTGGTGCCAGA
Organism: Thalassophryne amazonica; assembly: GCF_902500255.1. Taxonomy (NCBI): domain Eukaryota; kingdom Metazoa; phylum Chordata; class Actinopteri; order Batrachoidiformes; family Batrachoididae; genus Thalassophryne; species Thalassophryne amazonica. The sequence goes on along the minus strand of NC_047123.1, from coordinate 28,020,270 downwards.
AATCAAATGATGGGAGCCCGGCTTATGTCTGACAAAATTGGCGGAAAACCGCTAGTTTGTGTTGCATTTATTTAAAAAAAAAAAAAAAAATCAACATTAAAGTTCTCACTTTTTAACTCATTTATGTTTCCGTTTCAAGTTCCAATTGCTGTTAATAGCTTTTGACTTTTTAGGGACAATTTGAAGGGATCTGTCAGTTCTTGTTGTGGGGGTTTGCTTTTTGTTTTTTGTTTTGTTTTTTTTTTAAATCGAGAGGATTTGTACGCGTCTGTGCTTTAATGAACCTCAGGTATAGGTGTGATTTTCGGACAGTGTACGGCGTCTTTGTAAGAGCAGAAAAGTTTGTTCACTTTCTTAATTGTTTGTGTCTCCGATTATGTGAAAATCATTCAGCCAGTTTTTATGAAACAAGGTGGAAATGATTGTAAGAGGATGAACACATTAAATTGAACTGTTCTGGATCCAGTTTTGCATTTTTTTAAAGGGGTCATGTTGGTGGTCATTCCATGCCAAATCAATAGATGAGTGACTTGACCTGTTTTGGGAAAATGTAAAAATATGTAGATTTTGAGCTCAACTGGGGCGAACGATTAACAATTTTATGAAATGACAAAAAAAAAAATTGAATCCTTCAGATGCTCATGTCTTTGTAACTCATGGCTCAAATTGCATAGATTGCATTTATTAGAAACAATTAGTAAGTTTCTACAGGTATAGCTGTACCTTTTTGATGTGGGTGACCTCGAAAGTGCCTCTGAGGGGTTCGTTGCCCGCTGGTGGTTGGTGAAGCTACGGCAGGTTGAGCCATGAGGTATTTAAAAAATGTCTGATTTTCTATTTTGTAATAAAAGTGTAAAATTACTAAAAAAACAAATACAGAAACCGTGAAACAAAGCTGCAGGTTTTAAATTGACCTAGCTTAACACAATGTATATTGGAGATTGTGCGATGACAATTTATCCATCTATGATACAGATACTGGAACCTTCAGCATCTGCCAATCTCGATACCTCCTCCCGTTTCAAAACAATGAATCTGTTCATAAATACATTTGTCTGGATGTACATTGCTTACAAAACATCAACGCAAACTATGTAGCAAATACTGTAGTCCCCTTAAAGAACATGTACATAGCCCACACTGACCCAGAATCGCAAGAGACTCAAATTGCATTTTTTAAATTAAATTTCTGGTCATTTTTGCCAATACCTGACCAATATGACCCAACATTTCATCCCTATATATGCGACCCAAAGAGTTCTTAAGTTTGGCAGTCTCTCCTCGACAGAAACCTGTATGATGCAATCTTTAAACAATAAATAAAAATTGATGTATTGAAGATGAGTTGACCTAAATTTTGGGTCTAACACTAGAATACCTATGACATGGGGATGATTAGCGTGGGTGATTTTTGCACAATATGACCCCTTTAAATTGGCAAAATAGGGCATTTTTGAATGTTTTGTGACTCAAAATCCCGGTGTGTTGTTTTTCAGAAAAGCGTTGTCACACATGAACTTGTTCAGAAATAATAAGGTTGCGTCCACATAGAAGAGCATTTTTGTACGAGGGTCACTGGATCTGTAAGGACTGCTTGATCCGTTGGTGGACAAATTGTGAGAGAAACGGGGACGCGAATGGACTATCAGGATTGAAGAGGCTCCACCCACTTAGGGCACAAGCTTAACTCCAGCGCCCACCTTGCTTTCAGAAGTCACTCCTCCCGTCCCTTCTTGGGTATATGGAGTGGGGGGGCTGAGCTGCCTCTAGTTTCCAGCAGAAGGATTGTAGCCAGAAATGTCGCTGTTATATTTCATATCTAATCAAAATACATTCTGAATTTTGTGATAAATACTTTATAGGAAGAGTAAATGTTTAATTTTACACTTGTGTCTCTGCTTTCTCTCCTTCCTCCCCCGTATCGTATGATATTCTTCATCCGAGGCCAGCAGGTCGTGCTGTTGTTTCCACACAGTCTCATTAAGGGCACAAAAACAAAACACAGCTTGCACATTTAAAACATCTCTTCTGCTGTATTTAAAAAGCGTCCTGTTTGAAGGCGAAAGAGACGACTGCTGGGAGCACAAACTCGTTGCGGTATTGATCCAGTGTGACGACTGAGCCTCCAGTGCAGCCGTCGCCCAACTTCACGTGTTTATCAGTGTTCTGAATCACTGACCGTCAAAGTTCTCTGTGCTGATTACTTTTTACTCCTGGTGGAGTAAGATGTATCCTGAAAGATTGATTTGATTAGATGTGTAGCAGGCAGATCAACGTTGGGCTGCCAGTCGGTAGACTTGGGTATGATTCCCAGTCATGCTACCTGTCAGTTCTTGTCCAAGTCCACCCAGTTATAAGTGGGTAAGAGCCTTGGCAGGAAGAGTAACTTGGGTCAGACTGGTGACCTAGCGGCTTCACGTTACAGAATCCAAGGAAACACATTGGCACCCAAGTCTAACTGTATTGGACCAATAACCTGCACAACGGTTATTCTGGGTACGTTTAATTAGTTTTCTTTTATCTAAGGTTACTAAGCCATTGTACCTGCAGTAGGTGTTGTGACAAGCCTTAACATTTGGCCACAGTGACCTTGACCTTCACCCGAATATAATGCAAGAGATGGAATCCCTCTATGTGTCTGGCACGTGTGACTCATACTTTGCCCAAATTAATTCTTCATGTGGAATTTCAAGGTCAGTCTCTTAATTTATGTCCCACGTTTGGTAGAAATCAACAAAAGAACCTGGGAAGCTAAGAGTAGATCAGCAAACAAGCATATGTGATCTTGGCCCCCAGTGATTAACCTTTGGCAAATTGGGCTACCACTGGGGCAAGTCCAGAACCCCCCCTCTCCATATGTGTGCCAAGTTCAGTGTAAATTGGAGAAAAACACCCAACAACTTTGATCAACCCCACAATTCGACCTTGTCTGGGCCATTACAGACCCCATCTCCATATCTGTGTGTCACATTTGGTGCACATTGGAATGAAACCTTACATTTCAACCTTTGACCTCAATAACTGACCTTTTGGTGAACATGATCTTGTCTGGGCAATTACAAATCCCACCTCCACATGTGTATGCCATGTTTGGTGGATGTCAGAGTGAAACTGTGTCATTGTGTGTCTTCGACCACAGTAATCTTGACATTTTGTAGGCCCGTGCCCCCCCACAACCCCCCCCCCACCCCCCCCACAACCCTCTAACTTTATCATTAGAAAGCTTAGGATGTCTCGATTACAAAAATAACTGGTAACAGTAAAAATCCTGGGCCTCACTACGACATATGACATTGTGTTACTACACTGTCATTAACCGCCTTATTACAGAATACGAAACTGTCAAACTTGCCTACGAGTAACAGAAGAGGCCATACATGAAGTAGGAAGAGTATGTCATTACAACCTTCGACATGGGGGGATTGTATGAAGGCATATTCGCTGATCTGAACAAAAAACTGCACATAATCCAAAATGTACTCGATACTATAGAACAGCTTTCATTTGGTGTCTTATATGCCCCATTTGCTTAAAAGATGATGGTTTGGTAAGTCAGATGTCATGATTGAACATTTTCTTTTGGCCAGGGTAGGTCAATAAAAGTGCTCATATGTCATAGTGAGGCCAAGTATTTTTACTGTAACGTTATTTTTGTAATCTAGACATCCTAAGCTTTCTAAGGATGCCAAATAGGGATGTGGGCCTGTGGTCTATTGCAAAAACAAACCCTTTAACCATCAACCGTCATCCATATGCCAAGTTTGATAGAAACTGGACGAAGGAGGAGTGGGAGAACAAATACACAGCAGGATTATTGGCCAAATGTTGACCTTGGAGTATTTTAATGATGGGATCGCCACCCAAAGGCCAACATCTTGTATGTAAACACTTCCTGATTGGAACACCAACAGACCTTAATGGGCCTCGGGTTGGTGAATGCATTAAATTGCTGTTTTCTAACTCTGGTCACTGCTTTGCATCTCGATGACCTAAATATGTCCCAACGTCACAGCTTCCCGAGCTGTGCTGCAAACAGCTTTGCTCACGTTTGTGTTTACACTGCTGAGAGGGATGGGAGTGGGCGGCGGGGGTGTTGTGCACCTAGTGCTCCGATAGTCGAGCGCGAGCAGCGACTGTCCTTATTTGGTGAGAGAGGACAGACTGCGAGTTTGAGCCCAAAACTTTTTGACGCCATTGATTTTGGCAGCTTTGTGCCGCGGGATTTGCATCTTTTTGCCCACATGCCTCCCCGAACAGATGGTTAATGAGACTATTCTTAATGTCGCCATGGAAACAGGTTTTACACTTTTTGAAGAAGAATTGCACCATTTAGCCTTAATCAGATCAAACCACTTCTGAATCCTGTGGTTTATATACATAGATAGCATTCACTCGAGATGTTTAGATTGCAATAATATATTTTCCGTCATATTTTCGTTGCTTTGGAAATTAAAGACAAACAAGGAAGCTTATTTGAAGCTACATGCAACTATAAAATGTACATATGATCAAAGAGATGGCAAGTTACATATAAGTCAGTTGCTATATTCTGTCCTATTTGTGCAAAAATCCTTTCTGCAGAGTTTTGAGGAGTTGTGACTTTTCAACTTTAGAACAGAATCACTGTTAATCAGATTTATAATTATTGCTTATGCATAAACTTTTACGGACCACAATCATGCTGGTTGTGTAGAGTGTAACCGACAAATCAACTGGAGAACTAAACCATTATTTTCTGGTTTGGTACATTTCTGTATGGATTCTGTCTTTCTCATTCACTGACAACCACACCTGCTCCTAATCCATCATCCACTGAGGAGGCAGCAGGGGACAGACAGAGCTATTGGATGTTACCTCAATCAAAGTTGCTTTTATTTATTGATCTCTTGCATCAAAGTTAACTAGCTTTTACTGAGTTTTCTCTAATTATGCCATTTTATATTGGAGAAGCACAAAGTGATAACATTTATTGTTTTTAAGATACTGCCTTGAACTGGATCGAATGGGCTCATTAATTTGTCTATTCACTTGCACCATTTTAAACAGGAAATGAATTGGAGTAATGACAAAAAAATATATACAATAAAAAAATAAAGACCAGCACCACTGGCATTAGCAACAAGGTTGCACAAAATAATTTGACTAATTTGACTTTTTTTTTTTGCATGTTAAAAGATGCCAACATGCCCCAAAATAGATTCACTGACCCTCATCTGTATTTATCAGAACTCAAAATTCCAGAACTGAATACGTAATAATTCTTGCAGAAATTCTGCAGACCTACCGACTCCATTAATTCTAATTGCAGGGGACAATAAATTGCTCATATGCCATTATGGTCTTTAGTCGTAGAGCCCATATGCACGTGTTTATTCAGGAGTCACACAAATATTTACACATTGTTTACATAAAAACCTGCACACGTACTAAAAGTGATGTTTGCAGAGTATTTTGCCCTGCAGGATTCCTGCTTTCCACAGCGTAAACAGTCCGATTTTGCTTGTCAGCTGGAAATGGGAATACGCTCCTCTCCTGCTCCGGTGGTGGTGGCAGCGTCCCCCGTGCATGGCTGTGAATTTGCACCTGCTGTAGTTTCAAGGATGAATTTGCAAAGACTGGAGAGGTATGCAGTTTGATGCAAGCTGTGTTCAAAAATTTGTGTTAAAAAGGGCTTGGAGCCAGTGTTTAAGGCCAGTACTGATTCAGTCTCAAATGGCTTGTTTTAGGTCTTTGTGACATATGTCACAGAAGTCCATATCTGGATGCCTGTGTTCCTTTTCCGTATAAAGCAACAGGCACAGAGTTGTTTCTTAGAGATCTAAAAATCTAATATCTTTTTAATGGCATTTTAAAAATATCTGTCTTTCTATTGAACCTCACTGGCCACCGGATCCAGACTTATGACAGAAACTGACCGACCACATCTCCTGCAACTAATGTCCATCATCAATGTGATTTTATTCCCTGAAACAAGACCAGACATGTCTAATCGATGTGTTCAGCAAGTTGCAGACAGGTCGATGGGAGATTACAAAAACAAAAGTGTGTTTTTTGTCCATTGATCTAATACATTGAATTTCACCAAATTTCAATCGGTTTCTCTTCATTATATGCCCTTTTATTTTGAAGATGTACAAGATGATAGCATGTATTGTTTTAGAGTTATCCCTTTAACAAAGCCTGCTTGTTTTTAGATGTGTGTGTCTAACCAAACTCACTGAGGAGATTTAACCAAATTTTGCACTTTTGCTAAGTCCCTCCCAAGGAAGAGTCCACTAAATTGTCAGATTCTGGGCTCAAAGGTCAACATGCAGGGTCAAAATGTTTGTCAAATGTGGGGGTGTGAAGTTTGGCGGTGGGATTTTCTAAATTTTGCAAGTCATAACTCACAGGTGATTGACCCATTTTGTATTATAAGCAACAGGCTGGTCATCGTGATGTCCCAAGGTTCTTGAAATGGAGCAATATTTCCACCTGGTGGACATTTACCATTAATGCAGGTATAATAGATTTTCACCAAGAGCTCTATCGGTTATCCAGCTCACGCCCTATGACTGCTGGGATTGTGGGACCCTTTTGAAATATTGATAAGTAAGTGCTGTTGACCTAACATATTCAAAATTGTCCAAAAAAATTTGTTTACTGGTACCGGAAAATGTTTGATTGGAGGGATGCATGACCTCAATGTTGATGTTGTACTTTAGCTGCAAACTGCAAAGCTCTCTAGAGACCAAAAGGAAATTGAAAAGAAGGACCCCCCCGACACACACACACACACACACACACACACACACACACACACACACACACATTCAGCTGTTTAAACATAACTGCCATCATCTTATCACTGTATATATATATATATATATACTACAAATGCACCACTAGTCAACTTAGAAAAAGAACGCTGGCCTTGTTCTTCTCCTACATCTGAAAAACACTAACATTTTTACATCTTATTTGGTGCAGCCGATCATCCGAGCTGTTATTTTCAGGAGTCTTTAATTAGATGCATCACTCTAAGGTTAAATATCCCCTTAACACTGATTTACACATTTAGGAGATGTGAAAATTCTTATTGGGTAATTATGCGGAAGGATGACTCGCTTAGAGCACGCTGATCGCAGCCCTGTAATTTTAGGTCGACACTAATCTTGTGACTAACGTTGCGTGGAAAGGAAATGACAGCAGCCGCGTCGATCGGTATTGCACGTGGAACAGCGGGAAATCTCAGAACAGAATTAACTATGCTGTACATTTTCAGAGCAGCAATACGGCGAGAATACCACATTTGGAAATGACACCTCCACCACAGCAATGACATACAATGATTAAAAAAAAAAAAAAAAAAATTAAAAAGGAGTTCCAAATGCATGAGCTGAATGCTTGTTTAAAGTATTGTACAGCAAATCTCAATGTGTTTTCTGCACTTAAAGCAACAGTCTTGGATTTACGGGCTTTTTTTTTTTTTTTTTTTTTTTTTTTTTTTTTTTTTTTTAAGAGAAATTGAATATAACCCTTTTTTTTTTTTTTTTTATGAAATGCCGGTTCATACACGTTGATTATCACAATAGAAAGCAAACGAGCGCAAATCCTTATTGACAAAGAAGGAAAAATGTGAAGGAAAACCAAATCATAACCTGCAATCTGCAACCTCATCACTAGATGGCAGTAAATCATGCACACTGTAGCTTTAAAAAAATTATTTCTGAGATAATAATAAAATTCAAACATCAATACTCAATCAGTAAATTGTTCTCCTTACACACAAGAAAATATGTATGTTAATTTCAAATAAATCAAATATCAAAAAACAATATATTGAACGTGACAAAGTAACACTGTTAATTTTTGTTTTGATGTATCAGTTTAACTTTCCCCTTCCTTTTTCCTTTAATCTCATGTTGGCCGGGTTAGCAGCGAGCAATTGCGATTTCCCGACAAAGAAGACAACTCTTTGGTCAACAAGTATATTTCTTCTGTTGCGCTTCTGTCTTTCTCTCTTTGTCAGAGTTTTAAGGACAGAGGAGCCGCCGGCGGAAATCATGGGGTTCAAAGAGGTCAAAGCGTCCACGTGATCGGTTGGCTAACCCGCGATCGGCTCCTCTCAGACGTCCTGAGGGACCCCCTGGTCTCTGCAGCCTGGGGGAGCAGGATAAAGATAGAATCAGTTCCTGAATGCAGGTCACACTTCTGCAGAACATCACTTTGTGTGAGAAGGCACTGACTGACTTTTCAAATACCGTAGAACAGGCCTTTTTTGACATAGCTGTATTTTTCCCATACCACTCCATACCAACAGGGGATGAAAAAAGTTGCTGAGTCACCTAGTGTAGTTACTCACAGTGCAGGAAGACAACTCCTAAAGGACACTTTATCACAAAGATGCGTGGTTAGCGAATTTAGCCCAAAGGTCCCCCACAGATTACCAAATTAGCCACTTCCTTATTGACCCTCCCTAGCGACTACAAGTCCTACTTAGTGACTAGCAACAAATCATCATTACAAAGTACGCATCAATCTTCCCCACCCAAGCTTTCTGTCATATCCAGATTAGATGTGATTACGTCATCACATAATCTTTTTAAAGACATTTCACAGACTGGTGAGATGTTTTTTTGGAAACGCTGCCCAGAAGTTGTTACATTGACGTAAACATAGCTGTCAGTGTTTGTAATTTATTCTGTGTTCAAAACCCAAGGAAGCTCGGAAAGACCCGATATAAAAAAAATCCCTACTTCTAGAAAAAGTGCGTTCATGAAATTACCGCTGAGAATATGGATGTTTTTGTTGATGTGTGGTGCTGCTAGCTTAACTAATTGTACATAAAATGTGAATATATTACATATAGTACCAATGTCTTTTCAAATTTTGATTTTAAAGGTACATTTTTGCATTTTTAGCATTAGTAACATTGTTGTCTAACCAGTCGCAAATGAGGGTACCATAGCTGTGACGTCAACTCAGAATACTCGGCTTGCTTCATTTCCTAATGAGTTTCCGAGTGAAAATTCCAGTCCGACTGAGCATTTGAAGCATTTTTTCCCTGAGCTAGAGGTAGGAATCTCTGACCTAAGTGTTTTCAATGCAGCATTAGCCACGGTGGCTAACACAAGCTTCTCATTTTAGAATTACCTTTCAGTTTTTTCTATGCCTGTAAACATATGAAATTGTCATTGGAAAAACATCCTTATAAAAGTGTGCTTATTACTTGTGTATAAAGTTTAAAAACTCAAAAGTGAGGAACTAGTTTTCTTAAATTTTCCCAGCCATTATTTTTGTTAATAAACAAGCTCCTTAATGGCCTTCTAGCCAAAATTGTTACCATGCATGTTGTTGCACAGCGTTTGACAACATAAAGCTTGTGTTAGCCATCACAGTTACCGTAGGTCTTGGCAGCTTTGTTTAAATTAACACAATTTATTGTCCCAATACGTTATCTACAGGGGTGTTTGGCTATTTTGCCAGTCACATGATTTCAAGGAACTGAGTCTCTTTTATGAAAAAACCACACTAGGCAGAGTTGCTAATATCGCTTGGAGAGGCTAACAATTGTCAGTAGCTATGAAGACTAAAAGAAAACACAATCATGAGGTTTGTTTCTAACCTTTTCTAAATTGATATCCATACAGTAGTTTTGCATCTTTGTTCAAAGTGTGTTTGTTCACTGTTTGCTAAGCTTGGTGCGGACATGCTAGCAACACGCTGCTTTCACATTAGCAGAGAAAGTAGGAAATAAATCTCATGTGTCAAAAAAGTGATTGATTATCGCTGGAAGACTGTTGTCAACTAAAGAGTACGAATAGAAAGTTTAGTTTTAGGGACTTAAGAACTCAGAAAATAATTCATTTGGAGATGTGAAGTGAAATTCCACATGGCAATTTTAGCAATAGCAACAGCCACCGTTTTAAGGCGCCTCCAATGTGCAAGTAAATGTTAAAATGACAATCAAAATGCAAATTAAACTTATTTTATCATATGCTATAAATTTAATGTGAAATAAATATCATGGAATTAATTTTTTTTAACTTACTATAATATTTATAGAAATGTTTGCTTGTACAAAGTCAATTTTTATAGACATTTTACAATTAAATAGAAATAAATACTTAGATTTCAGCAAACATTACTTACAAAGATACTAAATGTGAGTGTGGGTGAAATATTTTTATATTTTATTTATATATTTTTATTTTTATATTTTGAAATATTTTAGTTCTTTGCTTGGCAAATCTGGTTAATCTCATGGACATTATTTTATGGACGAAAAAACATGTCTTTGAATGGGGGAAAAACAACCAAAAAAACCTACCGTCAGAAACTTTGGGTCATGAAGACACGGAGCAGAACCATAGGAGAAGAGACAAGAGAGACACATTAGTAATTACAACTAGAAGCTTCATTTGTTTGAATCCTTTACAAGTGTGTCATTTTGTTGTGAAGATAGATTACACACTTCATTTTTCTACAGGCACATGACATGATCAAATGAACACGAAACAGTTTGCAGGATCGATAAGCAAAGCGATAGAGATGGGAGCAAAACTGAAGACAGAACAGAGGCACAGAGGGAGACGGGGGAGTAGGCCGAGAGTGGGAGGAAGCATGTGAGAGAGAGAAGGAGAGGGAGCAAGGATGGAGCCAGATCAAGTAGGAACATCATTAGCTGGAGAAAACCGGAGAGTGGGAAGAAAAAGCAGAATCTCGAGTTATAAAGAGAAAGAGGGAACAAAAGCGTGATCATATTTAACTTGACAAATGTGCCACATTATCAGAGCGGTTCATTGCATAGACTTAAAAAAAGGACAGAAAGTTAGAGTGAATGCCTGGAAAAGAATCGCTTTAATGAATAGCTGAATAATTTTTGTTGGAAGCAAACAAAAGTATGTGAACAGAAAAGTGTGACGCCAAAAAAGTGGTATAGCTAGCTTGATGGGGTAAAAAAGATTAAGGTGGATAGATAAAGATAGACATACAGACAGATCAAGCCAGATAAAGACCAAGATAGAGCAATGAGTTTAAGTTTGAGACTACTAGAGCTAGGTAGCACAAAACATAGATGTAATTGAGTAGAGATAACCAGGTCATGATAGACATCTAGATGCCTAGAGATATAGATAATGTAGCTCAAGCTAGATAGAGTTAGCGTAACAAGATAAGAAGAAAATATAGGATTTAGGGATAGATATCAAAATACATAGAGCCAAATTAAGATAACTAGAAATAAGGATCAATACCTCAATTAAGAAAGATCAAGTCAGATAGATCACAATAGAAATAGATCAGATAAGCATTGAGTTAGCAACTACAGATATAGATCAAAATAAAGATAGAGTTGGTGTGACAAATCTAGAGATAGCTCAAGCTGGATAAAGACTGAGATAACCACAGAAAGATGAACTAGATAGATAAATAAAATGTATTGAGATAGATGCTATAGAGATAAATATAGATAAAGAAACATCTTGATCAATATTGAAATGAACATATCTACAGATACATGAGTTGGGGGCAACTAGAGATAGATAGCTCAAGATATAATAGAATTGGGTGGCAATAGAGACAGGTCAATATAATTTGATATAGATAGATAATGTAACTCAAAATAGGTGTGAAAAATAGATGAACAAGATCGATACTAGGGATAGATCAAGATAGAGATAACTAAGGAGACAGATATCTACATCATGTAGATACATGTACAGAGTCAGAGATAGATCAAAATATACTCAACAAAAATATAAATGCAACACTTTTGGTTTTGCTCCCATTTTCTATGAGATGAACTCAAAGATCTAAAACTTTTTCCACATACACAATATCACCATTTCCCTCAAATATTGTTCACAAACCAGTTGAAATCTGTGATAGTGAGCACTTCTCCTTTGCTGAGATAATCCATCCCACCTCACAGGTGTGCCATACCAAGATGCTGATTAGACACCATGATTAGTGCACAGGTGTGCCTTAGACTGTCCACAATAAAAGGCCACTCTGAAAGGTGCAGTTTTGTTTTATTGGGGGGGGATACCAGCAGTATCTGGTGTGACCACCATTTGCCTCATGCAGTGCAACACATCTCCTTCGCATCATCCGTGAAGAGAACACCTCTCCAACGTGCCAAACGCCAGCGAATGTGAGCATTTGCCCACTCAAGTCGGTTACGACGACGAACTGGAGTCAGGTCAAGACCCCGATGAGGACAACGAGCATGCAGATGAGCTTCCCTGAGACGGTTTCTGACAGTTTGTGCAGAAATTCTTTGGTTATGCAAACCGATTGTTCCAGCAGCTGTCCGAGTGGCTGGTCTCAGACGATCTTGGAGGTGAACATGCTGGATGTGGAGGTCCTGGGCTGGTGTGGTTACACGTGGTCTGCGGTTGTGAGGCTGGTTGGATGTACTGCCAAATTCTCTGAAACGCCTTTGGAGACAGCTTATGGTAGAGACATGAACATTCAATACACGAGCAACAGCTCTGGTTGACATTCCTGCTGTCAGCATGCCAATTGCACGCTCCCTCAAACCTTGCGACATCTGTGGCATTGTGCTGTGTGATAAAACTGCACCTTTCAGAGTGGCCTTTTATTGTGGGCAGTCTAAGGCACACCTGTGCACTAATCATGGTGTCTAATCAGCATCTTGGTATGGCACACCTGTGAGGTGGGATGGATTATCTCAGCAAAGGAGAAGTGCTCACTATCACAGATTTAGACTGGTTTGTGAACAATATTTGAGGGAAATGGTGATACTGTGTATGTGGAAAAAGTTTTAGATCTTTGAGTTCATCTCATACAAAATGGGAGCAAAACCAAAAGTGTTGCGTTTATATTTTTGTTGAGTGTACATAGAGATAGATCAGGATATAGATAGACAGATATAGAGAACTAGTGATAAATAGTTAAAGCTAGACAGAGATAATTAGAACGAGATATTGATAACTAAAGAATTCAATGGATCAAGATTTAAGTAGAGATACACAGAACCAAAGCATAGTGCAGATAATGGAGATGACTTTCAGCTTTAATTTGGGGTGTTTACATCCACATTCAGTGAAGACTGTGGAATTGCAGCCTCTCGGTCCGTTTTCAGGAAACAAAATGCAAAAACAACTAGGCAGTTTTAAGACTTTCCGTCATATGTGACTGAAGTTTGCACCTGGACTCCTCCTTGGTGTGTGTGACACACTCACCATTTGGAGTGTAAAGTGTTGAAGAAAGAGACAGAGGACGTTCACCCCAACTTCCACCGACTCTTTTAAGAATAGTCTTATAACATTGCCTATTTGTTTGTTTTTTTTAATCTTCTTGTAATTATTTTGCTTGTACAAAATTGTACAAATTGTTTTATAGATTTGTTTTTACTGCATGATATGGGGATCTTTTTTAATGTTGTTATAAAGTGCTTTATAAATATTTTTATTATTATATTATTAGGACATATTGTGCAAATGCACAGGTGCCTGTTTGAAACTGAATAACTGCACATATGTATAATGCACTTGTAAATATCTTTGCATGCAAGATTTGCATGAGTTGACGCCCCTAATGCATATGCACACCCACCTATGGTCCTTACTGCCTAAAATACCCCCCCCCCCCCCCAAAAAAAAAGCATTTAGATGAGAATTCTACTGACTTGCCAGGATGACCATGTCCATTCCCCAGAAGATGCTCATGATCCATCCGACCATGATGACCGCTGTCAGTATCTGGATGAGAGCAGCTGCCACGTTGAGCCAGAACACGCAGCACACGCCTCGCTCGGAGACCAGCTCGCTGCGAGCGCCGCACAGCACCGTGAATGCAGAGATGAAGGTTCCTGTGGGAACATCAAATTAACAATTACATCACCGCCTCACCCTGTCAGCACATCCCACGCAGTTTGTTTCACGCAATCATGCACGCATTGATGTCTGACGGGTCACAAAGCATAAATTATAAAGTTATTATACTGTAGTTTTTAGGAAACATATACTGCAGGAGTTTCAGAAAGGGACGTTAAACATCACTGCTGAAAAAATACTCCACAGAAATGAGCCTGAACATTTTTTTTTCTTATTTCCTCTCCCATTCTCCAGGAATCATGTGGGTGTGCCACAGGGAGCCCTAAGTGACTCAGTGGGTGTATCTCACAGAACAAGTTGGTGCTCAACTGTGTGCTTCTGTGTCATATGTCACAGACATCCAGAACGAGCCATTTCCCGCCTAAATTTGTCTTATCAGAATGCACGGTGGAACTTCGAGGATGTTTAAATTGAAAATCAAACACGTTTAACTGTTAATGCAGATGGAAACTGGTTTTGCAGTTTGTCTCCTTTAAAATGTGCAGCGTGAATGTTGTTGTCTTGATAACACTGAACACTGTTCCTGAAAATGACCTGTTCTGATCTTTGACCTTGAGCCAGTGGTATTTTGCTGTATCTGAGTTACTGCCGAGGCTAGAGAACACGTGCATCTTAAATTACACAAAGACCACAAGTTCACAAGTTTCTCTTTGGTACCATTGAACATTGATCCTGGAAATGATCTCTTCTGATCTTTGACCTTGAGCCAATGATATTTTGCGGTATCTGACTAATTGCTGAGGCTAGAGAGCATGTACATCTTAAATTACACAAAGACCACAAGTTCACAAGTTTCTCTTTGGTTCCATTGAACATTGATCCTGGAAATGACCTGTTCTGATCTTTGACCTTGAGCCAGTGGTATTTTGCTGTATCTGAGTTACTGCTGAGGCTAGAGAACATATGCATCTTAAATTACACAAGGACCACAAGTTCTCAAGTTTCTCTTTGGTACCATTGAACATTGATCCTGGAAATGATCTCTTCTGATCTTTGACCTTGAACCAATGATATTTTGCGATATCTGACTAACTGCTGAGGCTAGAGAGCATGTACATCTTAAATTACACAAGGACCACAAGTTCACAAGTTTCTTTTTGGTACCATTGAACATTGATCCTGGAAATGACCTGTTCTGATCTTTGACCTTGAGCCAGTGGTATTTTGCTGTATCTGAGTTACTGCTGAGGCTAGAGAACATGTGCATCTTAAATTACACAAGGACCACAAGTTCTCAAGTTTCTCTTTGGTACCATTGAACATTGATCCTGGAAATGATCTCTTCTGATCTTTGACCTTGAACCAATGATATTTTGCGATATCTGACTAACTGCTGAGGCTAGAGAGCATGTACATCTTAAATTACACAAGGACCACAAGTTCACAAGTTTCTTTTTGGTACCATTGAACATTGATCCTGGAAATGACCTGTTCTGATCTTTGACCTTGAGCCAGTGGTATTTTGCTGTATCTGAGTTACTGCTGAGGCTAGAGAACATGTGCATCTTAAATTACACAAGGACCACAAGTTCTCAAGTTTCTCTTTGGTACCATTGAACATTGATCCTGGAAATGATCTCTTCTGATCTTTGACCTTGAGCCAATGATATTTTGCGATATCTGACTAACTGCTGAGGCTAGAGAGCATGTACATCTTAAATTACACAAGGACCACAAGTTCACAAGTTTCTTTTTGGTACCATTGAACATTGATCCTGGAAATGACCTGTTCTGATCTTTGACCTTGAGCCAATGGTATTTTATTGTATCTGAGTAACTGCAGAGGCTAGGGAGCACATGTACCTATTAGATTACAGGAGGACCCCAAGCTTCTCTTTGGTGGCAGTGAACACTGACCCTGAAAATGCACCTGTTTTGATATTTGATCTTGAGCCAGTAGCACTTTAGTATATCTCAGTAACTGCTGAGGATAGAGAGCACATATACGTCTTAAATTACAGGAGGACCCCAAGTTTCTCTGTTGTGGCAGTGAACACTGGTCCTGAAAATAACCTGTTTTCATATTTGACCTTGAGCCAATGGCAGTTTGCTGTATCTGAATAACTACTGAGGCTAGTGAGCACATGTATATCTTAAATTACACAAGGACCCCAAGTTTCTCTTTGTTGGGAGTGAATGCCAATCCTGAAAATATCAATAATGTTGATATTTGTTGATACCTTGAGCCAGTAGCAGTTTGTTATTGCTCAACAATTCACTGCATTTATTTTTACGCATCCAGTGTAAAAATGTCAACAGTCACAGATAATTTTGTACTGGCACATCAGGTTTTACATCAATAGCAAGACTGTACAACCAGTCGGAAAATCTGTATGTGCTGCAATTTTCCAGCATAAAGGATTGTGTGCTGTTGGAAAAGTATGTAGGATTATCTTGAAAAAGGAAAATGATACACACACCACAAACATATACGCTGACGTGCTCATAAAAGTGAATAGGCACTAGAATATTTATTTTCACATGCCCTACAGTGGCCTTATCGAGGGTGGATTCCAAAACTTTGGAATAGCACAATCCCAAAATAGTAGGCCACGCCAGGGAAAGGGGCGGCGGGGGGAGAGGGGGGCGACTTTGCTCTCCTTTTCGATGTTGTTCATTTTAAAGCATCTGAAAACAAGCGGGGGTGGTCCGAAATCAGATTCCACATTGGGCCGATATGGATTGATCAGACAGGAATTTTACTTTTTTTTTTTTTTTTTTTTTTTTTTGCAGTCTCCGAGGCCTCGCCCCCTCAGCAGATACTCGGGTTGCCGCCCACCTCCACACACATGATGTACTGAGTTACACCAGCTGGCATCTGAACAGTTACATACAACAGATTTAGAAATTCTCCTCAGACTTGGGATAGGGCAGTGAATGTACTGCTTCAACAAAAGCTGGAAAAAAAAAACAACAACCAAACAATCCTTTAATCTTTGTCGGCGAAATCGACTGTTCCTTCATGTGTGAAGAGCTTTGGAATCTTTTGTATGTGGGAGAATATGCATGCCCAGATATCACCCAGGCTAATGACTATAATTACACAAAGAACGCTGCCACACACCCACTGCTCATGTGGGAGGTTAATGGCGGAGTGTAAGTGTGTCTGTGAAGGATGGTGGAAGATACACAAAGGGACAGACAAGAAAACCGAAAGAGGAAAGGAGTGATGGATCGAGAAAAGCGGGCTTACTGTGGAGAAGTAGGGAAGGGGGTAAGAAAGGGACGCTGCTATTTTTAGCTATAAGTAAAGCATACGCTGACTGACTGACCAGAATTTACGCACAAGCAAACGTAGGAGCTTATTGCGTATTATTGACAAAATTTTTGACAAAAGTAAAAAAAGAAAGGAGAAAAATCCCAAATTTCAACACATTTCCCTCAAACCTCCTTTATCCTAAGTGTAACCCTAAAATATGTCAAATTCACAGCCCATGGGCCAGACGTACATGGATCAAAATACAGGTGGAACTGGGTGTTATTCCAAGATTGTGACAGTATAGTGTGAAGAAATTTTAGTTCAGTGATTAATTTATACTTTATATTTGTTGTCATGAGTATATACTGTATATATATTTATATATGCATATGTATGCATTTTTATGGTAAAAGGGGTGGGTGTTTATATGCTTTTGCTTCTGTCTACACCCTTTGGGCCACATTTGTACGCCGTTAAATTGTTCTCTTGAAGAGCTTTTTGTTATTTTTGAGTCTGTGTGCCAAATAAATTCATTCATTCATTCATTCGAAAAATGGACAAAAACTGCCATTGTTGTGTTGCTGGTTGTTCCAACCGCAGGGGCTTCGTTTTGGGGGAAGTAACCGATATTTGCCACTGTGTTATCCATAGATTCAGTCACGTCTGTGTAGCTTTCGGAAGCGAGCATGTCCATGAACTTCTCCCAATCACTGTACTTATTATACTTCTAGGCAGGCCAACTAGCTCACTGGAAAACCTTTGGTTTGCTCCTTGATATGTACTTAATAAATTCATACTTGCACAATGTACAATAGTGTAGTGAAGTCAAACTTGCAAACTATGGAGATGAGTAGCTCATACAGGTTCCTAGCGATGAGTATTCATACACCCTATGGATTGTAACGTTGTGCTTTTTTCCTAATATAATAGAAAGCTCGTTCGAGGATTCAGATGCAGTGACAGATTGTGTCATATATATATATATATATATATATATATAATTTATTTATTTTATTGTCTAAGATATTGGGTCTTCTAAAATGGGAGTGTTCTTGTAAAAAAAAAAAAGAGTTGTGTTTACTGAAATCTGGTGTTTCCCAAAATATATTCAGATTTATTTTAAGAGGTGTAGATGTTTTTACACTCACCGAAATATTTAACCCTAACTTTTAAGATTTATGTAATTTTATTACATGATAAATTCCCATTTACTTTTTTTTTTTAGATAATTTTAATACAAACCTAACAAATAAACCTTACATGATGCATATTCATTACTGTAATAAATCCTATTTATTTTAAATGCATAATCTTCAGCTTTATGTATTTAGTGACTCTAAATCAATAATAATGACAGTATTTATTTAAAATACATAAAGTATATTGTTTGAATTGCATAATAATTATGTTACCTATACAAGATAAATGGCATAGGTAACATAATTATTAAAATATTTAAAGTATTTAAAATATATGAAGTATATTGTTTGAATTGCATAATAATTATGTTACCTATACAAGATAAATGGCATAGGTAACATAATTATTAAAATATTTAAAGTATTTAAAATATATGAAGTATATTGTTTGAATTGCATAATAATTATGTTACCTATACAAGATAAATGGCATAGGTAACATAATTATTATGCAATTCAAACAATATACTTTATGTATTTTAAATACTTTAAATATTTTAATAATTATGTTACCTATGCCATTTATCTTGTATAGGTAACATAATTATTATGCAATTCAAACAATATACTTCATGTATTTTAAATAAATACTGTCATTATTATTGATTTAGAGTAATTATATTTTATTAATACTAAATACATAAAGATGAGGATTATGCATTTCAAATGAATAGGATTTATTACAGTAATGAATATGCATCATGTAAGGTTTATTTGGTAAGTGTGTATTAAAATGATCTAAAAAAGTAAATGGGAATTTGTCATGTAATAAAATTACATAAATCTTAAAAATTATGGTTAAATATTTCTGTGAGTGTATATTCAAGTCGATTTTGCAACATGCAGCCTGTTTTGCTCTTGTAATATTTGTGCCGTGAGCGTTCAGCAGTCTGGCAACTATGAGCAAGTTTGCTGTTCCACAAAATGACCTGGATAAATCCTAATCTTCTTGGTAATAAAAGTGTCAGGCAGCATTATGTGCATGAATGTGTATGTGTGTGTGTGCTTTTTAAAAAAAATCATAATCATGTGTACACTCTGACTTCAACTCTTAATTCAGTTACACATTTCAAATTGAATTGCGGCTGCAGGTTGAGTCGAACAAGATGCTGTTCTCAGTCCCAATCAGTTACACGTGAGCGCACATGCACCCGCACGCATTGTGTGCATAACAGCATTGTCATGGCAACTAGAGGCAGCTATTCAATGAAATGTCAAGGCATTCAGGCATATCTGCACAATCACAATCATACGTGTGCACACGCATGCCTACCATAGGTGTCACTTTGATGCTTTAGGGACAAAAAGGTTGACGCGCACAGATGGCGATAGTTTTTGCAGTCATTGCAATTGCATCGTTGCAATTAGGAACAAGCAGGTCCAAAGTTGGTGATGGTTTTTGCAGTTTTTGGACTTTTTTTTGGTCCATTCCGTAATGTAGTTGGTGTTTATTGTAGAAAGGTTGCAGCTCATGCACTGGTGCATCTTTGGATCGTGAGCAAAAATAAAATAAAAAATAAAAAAAATCAAGCAGAGTGTAGAAAGGTTTGGTATCTGAAGCTTCAAAGCAATTGAAGGAAAGAGGAAGGCATATGAGTCTCTAGAGTTATGAGCAATAATTGAGAGGTGAGCAGAGGACACGACTCATCATGGCTTATTTATTGAAGGACTCAAGTGATTGCTATTGAGATTTACCCTCATAATTCCCTCAGATGAAGATCTTTTTTGTGTATTTCTCTTTTGTTTCTCTTTATTATACAATGGTATCTCTCACACAAAACAGAATTCTTTTTTTTTTTTATCCTACCTATTTTTCAGTAATTAAAGGGTCATATTGTCCAAAAATCTAATATTAATAGTTACGAACGGCTTTTTCATATTATATATCCTTAGAATTTGGCACAAGTTTTATGCTGGATGGATGCGTTTGATTGGATGAGCATGGTGGGATTTGAACCCTAGAGTTCCACGCCACCCTGCCCCGCCCCATCACCCTGCCGGTCCACCTTTGAATGAAGATGTCTACCTAAAATTTAGATTTGAAATCACTTGTTTTACACAAAACAAGTCTACATCTGGACCCCTGCTTTGGTTTGTTGGACACGCCCACTCCCACACATTCTTCGATATTTAAAAATAGGTTTTACAAGAGTTGGACTGAATTTATAAGAGACCTTATGATTTATATTAGCGTGCCCAAAATGTTCAGAATATGACCCATTTGAGGTGTATTTATTCTTTTGCATGAAATGTTGCCACCAGATGCCAACGATATCTAAAGCAGTTCACCGAAACGCATTCAGCGCACAGCGCATGCTGCTTAACTCTAGTTGGGGAGCAAGCTCTGGTGCCGCGTGTCATCGCACTCAACACACAACAAAACCACCCTTTGTTGTACATGGCAACCACTCAGGCAGATAAGTGGTCCATCACCACTTCTTGATGGTGAAACATGGTCTTCTCCAGCTACTGGGGTCATCAACACTGAGGAAATTAGGTCAAAACTTCAATTTGCTAGACCACCTGCAGTTCAAACTGGATCAGTCTGAAAGTTCTACCATGCAAACTAGACCAACAGGAAAACAAACAAATGGAGCTGGAATTTTAAATTTTCAACTTTCACATCTTGCGGCAAATTGAAATTTTTAAAATTCCAGCTCCCGTAGTTTGTGGTCCTATGAGCCTAGGTTTCATCCTATAAAATGTAGACGAATCCAGTAGAAATGTTCGGAGGGCCAGTGAACTGAAGCTTCAACTTGATTTTCACAATTTCCACTTCCTGTGGAAAACTGTAGAAGGAAATTTAAAATTCTAGCTCCATTCATTTGGGGTACTATATGGGCTGAGTTTGCATGGTGGAACATTCAAACCAATCCAGTATGAGTGAAAATTGTGGAAATCAAATTGTAACTCTGGAAGGGAATTGGTAGGATTTTACCCATTTTGATGCCATATTGATTCAGCCTATCGGTCTGATTCTTTTCTGATTGCCTTCTTCTTCTTCTTCTTTTCCCAGCCACTCTCGTTAGGTGTCACCACAACAGATCAATTGTTTCCATCTCACCTTGTCCTCTGTATCTTCCTCTGTCACACCAACCACCTACATGTTCTCCCTCACCACATCCATAAACCTCCTCTTTGGCTTCCCTCTTCTCCTCCAGCCTCAGCATCCTTCTCCCTATATACCCTGGGTAACTCCTCTGCACATGTCCAAACCATCTCCTAATCAATTTTCTTGTGGAAAAATGAAAGCAGACAGAGGTTTTCACTGCCTATGGAACTGTTTTCGTGGCTGAAATCATGAGACGTGAGCTTGCAATGTGGATATGAGACAACCATAGAATTGATAATATGTGGCGCATATAATTCGAATATATTGAAAAAATTTGGAACCAATTCACAAGTGGAACTGCTTCTCCATTCCCATCTGTAATTGAAACTTGGATTTCCTCGTGCTATTGGGTTTCTGATTTAATCCGTCTGAATTTTATACCATGCAAACCCGGACCATAGGGCCAAAGCTAATGGAACCAGAATTTCAAATTTCCATTTGTAATTTCTGCAGGAAGTTCTTTTTGGATCACAGCCAGAATCTGCAATTCGAAACTTGGCCAAACTACTCCTCAACTACTCCTCTTGTGTTTCTCAGTAGATCACTCTAAAATTCACAAAGCAAACTTGGCCCCCAGGGTGACAAACTAATGGCTCTTGAATTTTAAATCTCTATCCACGGGTTAACTTGTTTCTTTTAACCAGACTAAATTTAGGCAAGATGAATTCCCGAATGCCTCATGACTAAAACTCTCCACATCATCTGTAGCTGAGCTATTTTCCACCCATATAACATTACCACCTTCTGTTTTGTACCTTCCTTTTATGGACCAACTTTTTTTCTCTCTCTCTCTGTGGCTCATCTGGCATCCTAAAAAGAACACATAGGATTCAGGAAAAAGAAATTTCCAACTCACCCAGTCCAGGGATGAAGGTGTTGAGAAACAGACAGATGACAGCCAGAGGGAAAGGCATTGTGGGTATGGCAGCCCGAAGGGGTCCTTTCTTCTCCCTGACCTCCACCACCACTCCTCCCCCTACAGTGGGCGCCCCGGCCACAGCTTTGGCTCCTAGGTTGTCTCCAGGCGCAGCTCTCACCTGCTCCGTCACTCCTTCTTTCTGAGCCATCGGTTGGTTCGTGCTTTGTTTTCCTCACTGGTTTTAAGACTAAAAATACCCAGCAGTAAGTCAGTTGATTGGTTTCTGCAGCTGAAATTAAGCGTGTTTCCTTTCAGTCTGCAGATGCAACCAAATTTTGGGTGGCTGAAATGTTGAGCGGTAAAAATGTGGCATAAAATCAAAAAAGAGTTAATCAAAAAGAGTTAAAAGAGTTAATCAACAAAATTCCAAGGTTGATTTCTTAATATTGCATTGTCGTTGTTATATATCTTGTGTCAACCTTCAGTTACCAGCTTGAAGTTACCTCACAGCTGTTCAGGAGAATCTGAAGCTGCAT
Organism: Thalassophryne amazonica; assembly: GCF_902500255.1. Classification (NCBI taxonomy): domain Eukaryota; kingdom Metazoa; phylum Chordata; class Actinopteri; order Batrachoidiformes; family Batrachoididae; genus Thalassophryne; species Thalassophryne amazonica. Next base: position 27,997,521 of record NC_047123.1, on the reverse strand, counting down.
TAATTCCTGCAAAAAATCTCACTTGTTCTCATTTAAGTCCCTCTTTAAATCCTCAAAAGTGACTGAACTGTCTCACCAGAGTTCAGTCACATTTCATTCGGAGTCCATAACATGTTATTAATATGATTGCAGAGGAATGCAGAAATCAGCAGCAGATCCTCGGAAAAAAAATCTTCAAGAAATTGGCAAAATCTCCTCTGAAGTCTTTCTTTGAGTTCTTGCAGCAGAAATCGCTCCCCAACTGCACACCTCTCCAAGACAGAGAGGAGAAAGTGGCCACAACCTCCCTTTTTCTACTATCTCTCTTTCCTTCCACTCCCTGCTTTCTCATTTAAAGGAACAGTACACTTATCTGGCATTACAGTTCAGCAAGGTCACATCCAGAAGACTGTCTCACAGCGACTGACTTTAAAAATCGCATACGGAGAGGCTTCCCACAGGGCTCGTGTTCGTTTGCATCTATCCCTTCAATCCCAGCAGATTTAAGCCGAGAAGCGCGTGAGGAACGAGCCCCGGGACGCCGTTGAGGGGTAAAGGTCGTAACATCTGCTGGAACCTTCGCTGCAAGAGAGGAAAGCGGAATTGACAAGAAAAAGGCATAAATGAAGAGGAATGAAAGCATGGAGCAAGTGGATGAGGGAGGAGAAGGAGAAAGATGATGGATGATGGAACAACGATGAGATGAAAAGGCAACCAGTGTCAATAACTCAGTAATTATTCATGCAGCACAATCCCCCGTAGAACAGAAGCATCTCTGCATCTCCTCAAGCCAGCGTTAGACTCTCATTTGTATTTTTCCGCTCCTCATATGCTCTTTCAACGTTGGCGAGAAGTTGTATTAAAAACGACAGAACGTTTCTTTCTATGACCGATTTTGTCTTCGTTGCCTCTTTTCCCTCATCTTTATTTGGTCTCCTAGCAACCCAGGAAGCCCTGCGTAATTACCAGGGAGATATTGATCTTTCGGTCTTTCTTTACCAACATCCAGCTCCCAGATTCCCACTTTAAATTTCTTAGTAATCTCTGACACGCTCGCTGTAAAGCTGTTGTTCTCTGATTTGTCTCCCAAAGTGGCATCGCCTTGTGTTTGTGACACTCTTGAGCTCAGTAATTGCTGCATTGTTCAGTTGAACACTTGCAGCGTTGAGCTGTATTTCCATGACGACCGGAGAAAAAAAGCGGTATGGCGGTTCTGTGAAAGTGAATGTTTGTTTTGACATGCGTGTAGTGACAAGCATCACAATGACCTTTGAGCACCGTGTGTCCGGGTTCAGAGAGGTGGTCTTGATGGTGGTCTCGATGGTGTGGGTGCGTGTACGACGCAGGCAGGACGTGGACGGTGCACAGGAGCACTGCCTGCCCTTGCCCTGTTGGATGATGTCAGATGGGGCACTGGTGCCACTTTTGACTGGCCTGTTGCCAAGGAACAGTAGCCACTGCAATGGCACCCCGCCCCCACATACACACATACATAACCCCCACACACCAACCAGCTCGTAACCCTAACCCCCCCTAACCCATACTAACACAGCCAGGATTTTCTCATGTAACCTCAGTGTTACAATTACAGAAACCTTTTTAGCTGTTAAAATTTCAGAAGCGTTTCCTGTTTTTCCATTTCACAGTATGACAGTTTACTAAACATCAATATCACACTGCATTAGTGGCTTTAAAGTGTGAAACATTGAACTAGAACACAGATTGCTTTCACCTGCATCAGGTGGGTTACGATACTCATAACTAAAAATGTATTTTTTCTGCTAAAAGGTCAGTCTTCATATGGAACAAAAACTGTTGCATTTTGGTTTGGATCAGGATTAGAAACACAGAGCTCGGAATTTTAAAGTTTCCAAACATTGCAAAATTGGGTATTGAAAATATCCATCTAAGTACAAATAATAATAATAATGATCGTAATTATTATTACGATCATTATTATTATAATAGTAATATCAATATCAATATCTGATATTATTTTTTTCATATGGCAGGACTCGCATTTAACCTTTATTTAACCAGGTTAGTCCCATTGAGATCGAGACCTCTTTTGCAAGGGAGACCTGGACAATTATATAGTTTCCAATTCACCTAACCTGCATGTCTTTGGATGTGGGAGGCATCCAGGAGGGATCCCAAGCAAACACAGGGAGAACATGCAAACTCCACACAGAAAGGCTACGGGTGGGAATCGAACCCATGACCTTCTTGCTGTGAACTAACAGTGCTAACCACTAAGCCACCGTGCTGCCAATATTACTACTACTACTACTACTACAAATAATAATGATAATTATCATCATTATTATTATTATTAGGGGTGGTGGCCAAGTGGTTAATGCACTTGGTTTCAGTGCAGAAGGTTCCGGGTTCAAATCCCACCCCTGCCACATTTCTCCATGTAATGTGGATTTGCGTCAGGAAGGGCATCCGGCCTAAAACCTATGCCAATTCAACATGCAGATCCTTCTTGGATTTGCTGTGGCGACCCTAAGTGCAAACAAGGGAGCAGCCGAAGGGTCTTATTATTATTATTAGTAGTAGTAGTAGTAGTATCATAATAACAAAAATATTGTTATTGATATGAATTTAATCATAATAATAATATAGTACTATATAACAATAATTATTGCATAATTACAATATGATGTTATTATTATTATGAGCAATAGTAGTGGTATTAATACTACTATAATAATAATAGAAATATGATTTGGGACTTGAAGGTTTTACCATTTTTTTGTAACTTCAACTGTCAGTGATCTGTATCTTTTACACCTTTATTTTATCTGATGCAATTTTATATATATATATATATATGTATATGTATGTATGTATGTATATAAAACAACCCTGCAGTGTGATCATGTGTGACTGACATATTGTCTATTTACATGCTGTCACACTTTGTTGCTATAAAAAAAATTCTTGCACATTCGACTCGGCGAATCTCACTTCTGACACGTGTTTGACTTGTTCTCTGTTTTGACTGTCTCCCCGGAGTTTAATTTATGTTGAGCTTGCCAGTCATGAAAAGCTGACATCACATGCCAGTTCTTTATATATGCATGTTTGCATGTTCCTGATGGCACCCCATTGTGTCCGCCACCTTGCGCTGGATCATCCCCATAGCGTTCACACTGCTTTTCTCCAACCTTTCATCTGCAGACTCTCTCGGGTGACTCTCGCTGGCTTTTATGTCTCTGCGGTTCCTCTCTTCATCGTGAATCCTTTGTGTTGTTATGTATGTGTGCACCACTGTACTTTTATTTATGTAGTTTTGTGATTCTAACCCTTTAAGAGCGAGAGAGAGAGAGAAATATTGTCCTGGCACCTGAGCGTAAATTAAGTATAGTGTTTTTACTGTGTCAATTAACACAAACAAAGTATTGAGGTAAAACTAAGAACTCCCAAGGGACCAGGCAATATAGTCACGTGGGTGTGGCTATTTCTGTTTCATTTCTAGTCCCATCTAGTGGTGGGTTGATGGAATTACAGCAGATTGAGTCGAGCTAAGCTGTCACAAACAATAATAATAATAAAAATGAATTTTATTGAGTTGGTTTTTGGAAACTGTCACACAAAATCCAGGTCAGGGTCCATCTGATTCCCTGAACTATATCTTTTCTGTCAAGAGTGAGTGATTTCTCTTGCTTCTGTTTGCCCAGCACATAGCCAGCAATTTTCTTCCCCAGCTGCAATAAAATTAATGATATTTTGAAGTCAGTAGCCTGAGGTTTAGTGATTTATTAATTATTAAGAGTGCCCAACAATCTTGCTTGTTTGCTGTGCTAAAACATGCCAGTGGGAGTGCTGTTACACTAAACTACAAATGTCTTGGAAACCAATGGGAGCAATTATGCCATCTCTCATCATTTTTATTTATTTATTTTTTTTTTTATTGTGACCAGACGATAACGATCAGCTCAAAAATCAAATCAGGTGTCGCCAGGCCTAAGGTCTACTGCGCACACTAATTTCATTAAAATCCATCCATAGCCAGACAAGCTAGGATGAAACCTTTACTACTGGAGGTAATAAAGGAGCAGGAGCCTCGTGCACAGCCACAAACATTTGTTCTCATCTGCGATGGATCTTTAGATGAGTGCATCTTGAGTAATGGCAAATCAGGAGAAATGATGGTTTGTCTTTCTGTTTGTTTCCCATCTCCTTTCAGGTCCTTTGGCTGATTTCAACCAAACTTGACATGTGGATGAAGCCTTACCTGAAAACTGGTAACTGCCAACAGTTAAGGTTGTGGGGTCAAATGTCAAAATTTAGATTTATTTATTTATCCGCTCCAGTGTCCACCAAACCTATGGAGGTTGGTTCTGGAATCGCTCAGGTATCTAATTTGCATAAAAATTGACCAAAAATCAGTCACTGGGGTCAAGATCACGGGGGTCAATGATCAAAATTTTAAATTTTCGGGCTGATTTGCCTAAAATTTGGCACCTATATGGAGATGGGATCTGGAATTCCCCAGGAAAGGTGAAATTGGTGAAACCTTATGGTCATTGTGATAAGGCTCAAAGGTCAAAATTAAAGTTTTTCCATCCAAATTGGCCCAGACATGGAACAATAGATTGGAACAATCGTCTTCCTCAACATGTTTTGGTCAACCAAGGAAAAGACATTTTGTGTAGAGGCCTATTTCACCAACAAATCATACCCTTTGAAGCATATCTTTGAAAGAACATGACTTTTATGCAAAGCGACTAAGATAACTGAAACTTTGGGGAATGACCGTACACATACTGAAGTTTAAATCCAGCAAATTTCAGGAAACTTGCTGGACCTTTGTAGGATTTATTAAAATTTTATGGGTTCTGGATTTTTTGGGGGGGGGGGGTAGTGACCCTGTATATGTAGGCGTATTGTGGAATTGTCCAACAAGTTCACATTCACCAGAGGCCAATCATTGGAGGCCAATGTCATGTCTGCCTGTTTGTTTTGTTGGGCTACTCCTTCCCAGGTTCTTTAGCTGGTTTCCACCACACGTGGTATGTCAATGAAGAGTGACCACAAAATTACCCTAAAAGAATTAATTTTGGTCAAGATCATGGAATTTGATTTTCTGCTCCATTTGGGTCAAATGTGTCACAAAGTTGGTTGGATTTGAGAAGGATTCCAGAAGTGCCCTGGCAAGGTCAGTGTGAGGTAAATATGCAATTTGGGTGAAGATCAAGGTCAGTGGGTCAAATGTCAGATTGCCGCAGTCCTTGTCTGCATGTCTATGGGTACTAGCACCTCGTACTTTACAACCAGTGAGATAGTAGGAGCCATGAAAACTCACTCTCAAAACAGTCATTTTCTCTTGAAAATTGACAAATGCTCCGTGAATCCAGGTGTAATACAAAACGTCAGTCTGCTGTCCCAGTTTCACCCTGACAATGTGCATATGTGCAAATTTAGTAGGACACCTCCAAGTTTCCCTTCCACTTCTCACCAATTAGTATTTTACAGTATCTCAGAACAGAACTTTGAATGATGCATGGAGATTTTTTAAACACTACCAGACTGTTTTGTCTTGCGGTTTGATGCTTTGATGAACGTCAAACATGGGACAACAAGAGGTGCACCAACCGCCTCGTCTCCTGCTTTTCTTCCCCCCCTTGATGCACATTAACATGCAAATTCATGCAGCGAGATCCGCCAAAATCTAATTAGACTGTAATCACCTGTGGTGCGAGAACAAGGCTTCCGTCATGTGCTCCTATACTGAGTACACCAGCAGCATGGTGACAGAATGTGAAAACACAAATCTGGGTCTGGATCTATTAAAAGAGCGCAAATGTGATGATGTCACTGCATCAACATAAGCAAGAGCAGCTTTTTAGGTCAGTTAGTGGTGAATTTTTAAATTTTTTTTTGAAGTGTGTAAGAAATTAATGATGGTAATTCATCTTGCCACCAGCTGCATCATGTCCCTCATGAAATGTAATGAGAGAAAATTAAACATTAGAGCTTAATAACTAACAAACCCGAAAGGATTTTAGCGAATTGATATGGCTGATGAATTGTGCACGTCTCACTGAGTTAGTGCTGTTAAGAGGATACAGTTTGAAATGAAACCATTCTTCTTTCAGCTGTAGTCCACCTGGAACAGTGAGGCTGAAAGAGCTGTTAGAAATGAAAAGAGTACAACAGTGGCACCTGCTGGCCACACGTGTCTATTCCAGAAGGTCAGGCAGATTTGTTTATTATCTTGATTTTTATTTTTCATCATATGTAACCATTTTCCTTCTGTATTACATGAGCATAACTTGACAGAGAGGTGTTTGGCTAATGATTCTTTATATTCTGTAAAGTCGGCCGAGTTGGTAGAACTCAAAAAAATTGATGTGACTGATTAACTTAAAGTTTTTAAGTTCATACACTAAAAATGATCAGAACTGAAATAATTTAAGTTCATCTTCCACATATTTTGACAGCAGCAAAATGAAATAAGATCAACTTTATTCATCCTGAAGTTAATTATTTATCAGTTACCATAAAACTTATTTTGTTTGAGTAAACTGAATTTGTTCATTTGAGTGAAATCAACTAAAGTGAGTCCAATAATATGACCTCACCTCACTGCTTCTTTGTGTTATTGTGTGAAATGCTTAAAGTTTTAGGATGTTACAAACTAAACAAGTTAATTTTACTTCAAGCAAATTAAGTTTTGATTCAGCTTGTTTAATTTAGCTGCAATCAAATGATATATGTAACACCAACTTCATATATTTAAGTTCTAACAACTTATTTGTGAGTGCATTATGCCCGGATTTACTGTGTTCAGTAAATACAGCAAGGGAGTTATTTCTTTGGTGTCATGTTTATTTATTTACTGTAATTTTCATGGAAAAAATATTCAGTTGGATCCAAATAGAACCTTGGGGTTCCTGAGTAATTTAAGGCAATAATCTGCTCTCTAACCTCAGTGGTTACTGAGCTACAGTGAGTAACCTTTTCATTGGGGTCAAAGGTCAACACATGCCATGTCTGCTCCATTTTAAGAAATATATTTAACTGAAGCAAAAAGAAAGCTGGTGTCACTGAATAATTTAACATGGACATCTGCTCTCCAGCATCAGTATTCTGATACAGCAAAGGGTGGATTTTGGGGGGTCAAAGGTCAAAACAGACATGTCGTCTCTGTCAGGACAAATGTTAAATTGGACCAACAATAAACTTGGGATCACTGAATTTAACTCCAAAATGTACTGTCTAATGACTTTTATGATGTTTGCATGTTACCATGGCAACACTTCTGATGTAATGTTCCATTGCAACACATCAAAACATCAAAGCTGCAAATAATTTGACACCACAAACTAATAATTTGGCACTAAAGTTAAGGCTGAATGCAGAGCAGTTCCTGAGATGGCGTGCCACAGAGGGAAGCACACACCTAATTTATTTTTTATTTACTTTTGAATTTGTACCATTTCTAGTCACATCAGTGCATGAAAGGTGCAACATTTTTTATTGTCTGCAGTTTAAGATGTGTGTGCATGCTGTTTTCCAATATAAAACCAAAATGGGATTCATAGATTGTTTATATGCCTTAAAATGGAAATCACCTGTAATTTGTCAATATTTCAGCATCCTGTGGATTGCTAAACCATGTGGAATATGAATCTGTTGTGCAAAGCATATGAGAACAAATGTCACACACAAATGCTTATTGTATCTGAAACAACAAAGACAGAGCTGATCTTTCAGTACACCACCCAAGCCATCAAGTGCATTATATTATTAAAAGATCTGAGTAATTATATGTTTCATTTTAATATTTGAGACAGAAGAAATAGAGAAATGTGTGATAGAAGCTCTGTTAGGTGGCTTTTTGCACAGAGTGCAGGTGGATCAGTCAGACTGCTCGGCACTGGGTCCAGATCCACGATTCTTCGCCATAGCAGTTTGGACCTTGGTTTTGGCCTTGATGATTTTCTGTACCCACGGCTGCGCCAGTTCGGCACAAATTTCAACGCCATTAAGCATCTTGAAGCTGGAACACAGATATCACAGATTTGTGTGGTCCTTTGAGTTAAAACACCAACACTGAAGCCTGGATCACCTAAATAAGGTTTTAGGGTTCATTTACAGGAGACACTCACACTACGGCGTCTTTGGAACACATTGTGTTTGTGCGCTTGAAGCTCACCACCTTGTTCTTATCCAGACGTTTGGAGATGAAATTAAAGCAGCACTCGTCTGGACCAAAGGTGCCTGTGGAACCAAAGACAGAGACCAAGATGTTATGAACAAAAAGACACAAAAGACTGAAAGAGTGACATCCTCTCAGAAAACAAGTGGAAAATCTACCTATATTTTTAAGTTTTTAAAATCATCTATTTATTGACAGTCCTGTGCCAGTATTATATACCATTGAATTTTTAATATTTTAAATGTCAAAACATTAATTTTCCAGAAATAAAATTCAAGGTGTGTTCCATTTTATTCAAGCAACAAATGAATTAAGTAACAAGCACTAATTTCATATAATTAATAATAGTAATTACAATAATTACATTTATAAAGGGCCCGATACATAACTGAATAAGCACTATTGCTGATGATCTATAAATAAAAAATGTTTTAAATAAACAACCTTAAAAAGATGTGATTTTCTTGTAAAATGCAGGCCACATATATATTTTTAACATACAGTCTGTGATTTTTAATTATTCTCCCCATCCCACCCAAAAAAGTATTTTTAAAGCTCAAAAATTAAAAAAAGGCCAAACATTTTACTTTGAATTTACTTAAAAAATGTTTTAATGTTATGGCCACTGTAAATGCGCCTAATATTTTTACACAGTATTGTGTGTTGGAGTCTTAATCAGCAGTTTTGCTATAAAAAAAAAAGCATTGAATTAAACTGAATAACACATTGTAAAAGTGTAACTGGGTCTCTTGTTTTACTGACTGCTATTAATACTTCACTTATGGCTCACGCACATAAATAAATTCAAATGAAACGTATGATTGATTATTTTCAAAAACATTTTATGAAAATAAATCTCAAACTAGCTTACGTGAAGATGCCGAGACAGCGAGAATGGAGAAAAGCAAGGCGCACATCACCAAAGGGACAAATTTCTTCATCGTTTTCATCGTTGTGATCGATCTTTTCTGTCTGACTCTACGCTTTGATCATTGTGGACGGTTTTCTCAATATCTCTGACTTTTATTGCTCCAGTGTGGGTTTGGTGGTTGAAAGTATGCAAGGTCGAACCTTTTCCATGACAAAACATAACCCTTCATATGAAACTACCCAGAATGCAATCAAACTCATGTGGTCAGTGGTTCTCAGTAAAATACAGAAAAGGGAGAGGGAGGGGGGTGTAAAACCATGAGGTAAGGACATTGTGGGTGAAGGTATTTTCCATGAAATACAAAATCTAAAAGCACTTGAGTGGCTGTGCATGTATGTGCATTCGTAAACATCTGTGCACGGTGCAAATGCACTGTGGTTTGCAGATCTGCTGCTTCATGTGGTTAAAATATGGTTTCAAGTGAAATGAACTATGTATATTCTTAAATGTTAGTAACATGTGGAAACAAATGTTCATCTTCTCTAAAAGTTTCTGATTTCCTTTTTTTAAACTGTGTGTTCCATGTGGTTTTTGCTGGTACAAAAACTTAAATTTATATTTACTGATTGTTACACGTTGGACATTTGTGCTTCAGTTAACCACCTTGAGTGTCTTAACAGGATCTTCCCTGTTTTCAGAAGGCCCGGTTGTCAGAAAGATGTGTCTTTTGGGGCATTCAATACTTTGGTCATAAATGTATATGTTTTTCAGAGACTTTACTTTTGCAATGAACATTGTGTAACAATTTATTGTAATAATGGTATAAAAAAGGTGTTTTGTTGGCTAATGTAGCTGTTGTTCACGGTTTGTTTGTAGACTTCTGTGCAGTTCCTCTGCTTGCAATGTTGAGATAAGTACGTGTTCATATGCATGCTATTAATTCAGACTGGTGTTTATTTAATTTTTAAATTATATTTTAAATAAAGTTGAAGACATTTTCTACTTTTCACTGTTGTTCAGAGGTTTTTCTACTCAAACCCAACTGATTTTCTAGCTAATGAGCCTTCTGACTAATGGGCCTTCTGAAAATAAGGTGGGTACCGTAGTAACTTAGTTCAGCGCTAACTAATGTTAATACTTAGTGTTTGGGAACAGCAGCAAGCAATGCAAATTTGCTGAAACTAAATTCTCATTCGTGTCAGCTTTAGTCAATTGAATTCACTCGCACTACTAATTTACTAAAATGATGGCTAAGCGCAAGCTAGCATTAACATATGTGACTAATCAAACTCACTAGTAATGCTAATTTGCTTATGTGTTACCTAAACTCTCACTAATGTCAGCTTGACTCAAATTCACAGCCAGCAATAATTTACTAAAATGATGGCTAAGAGCAAATTAGCATTGACTAATCAAATGTATGAGGAATGCAAATTTGCTAAAGTGTTAGCTCATACTCTCACGAGCACCACTAGCTTAGCTTATGGCAAGCTGAAAGTGGACATTCTCGTTTTGGCCGAACGTCTATACAGTTTTTGTATATTCTGTGTTTATACGTGCCCTCCGCCAACATGCTTGATGAATTCCTGCACAAAAAGTAGTTCCCACATAATTATGATATCTGACACAAGAACCTGTGTATATGGTGTGTTTTTACAGGTAAATGATCGTACGTCACACTCATAAAGCAGCACCTTCTCATGTTGACAAATTCAGCGCCATTTTGCAAACAACTGGACACTGGGTGGAGCAGGGTGGTGTTAGCTAAACTCTCACTAAAGTGTTACTAAGTGTTAGCAAAGCCGCATAACTCATGTCAGCTTTGGTTATGCAGATTCAGAGCTAAAATGTTAGCTAAGCATCAGCATTTGCTTGACTGACTAATCAAATACTCACAAAAAACATTGCGTTTGACATGCTAAAAAACAGAGTCGCAATGCTAATATGGGCCTTTGTGATCAAGAAATGTGAAAGTGTGAATAAATCTCATTGCTATGCATGAAAAGTAGAGCAACTTCATACATCAAAATCAGCTGTGGAATGGAATGTGGAATGAACCTTATAGGTTGGTATAAGGTTCATTCCACCACATTAAGCAACATGTGGTGTTTTTCTACAAAATAGACATACGTAAACATTAAATTGGTAGATGGTGTCAGCATAACTTCCCTTTCTGACAAGTCAAAGTGAAACCTGTGTGGTTTTTTTAAGTGAGACAGGGGTGTACAACATTAGTACATAGCCACATCCCCTTAAAAAAAGATGATATAAACGATTGCCATATAAATATTTACCATACAAATTTAAAAAGTACAATGGAAAAAAAGCACAATAACACCAATTCAATGGCATTCATTGTCTAGTCTAATTTGAAAACCTGTCTTTAATAATGAGTGAAATAGACCATGTAAAAGCTAAATCAATTTAATATACTTTATCACCCACACAGGGAACTTTGTCTTGGGTATATGTAATCAATCAATAAATGTATTCATTCATGAACAAAATCGAAATAAAAAAATTAAATTGAAAAATGTTTCCTCTTTACAGCTGTTTTTCACTATTAATTGAGATTTTTATGCACTGATGTATTAATATGTTGTATGTATCTGTATAATTTGCATGTGTATTGCACTGGATCTGTGTGATAATATGCACATACAATATTTAGTATATTATCTCTGACAATCTCCAATAAAATACAAGAGGGGAGATTTTTTTTGAAATTTGAGATATTTTCACTTTCCAATCTTAAATTCTACATGGTTGCCAGTGTTTCACAGCTGCATGAAAAAATTTCATTTTATAGAAAAATAACTAATGAAACTAAAAAATAATACAAAGATGACGTGCTTTGATAGCATTTCTTTGAGTATCATACTCTTATCTTTATAATATTAAAAAACATCATCATGCTATTGTGTGTAGAGAGAGAGAGAGAGAATGTTTTCAGCATGAAACATTAAAAAATTACTTTATACTACCATAAATAGAAATCATAATGGTTGATGAAGAAAAGTATTAAAAATACATCCAAATCACTGTGATTAAACAATAAGACCTTTTATTGTTTTTCTTTGTAGCCGCATTTGCTATATCCGGTCATGAATACATGGGATAAATTCATATCATTCATTATTCACATGATGTGCCTGCATTATGGATTATTCATCAGTTCTCTGACATACTGTTATTTTGAAATGCCGTACTGACGTCATCTCATTCAGTTTATGCACGTGACGCCTGACCACTATTTTCCAGTTTTCCGTGACTGTTCTGTTTCTTCTAATGGTAAAGTATTCTCTTCATGTTCCGTTTGTTTTTAATTTTGAATCTCTGGCTGAAATTTGTCTGAACTTTGCCCGTTTGTTCTTGTTGTTTTTTGTTTCATTTTTATTTTTGCTGCCTCGCCCCCTGCTGGCACAATCAGTCACTACATTTTAACAGGCACTGACACTTTCTATATTTTTTCTACATATGAACACTTTTTACCTGCATATTCTCTACTATTTCCACATTTATTGAAAACAGCGTATTTGAAAGCCAGTTCTCTCATTTTCTTCGTCTCAAATGCCATTATAGATATTTATTGATCGCATGGAATGCACATGATCTATAAGTCATTTACTGACTGGTTACTATTTAATAATCCAGTATCGAGAAAATATTTTTTTTATAATGTATAGAATTAAAATAAGTGGCCTAATCTGGAAAAAAATGTAAATTAATTCAAACTTTTCTGCAACTTTTGGTCCATAGACAATTATAAATAAGTGAGAGCCCCAACTGACAAGTTCACTTCAAGCTGCATTAGTGCAGCGGATAAGATAATATTTAGAGGGGAATCCTGCAAAAGGTAATAAAAGCATCAAATTCGGCAGAAATACTCCTCAGACAATCCTCTTTTGAAAAAACTGATTGGCCACTTGAATTTTCAATCGTGGTCAGGTAGGGGTCAATTGAAGAATTATACAGAGGTCAAAATTAAAAGATGCTCCAATCATATTGAAAATATTCCACATTATTGCCTGATCATAAAGATTCCCAAAAGGTATAGTTTGGACTATCTGTGACTGAATTCTATGGAGTTTACAGGGATAAAAACAGCAAGAATGGTGACAAAGGTCAGTTTCATTATGTACAGGGGTCAAAGTTAAAGGTTGCTCCAATTTTGGTAAAAAGTGATGCAAATTACTAGTTAACACGGTTTTAAAAAGGAATAGTTTGGACCATGTATCATCCTTACTTATCACGTTACGGGGTAACATATGTCACATGTCATAGAATCCAATAGACGTTGACCTTGTTTGACCTTTACTTTGGAGACCAAGCATTCAACACTGTCACATTATTCCATTTATTAATCCTATTAGCTCAAACCAATAATTTGCATCACACACCCTCCGTCTCACATTGAACCAGTCATTGTGATGTAGAAGGTGAAGCTCTTACGGTGCATCCGGAGTGCTTCACTTTTTCCCACATTATGTTGTGTTACAGCCTTACTCCAGAATGGAGTAAATCCATTTTCCTCCCTCAAAATTCTATTCACAACACCCCATAGTAAGTAAGCCCCTTTGGCTCTCCCTTGTTTGCAGTCGGGGTTGTCACAGCAAATCCAATGTGGATCTGCATGTTGAAATGGCACAGATTTTACGCCAGATGCCCTTCCTGACGCAACTTCACATTACATGGAGAAATGTGGCAGGGGTGGGATTTGAACCCGGCGCTTTCTGCACTGAAACCAAGCGCATTAGCCACTTGGCCACCACCCCTGCATTCACAACACCCCATAATGACAACGTAAGACATGAAAAAATTTTTTGCAATTTTTTTTTCAAATTCATTAAACAAAATAAACAAACAAACCTGAATGTCATCTATCTTGTATGTTTTCCAACTTTCCCCGCATCCGCCCACTGCTAATTAAGTCAAGTGTGTGCAGCCAATCAAGACCAAGGAAACGCTAGACCTGTCTCATCAGCTGTGGGTGCAGCAGGTACGCATGGACACCTGCAGAGCAAAGTGATGTCCAGGAACTGAGTTGGTGATCCTCGATCTTAAACACTGAATCATGAATGTTTCCATTTAGTCTACATGCACTGCACAACCCTTTATGATGCAAACATCAAAGCATGAAAAAAATGTGATTATGAAGCACTACTGAACTATTTTCAACATCTTTGAGACATTTTATTGTGATCTGATAACATATAGTAGAGATTTGCAGGAAAAGGATCAAAATGTTCATAAAAGGAAATAAAGTTGGTAAAATGATACTTCTTGTTTAATATTGTTTGTTTTTAAAATCACAGTTTGATTTAATGGACTACAAACTGTTAACATCTATGACCGTGAGGCAGTCGGAGTCCGTGGACATTTTTAAGTCAAGACTTAAAACCCATTTTTAATTCTCATTTTTATGAATAGTTTTTATTTTTTTATGTTTTATTCTTTTACTTTTGTTTTTTTTTTTTATTTTTTAAATTCGTTTTTAATTATTTAATTTTTATATTGAATTGTTCTGTGTGAGGTGCCTTGAGATGGCTTTTGTTGTGATTTGGCGCATTATAAGATGATTAAATTGAATTGAATTTGTTCAATTCAGACCAAAATTGTTAGACAAGATCATTATACTATAGGTTTAAACCCCTCCCAAAATTCCATGCACAGTGATGGAAGAACAAGACTACGTGAAATTTTGATCTGTATAAAATTTTTGTTATTAGAAATTATTCACCTTTTAGAACCAATAATAAAAAAGAACTGCTTCAGATGATTTATTTTGAAATGTTTCAAACACAAAATGAGACAACTGCTTGATATAAGTCTGTTTTAAAACACTCAAAAGTGTAAATGACCCACCGGCTTCATACAACAATTCACTGCATGATTCACAAAAGGCCCGAAATGAATGCCAAATGAAACAATTACCGTACCGCAGTCAATGATTCATTCTTTTGGCATGATTGACACAATGAGACAAATGCTTCAGGAGACGGGTCAATATTTCAAAACACTAATTGAAACACTTACTTCATAACACAAAGTGCTTTCAAAACAGTCCAGAACTTATGGGCATTTTTGCTGAAAGAAAGAAAAAAAAAACCCTTCCTGGCTACACCCTCTAAGGCTCTTTATAAAGACAAATTAAATTTAAATTTGTACAAGCATGAAGCCACGTTTTTCCTCCAATAACACAAACATTAGGAAATGAGCATTTTGTTTTGAAGAATCTGTGGATTGATTCCATATTAGTCTATTATCGATTCATCACCTCTTAACCAATAACCCACTTTGACTCAACAGCCTATTTAGAACTTAACATATTAATTACAAGCAACACTGATACATGAGGTCACAGACAAACAACAGTCAGGACGTGTACACGCAGAACCATAAATGTCCTTTTAAACACTCAATATCAGCTGTTTGGTGGGAAAACAGACATTTGATAGAACTTGTGCACAGTCATTTTTTAAAATTACATTTGATACACTAGTCGAGTTAATTGGGAATGACTTAATATAGTTGGCTGCAGCCCTACAGAACAATTTAGTTGTGTTTCTGCTTAGCGTAGTTAAAATCGTGCAATTGTCGTTCTTTATTTCAAAAGCCCCTGTGTATATATATATATATATATATATATATATATATATATATACCTACAGCAAATGATGTGATAAATTCAGTACGTCGAATTACCAATTGAAGCTAACTTTTATGTAACTAAGTTGTGTGTATGTGCGTGTATACACACACATATACATACACACACCCTAGAGCTCTTGGCAAAATTCTCTTGTACTTGTCTTAAAGGTAAATGTCCACCAGGTGGAGATATTGCTCCATTTCAAGAACCTTGATTACAGGCTGCTGTGTCCCACAGCTACCTGTATTCAAGGTTCTGACACTAGCTGGAAGAGATGTAAAAACTGTCCATCAGGTGGTACTTGAGGACCAGGTTGAAAATCACTGGCTTGGAAAACTGTGGGATCACAACCCAAAGGATGGTCTACAACCTCTAAACACAAGGACTGTTGCTTTTTTTTTTATGTTTCTTTGGAGTATTGGAGCCATAGTTTTCTTTTAGACAAGTCAGATACGTGAATATTTCCAAGTGACTGAATATTATTTGGATTTCATTTGTGTCCATCATGAAGAAATGCAGAAGTGTGTTCTTGTGATGTTCTGAGTTCAGTGGTTCTCAAAAACTGAGAGACTGTGCAAGAGGGAGAATCATGGGGGAGGCAATGAAGACAACCATGACGACTCTTGAATTATAGGCTTCTATGACTGTGATTGGAGAACCATTCAGAGCTTCATGTTGGAGTGGGGCAGAGAAGAGTGGTCATGCCAAAAACTGATCAAATCCAGGCTTCAATCTTAAGAGTCTTAAGAAAGTGCTGTTTGCCACTACCACTATAGGTGGTACCAGTAATTTTGAGCATGACTATGTTTTAGGTGCAAGTCCACCAAACTACCAACTAGAGGTACTCAACAATTGGATAGTAAATGTGCACATCAGATTTTTAAAAGGTTTGAACATTTAGCCATAAATCACAAGGATGGGTACAGATGTCATACCAAATATGAAGGTAATCCACCATGGTGTTGTTGACATCTTGGCCAAAGATCTTCAAACCTTTGATAAATATATTCTACCAGTTTTACGGATGTAAAAATAATTTTTATGTGCTTTGGTATCAAGCCAGATTTGAAATTATTATGCCAATTAAAAAGGAGTAGTTTCTGTAATCTACCTCCAGACAGATTAGATCATAAATGCTATAATCAATAATCCTAAATGGTCCTTAAGAATCCCCCCAAAAAAGAGTGTATGTTTCATGAACCAATCTGTTGACAGCTTCTGCATATTTTCTTGAATTCCTGGTGGAGCCTTAACATAGTTAATTTGTTGCCCTTAGACATTTTAGCATTTTATGCATTTACTCCACTGCTTCCTGATGAATAGTGCATTGAAGAGTTGGAATGGCATCTGGATTAGTTTCTTGCAGCTTTGCCTGAATTAAGACCCTTAACCCATTGTAATTGGTAAGGTCCAATCAGCACGTCACACGCATTGGACACCCTGTGTTGTGATTGTCCAGTATAAGGAACCTGCAAACTTTGTGTGTTAGACAAAGCTCTTTGTAAATGTTATTTCTGACCTGCCACTGTATTTGCACATAGTTCTCGTGGGCAGTAAATGTAGCCTAAATAAGAGCTCTAAATACCAGCATGTAGCAACATTGTTGTTAAAATGTACTGCATTAAAATAATGAATGAGCCAGATGTTTCCCTTGCATGGTATTTTGCAGCTAGCATGCATAGAATAGTATTTATATATTACTTATATCAGAATTGGACTCAAATGAATATTTTCCTTTCAAGGGTAAGGAATTGTTGCATACATATGTACAGAAGACATCAAGCCTGCACTTGGTTGGTTAAATGTTGTTTTGATTACAATGCTACTGGAAGATTCCTTTTTTTTTTTTTTTTTTTTTTTTTTTAAGTAGCGAGTGAGCTGCTTGGATGTTTGTGAGATTGGGGATGGGGTAGTTCCGATATATTTATTCTGGTATTTTCCTCTTTGTTGGAGGTACCAGGTGTGCCGGCAGCTCTGCTGGCAGTTCATGTCCCTCCAGTTTTACTTTTATCAAATGATTTGCCAAAGCAAATTCCTCATCATCAAGCATGCCATCCTTATCAATATCTGCCAACTTCCAGATTTTTCCAAGCACTGTGTTGGGCAATTTGGACTTCACCATTTCCTTCTTGGCGTTGGCTCCGGTTACTTTCCCATTGATTGGGGATAATGTGTAGAAAATCTCGTCGTAGGCAGGTTTGTCACGTGCGACGACCCACTCTGCTTCGTCAATGCCTTCGCCGGCTCCTTCGCCGTAACCGTGGCCGAACGGGCCGTGTAAAGTGCCATCGAATGCCCCGCCTTTCACAACTGGGTTTGGACGTTGGGTTTCCTCTTGTCGGACCAGGATCATTAAGCTCGCAATGTCATGGGCCAGCATGTCATCGACTGCCTCCAGGAGTTTGGGCTTCAGAGGCTGGAATCTGTTAAGATCCTGTGCTTGGAGCTGGTCCTGGGAAAGATGATGGAACAGTCACTCCTGTGTTACATCTCATTCATGCATGATATAAATCTGTTCCTTTGCTCCGCCCCCATTACCTGCATCTTCTTCAGATTAGGGAAATCTCCAGGTGATATCTGATGTTCTCTTTCTATATGTTTGTAAATGTCTCCGAGACTTGCGATCAGTTCTTTTTTCTTGTTCTCCTTCCCAAACACAGACGGCATCTCTTTCTTCAGCGAGCTGATGATATAAGCATGAACCTATGTTTTGGAGACAAAACATGTCTGTCATTAAATGAGAAAGGCACCGATTACAGCCTTTGGGACCTTCTTACTTTATTTGGTCCAAAATGCAAAATTATTACAGCTTGGGCACACACACACACACATATATATATGCTTCTGGACTGTTGTCCAGGTTCATTACAAAATGTAAAAGCATCTCCTTTAAGAAAAATCTTTATTCACACATACATACATGACACGAGTACAGCTAAAGAAAAAGGAGAAAACATCACTTGAATTAATATTCACACAATGGCTAAAACCACAATATGAAATGTTTCCCCCAATTTTCTGAAGAATCTTTTCATTAGTGCGATATGATCAATAAAAATTAAAAAAATTATTTTCAAAATTGTATTTCTTATCTTGGCCACTTTATGTGGCTCCACCTCTAAATTGCACAACATTTTCAACAGGTTTCGTGAAAAATTGTTCTTTTCTGAATAAGCAAACATAAAACACAGGCAATGAACATAACCTCCTTTGATAAGGTAATAATTTTAACAATTTTTTAATCTATGTATTTTTCTTGTTTCAGTTTTTAAATTGTAATATGGATGAATATTGCGAGCTTCTGACTCCACTTTCTGTCCTTGAAGCTCATCGTATGAACATAAACACTATCAGTTGAGCAACAGGAAAAACATTCTCAAATCTCACTTTGAGTACACACTCTTCCTCCATGTTTCCTTGACCTGACTTGCTACCAGAAAAAACAGGAATAAGTCACTCAATATGGAATCACATTTGTCAGATTCTATCTCTTCGATGACAGCAGTTATCTTTTTCTGTCAAGGTCAGTGGCAGGACATGAAGAAATGTTGGACAGAACACGGAAATACATCCACGCTGACAATCTAAAGGTCTGGACTATAAATCCCAACATAGTCTTTAATGCAGAAAGGTTTCAGAAAATGACTTGAATGTAGGTGTAACCCTAAATTGGAGAACTTTAAATTTTTCTGCCATGTGCTGGATGGTTTTTCGGTGATGGATTACAATATTATCTGAATGATTCACAGCAGTTGCGTAGACCAAAACTCAAGTAACATGGTCATACCGCCACACAAGCCCGCAAAAATGATTTTGTACAAATTTAACTGCAACAGAAAAGAAAGCAAGGGAAGTGTTCGACCAAAGAACAGTAATGTATTAGATTGATCCGGAAATGACCTGTTCTGATCTTTGACCTTGAGCCAGTGGTATTTGTGTATCTGAGTTACTGCTGAGGCTAGAGAACATGTGCATCTTAAATTACACAAGGACCACAAGTTTCAAGTTTCTCTTTGGTACCATGAACATTGATCCTGGAAATGATCTCTTCTGATCTTTGACCTGAGCCAATGATATTTGCGATCTGACTAACTGCTGAGGCTAGAGAGCATGTACATCTTAAATTACACAAGGACCACAAGTTCACAAGTTCTTTTGGTACCATTGAACATTGATCCTGGAAATGACCTGTTCTGATCTTTGACCTTGAGCCAATGGTATTTTATTATCTGATAACTGCAGAGGCTAGGAGCACATGTACCTTAGATTACAGGAGGACCCCAAGCTTCTCTTTGGTGGCAGTTGAACCTGACCCTGAAAATGCCCTGTTTGATATTTGACTTGAGCCAGTAGCACTTAGTATATCTCAGTAACTGCTGAGGATAGAGGACATATACGTCTTAAATTACAGGAGGACCCCAAGTTTCTCTGGTTGGCAGTGAACACTGGTCCTGAAAATAACCTGTTTTCATATTTGACCTTGAGCCAATGGCAGTTTGCTGTATCTGAATAACTACTGAGGCTAGTGAGCACATGTATATCTTAAATTCACAAGGACCCCAAGTTTCTCTTTGTTGGGTGAATGCCAATCCTGAAAATATAATAATGTTGATATTTTTGATACCTTGAGCCATAGCAGTTTGTTATTGCTCCAATTCACTGCATTTATTTTTACCACCAGTTAAAATGTCAAATGTCAGTCACAGATAATTTGTACTGGCACATCAGGTTTTACATCAATAGCAAGACTGTACAACCAGTCGGAAAATCTGTATGTGCTGCAATTTTCCAGCATAAAGGATTGTGTGCTGTTGGAAAAGTATGTAGGATTATCTGAAAAAGGAAAATGACCACACCACAAACATATACGCTGACGTGCTCATAAAAGTGAATAGGCACTAGAATATTTATTTTCACATGCCCTACAGTGGCCTTATCGAGGGTGGATTCCAAAACTTTGGAATAGCACAATCCCAAAATAGTAGGCCACGCCAGGGAAAGGGGCGGCGGGGGGAGAGGGGGGCGACTTTGCTCTCCTTTTCGATGTTGTTCATTTTAAAGCATCTGAAAACAAGCGGGGGTGGTCCGAAATCAGATTCCACATTGGGCCGATATGGATTGATCAGACAGGAATTTTACTTTTTTTTTTTTTTTTTTTTTTTTTGCAGTCTCCGAGGCCTCGCCCCCTCAGCAGATACTCGGGTTGCCGCCCCTCCACACACATGATGTACTGAGTTACACCAGCTGGCATCTGAACAGTTACATACAACAGATTTAGAAATTCTCCTCAGACTTGGGATAGGGCAGTGAATGTACTGCTTCAACAAAAGCTGGAAAAAAAAAAACAACAACCAAACAATCCTTTAATCTTTGTCGGCGAAATCGACTGTTCCTTCATGTGTGAAGAGCTTTGGAATCTTTTGTATGTGGGAGAATATGCATGCCCAGATATCACCCAGGCTAATGACTATAATTACACAAAGAACGCTGCCACACACCCACTGCTCATGTGGGAGGTTAATGGCGGAGTGTAAGTGTGTCTGTGAAGGATGGTGGAAGATACACAAAGGGACAGACAAGAAAACCGAAAGAGGAAAGGATGATGATCGAGAAAAAGCGGGCTTACTGTGGAGAAGTAGGGAAGGGGGTAAAAAGGGACGCTGCTATTTTAGCTATAAGTAAAGCATACGCTGACTGACTGACCAGAATTTACGCACAAGCAAACGTAGGAGCTTATTGCGTATTATTGACAAAATTTTTGACAAAAGTAAAAAAAGAAAGGAGAAAAATCCCAAATTTCAACACATTTCCCTCAAACCTCCTTTATCCTAAGTGTAACCCTAAAATATGTCAAATTCACAGCCCATGGGCCAGACGTACATGGATCAAAATACAGGTGGAACTGGGTGTTATTCCAAGATTGTGACAGTATAGTGTGAAGAAATTTTAGTTCATGATTAATTTTACTTTATATTTGTTGTCATGAGTATATACTGTATATATTTATATCATATGTATGCATTTTTATGGTAAAAGGGGTGGGTGTTTATATGCTTTTGCTTCTGTCTACACCCTTTGGGCCACATTTACGCCGTTAAATTGTTCTCTTGAAGAGCTTTTGTTATTTTTGAGTCTGGTGCCAAATAAATTCATTCATTCATTCATTCGAAAAATGGACAAAAACTGCCATTGTGTGTTGCTGGTTGTTCCAACCGCAGGGGCTTCGTTTTGGGGAAGTAACCGATATTTGCCACTGTGTTATCCATAGATTCAGTCACGTCTGTGTAGCTTTCGGAAGCGAGCATGTCCATGAACTTCTCCAATCACTGTACTTATTACTTCTAGGCAGGCCAACTAGCTCACTGGAAAACCTTTGGTTTGCTCCTTGATATGTACTTAATAAATTCATACTTGCACAATGTACAATAGTGTAGTGAAGTCAAACTTGCAAACTATGGAGATGAGTAGCTCATACAGGTTCCTAGCGATGAGTATTCATACACCCTATGGATTGTAACGTTGTGCTTTTTTCCTAATATAATAGAAAGCTCGTTCGAGGATTCAGATGCAGTGACAGATTGTGTCATATATATATATATATATATATTTATTTATTATTATTGTCTAAGATATTGGGTCTTCTAAAATGGGAGTGTTCTTGTAAAAAAAAAAGAGTTGTGTTTACTGAAATCTGGTGTTTCCCAAATATATTCAGATTTATTTTAAGAGGTGTAGATGTTTTACACTCACCGAAATATTTAACCCTAACTTTTAAGATTTATGTAATTTTATTACATGATAAATTCCTTCTTTTTTTTTTTAGATAATTTTAATACAAACCTAACAAATAAACCTTACATGATGCATATTCATTACTGTAATAAATCCTATTTATTTTAAATGCATAATCTTCAGCTTTATGTATTTAGTGACTCTAAATCAATAATAATGACAGTATTTATTTAAAATACATAAAGTATATTGTTTGAATTGCATAATAATTATGTTACCTATACAAGATAAATGGCATAGGTAACATAATTATTAAAATATTTAAAGTATTTAAAATATATGAAGTATATTGTTTGAATTGCATAATAATTATGTTACCTATACAAGATAAATGGCATAGGTAACATAATTATTAAAATATTTAAAGTATTTAAAATATATGAAGTATATTTTTTGAATTGCATAATAATTATGTTACCTATACAAGATAAATGGCATAGGTAACATAATTATTATGCAATTCAAACAATATACTTTATGTATTTTAAATACTTTAAATATTTTAATAATTATGTTACCTATGCCATTTATCTTGTATAGGTAACATAATTATTATGCAATTCAAACAATATACTTCATGTATTTTAAATAATGTCATTATTGATTTAGAGTAATTATATTTTATTAATACTAAATACATAAAGATGAGGATTATGCATTTCAAATGAATAGGATTTATACAGTAATGAATATGCATCATGTAAGGTTTATTTGGTAAGTGTGTATTAAAATGATCTAAAAAAGTAAATGGGAATTTGTCATGTAATATTACATAAATCTTAAAAATTATGGTTAAATATTTCTGTGAGTGTATATTCAAGTCGATTTTGCAACATGCAGCCTGTTTTGCTCTTGTAATATTTGTGCCGTGAGCGTTCAGCAGTCTGGCAACTATGAGCAAGTTTGCTGTTCCACAAAATGACCTGGATAAATCCTAATCTTCTTGGTAATAAAAGTGTCAGGCAGCATTATGTGCATGTATGTGTGTGTGCTTTTTAAAAAAAATCATAATCATGTGTACACTCTGACTTCAACTCTTAATTCAGTTACACATTTCAAATTGAATGCGGCTGCAGGTTGAGTCGAACAAGATGCTGTTCTCAGTCCCAATCAGTTACACGTGAGCGCACATGCACCCGCACGCATTGTGTGCATAACAGCATTGTCATGGCAACTAGAGGCAGCTATTCAATGAAATGTCAAGGCATTCAGGCATATCTGCACAATCACAATCATACGTGTGCACACGCAGCCTACCATAGGGTCACTTTGATGCTTTAGGGACAAAAAGGTTGACGCGCACAGATGGCGATAGTTTTTGCAGTCATTGCAATTGCATCGTTGCAATTAGGAACAAGCAGGTCCAAAGTTGATGGTTTTTGCAGTTTTTGGACTTTTTTTTGGTCCATTCCGTAATGTAGTTGGTGTTATTGTAGAAAGGTTGCAGCTCATGCACTGGTGCATCTTTGGATCGTGAGCAAAAATAAAATAAAAATAAAAAAATCAAGCAGAGTGTAGAAAGGTTTGGTATCTGAAGCTTCAAAGCAATTGAAGGAAAGAGGAAGGCATATGAGTCTCTAGAGTTATGAGCAATAATTGAGAGGTGAGCAGAGGACACGACTCATCATGGCTTATTATTGAAGGACTCAAGTGATTGCTATTGAGATTTACCCTCATAATTCCCTCAGATGAAGATCTTTTTGTGTATTTCTCTTTCTCTTTATTATACAATGGTATCTCTCACACAAAACAGAATTCTTTTTTTTTTTATCCTACCTATTTTTCAGTAATTAAAGGGTCATATTGTCCAAAAATCTAATATTAATAGTTACGAACGGCTTTTTCATATTATATATCCTTAGAATTTGGCACAAGTTTTATGCTGGATGGATGCGTTTGATTGGATGAGCATGGTGGGATTTGAACCCTAGAGTTCCACGCCACCCTGCCCGCCCCATCACCCTGCCGGTCCACCTTTGAATGAAGATGTCTACCTAAAATTTAGATTTGAAATCACTTGTTTTACACAAAACAAGTCTACATCTGGACCCCTGCTTTGGTTTGTTGGACACGCCCACTCCCACACTTCTTCGATATTTAAAAATAGGTTTACAAGAGTTGGACTGAATTTATAAGAGACCTTATGATTTATATTAGCGTGCCCAAAATGTTCAGAATATGACCCATTTGAGGTGTATTTATTCTTTTGCATGAAATGTTGCCACCAGATGCCAACGATATCTAAAGCAGTTCACCGAAACGCATTCAGCGCACAGCGCATGCTGCTTAACTCTAGTTGGGGAGCAAGCTCTGGTGCCGCGTGTCATCACACTCAACACACAACAAACCACCACCCTTTGTTGTACATGGCAACCACTCAGGCAGATAAGTGGTCCATCACCACTTCTTGATGGTGAAACATGGTCTTCTCCAGCTACTGGGGTCATCAACACTGAGGAAATTAGGTCAAAACTTCAATTTGCTAGACCACCTGCAGTTCAAACTGGATCAGTCTGAAAGTTCTACCATGCAAACTAGACCAACAGGAAAACAAACAAATGGAGCTGGAATTTTAAATTTTCAACTTTCACATCTTGCGGCAAATTGAAATTTTTAAAATTCCAGCTCCCGTAGTTTGTGGTCCTATGAGCCTAGGTTTCATCCTATAAAATGTAGACGAATCCAGTAGAAATGTTCGGAGGGCCAGTGAACTGAAGCTTCAACTTGATTTTCACAATTTCCACTTCCTGTGGAAAACTGTAGAAGGAAATTTAAAATTCTAGCTCCATTCATTTGGGGTACTATATGGGCTGAGTTTGCATGGTGGAACATTCAAACCAATCCAGTATGAGTGAAAATTGTGGAAATCAAATTGTAACTCTGGAAGGGAATTGGTAGGATTTTACCCATTTTGATGCCATATTGATTCAGCCTATCGGTCTGATTCTTTTCTGATTGCCTTCTTCTTCTTCTTCTTTTCCCAGCCACTCTCGTTAGGTGTCACCACAACAGATCAATTGTTTCCATCTCACCTTGTCCTCTGTATCTTCCTCTGTCACACCAACCACCTACATGTTCTCCCTCACCACATCCATAAACCTCCTCTTTGGCTTCCCTCTTCTCCTCCAGCCTCAGCATCCTTCTCCCTATATACCCTGGGTAACTCCTCTGCACATGTCCAAACCATCTCCTAATCAATTTTCTTGTGGAAAAATGAAAGCAGACAGAGGTTTTCACTGCCTATGGAACTGTTTTCGTGGCTGAAATCATGAGACGTGAGCTTGCAATGTGGATATGAGACAACCATAGAATTGATAATATGTGGCGCATATAATTCGAATATATTGAAAAAATTTGGAACCAATTCACAAGTGGAACTGCTTCTCCATTCCCATCTGTAATTGAAACTTGGATTTCCTCGTGCTATTGGGTTTCTGATTTAATCCGTCTGAATTTTATACCATGCAAACCCGGACCATAGGGCCAAAGCTAATGGAACCAGAATTTCAAATTTCCATTTGTAATTTCTGCAGGAAGTTCTTTTTGGATCACAGCCAGAATCTGCAATTCGAAACTTGGCCAAACTACTCCTCAACTACTCCTCTTGTGTTTCTCAGTAGATCACTCTAAAATTCACAAAGCAAACTTGGCCCCCAGGGTGACAAACTAATGGCTCTTGAATTTTAAATCTCTATCCACGGGTTAACTTGTTTCTTTTAACCAGACTAAATTTAGGCAAGATGAATTCCCGAATGCCTCATGACTAAAACTCTCCACATCATCTGTAGCTGAGCTATTTCCACCCATATAACATTACCACCTTCTGTTTTGTACCTTCCTTTTATGGACCAACTTTTTTTTCTCTCTCTCTCTGTGGCTCATCTGGCATCCTAAAAAGAACACATAGGATTCAGGAAAAAGAAATTTCCAACTCACCCAGTCCAGGGATGAAGGTGTTGAGAAACAGACAGATGACAGCCAGAAAAGGCATTGTGGGTATGGCAGCCCGAAGGGGTCCTTTCTTCTCCCTGACCTCCACCACCACTCCTCCCCCTACAGTGGGCGCCCCGGCCACAGCTTTGGCTCCTAGGTTGTCTCCAGGCGCAGCTCTCACCTGCTCCGTCACTCCTTCTTTCTGAGCCATCGGTTGGTTCGTGCTTTGTTTCCTCACTGGTTTTAAGACTAAAAATACCCAGCAGTAAGTCAGTTGATTGGTTTCTGCAGCTGAAATTAAGCGTGTTTCCTTTCAGTCTGCAGATGCAACCAAATTTTGGGTGGCTGAAATGTTGAGCGGTAAAAATGTGGCATAAAATCAAAAAAGTTAATCAAAAAGTTAAAAGAGTTAATCAACAAAATTCCAAGGTTGATTTCTTAATATTGCATTGTCGTTGTTATATATCTTGTGTCAACCTTCAGTTACCAGCTTGAAGTTACCTCACAGCTGTTCAGGAGAATCTGAAGCTGCATTAATTCCTGCAAAAAATCTCACTTGTTCTCATTTAAGTCCCTCTTTAAATCCTCAAAAGTGACTGAACTGTCTCACCAGAGTTCAGTCACATTTCATTCGGAGTCCATAACATGTTATTAATATGATTGCAGAGGAATGCAGAAATCAGCAGCAGATCCTCGGAAAAAAAATCTTCAAGAAATTGGCAAAATCTCCTCTGAAGTCTTTCTTTGAGTTCTTGCAGCAGAAATCGCTCCCCAACTGCACACCTCTCCAAGACAGAGAGGAGAAAGTGGCCACAACCTCCCTTTTTCTACTATCTCTCTTTCCTTCCACTCCCTGCTTTCTCATTTAAAGGAACAGTACACTTATCTGGCATTACAGTTCAGCAAGGTCACATCCAGAAGACTGTCTCACAGCGACTGACTGTTTAAAAATCGCATACGGAGAGGCTTCCCACAGGGCTCGTGTTCGTTTGCATCTATCCCTTCAATCCCAGCAGATTTAAGCCGAGAAGCGCGTGAGGAACGAGCCCCGGGACGCCGTTGAGGGGTAAAGGTCGTAACATCTGCTGGAACCTTCGCTGCAAGAGAGGAAAGCGGAATTGACAAGAAAAAGGCATAAATGAAGAGGAATGAAAGCATGGAGCAAGTGGATGAGGGAGGAGAAGGAGAAAGATGATGGATGATGGAACAACGATGAGATGAAAAGGCAACCAGTGTCAATAACTCAGTAATTATTCATGCAGCACAATCCCCCGTAGAACAGAAGCATCTCTGCATCTCCTCAAGCCAGCGTTAGACTCTCATTTGTATTTTTCCGCTCCTCATATGCTCTTTCAACGTTGGCGAGAAGTTTATTAAAACGACAGAACGTTTCTTTCTATGACCGATTTTGTCTTCGTTGCCTCTTTTCCCTCATCTTTATTTGGTCTCCTAGCAACCCAGGAAGCCCTGCGTAATTACCAGGGAGATATTGATCTTTCGGTCTTTCTTTACCAACATCCAGCTCCCAGATTCCCACTTTAAATTTCTTAGTAATCTCTGACACGCTCGCTGTAAAGCTGTTGTTCTCTGATTTGTCTCCCAAAGTGGCATCGCCTTGTGTTTGTGACACTCTTGAGCTCAGTAATTGCTGCATTGTTCAGTTGAACACTTGCAGCGTTGAGCTGTATTTCCATGACGACCGGAGAAAAAAAGCGGTATGGCGGTTCTGTGAAAGTGAATGTTTGTTTTGACATGCGTGTAGTGACAAGCATCACAATGACCTTTGAGCACCGTGTGTCCGGGTTCAGAGAGGTGGTCTTGATGGTGGTCTCGATGGTGTGGGTGCGTGTACGACGCAGGCAGGACGTGGACGGTGCACAGGAGCACTGCCTGCCCTTGCCCTGTTGGATGATGTCAGATGGGGCACTGGTGCCACTTTTGACTGGCCTGTTGCCAAGGAACAGTAGCCACTGCAATGGCACCCCGCCCCCATACACACATACATAACCCCCACACACCAACCAGCTCGTAACCCTAACCCCCCCTAACCCATACTAACACAGCCAGGATTTTCTCATGTAACCTCAGTGTTACAATTACAGAAACCTTTTTAGCTGTTAAAATTTCAGAAGCGTTTCCTGTTTTTCCATTTCACAGTATGACAGTTTACTAAACATCAATATCACACTGCATTAGTGGCTTTAAAGTGTGAAACATTGAACTAGAACACAGATTGCTTTCACCTGCATCAGGTGGGTTACGATACTCATAACTAAAAATGTATTTTTTCTGCTAAAAGGTCAGTCTTCATATGGAACAAAAACTGTTGCATTTTGGTTTGGATCAGGATTAGAAACACAGAGCTCGGAATTTTAAAGTTTCCAAACATTGCAAAATTGGGTATTGAAAATATCCATCTAAGTACAAATAATAATAATGATCGTAATTATTATTACGATCATTATTATTATAATAGTAATATCAATATCAATATCTGATATTATTTTTTCATATGGCAGGACTCGCATTTAACCTTTATTTAACCAGGTTAGTCCCATTGAGATCGAGACCTCTTTTGCAAGGGAGACCTGGACAATTATATAGTTTCCAATTCACCTAACCTGCATGTCTTTGGATGTGGGAGGCATCCAGGAGGGATCCCAAGCAAA
Source organism: Thalassophryne amazonica (assembly GCF_902500255.1). Lineage (NCBI taxonomy): Eukaryota > Metazoa > Chordata > Actinopteri > Batrachoidiformes > Batrachoididae > Thalassophryne > Thalassophryne amazonica. Next base: position 27,968,452 of record NC_047123.1, on the reverse strand, counting down.
CACAGGGAGAACATGCAAACTCCACACAGAAAGGCTACGGGTGGGAATCGAACCCATGACCTTCTTGCTGTGAACTAACAGTGCTAACCACTAAGCCACCGTGCTGCCAATATTACTACTACTACTACTACAAATAATAATGATAATTATCATCATTATTATTTATTAGGGGTGGTGGCCAAGTGGTTAATGCACTTGGTTTCAGTGCAGAAGGTTCCGGGTTCAAATCCCACCCCTGCCACATTTCTCCATGTAATGTGGATTTGCGTCAGGAAGGGCATCCGGCCTAAAACCTATGCCAATTCAACATGCAGATCCTTCTTGGATTTGCTGTGGCGACCCTAAGTGCAAACAAGGGAGCAGCCGAAGGGTCTTATTATTATTATTAGTAGTAGTAGTAGTAGTATCATAATAACAAAAATATTGTTATTGATATGAATTTAATCATAATAATAATATAGTACTATATAACAATAATTATTGCATAATTACAATATGATGTTATTATTATTATGAGCAATAGTAGTGGTATTAATACTACTATAATATAATAGAAATAGAAATGAAGGTTTTACCATTTTTTTGTAACTTCAACTGTCAGTGATCTGTATCTTTTACACCTTTATTTTATCTGATGCAATTTTATATATATATATATATATATGTATATGTATGTATGTATGTATATAAAACAACCCTGCAGTGGTGATCATGTGTGACTGACATATGCTATTTACATGCTGTCACACTTTGTTGCTATAAAAAAAATTCTTGCACATTCGACTCGGCGATCTCACTTCTGACACGTGTTGACTTGTTCTCTGTTTTGACTGTTCTCCCGGAGTTTAATTTATGTTTGAGCTTGCCAGTCATGAAAAGCTGACATCACATGCCAGTTCTTTATATATGCATGTTTGCATGTTTCCTGATGGCACCCCATTGTGTCCGCCACCATTGCGCTGGATCATCCCCATAGCGTTCACACTGCTTTTCTCCAACCTTTCATCTGCAGACTCTCTCGGGTGACTCTCGCTGGCTTTATGTCTCTGCGGTTCCTCTCTTCATCGTGAATCCTTTGTGTTGTTATGTATGTGTGCACCACTGTACTTTTATTTATGTAGTTTTGTGATTCTAACCCTTAAGAGCGAGAGAGAGAGAGAATATTGTCCTGGCACCTGAGCGTAAATTAAGTATAGTGTTTTTACTGTGTCAATTAACACAAACAAAGTATTGAGGTAAAACTAAGAACTCCCAAGGGACCAGGCAATATAGTCCACGTGGGTGTGGCTATTTCTGTTTCATTTTCTAGTCCCATCTAGTGGTGGGTTGATGGAATTACAGCAGATTAGTCGAGCTAAGCTGTCACAAACAATAATTAATAATAAAAATGAATTTATTGAGTTGGTTTTTGGAAACTGTCACACAAAATCCAGGTCAGGGTCCATCTGATTCCCTGAACTATATCTTTTCTGTCAAGAGTGAGTGATTTCTCTTGCTTCTGTTTGCCCAGCACATAGCCAGCAATTTTCTTCCCCAGCTGCAATAAAATTAATGATATTTTGAAGTCAGTAGCCTGAGGTTTAGTGATTTATTAATTATTAAGAGTGCCCAACAATCTTGCTTGTTTGCTGTGCTAAAACATGCCAGTGGGAGTGCTGTTACACTAAACTACAAATGTCTGGAAACCAATGGAGCAATTATGCCATCTCTCATCATTTTTATTTATTTATTTTTTTTTTTATTGTGACCAGACGATAACGATCAGCTCAAAAATCAAATCAGGTGTCGCCAGGCCTAAGGTCTACTGCGCACACTAATTTCATTAAAATCCATCCATAGCCAGACAAGCTAGGATGAAACCTTTACTACTGGAGGTAATAAAGGAGCAGGAGCCTCGTGCACAGCCACAAACATTTGTTCTCATCTGCGATGGATCTTTAGATGAGTGCATCTTGAGTAATGGCAAATCAGGAGAAATGATGGTTTGGTCTTTCTGTTTGTTTCCCATCTCCTTTCAGGTCCTTTGGCTGATTTCAACCAAACTTGACATGTGGATGAAGCCTTACCTGAAAACTGGTAACTGCCAACAGTTAAGGTTGTGGGGTCAAATGTCAAAATTTAGATTTATTTATTATCCGCCTCCAGTGTCCACCAAACCTATGGAGGTTGGTTCTGGAATCGCTCAGGTATCTAATTTGCATAAAATTGACCAAAAATCAGTCACTGGGGTCAAGATCACGGGGGTCAATGATCAAAATTTTAAATTTTCGGGCTGATTTGCCTAAAATTTGGCACCTATGGAGATGGGATCTGGAATTCCCCAGGAAAGGTGAAATTGGTGAAACCTTATGGTCATTGTGATAAGGCTCAAAGGTCCAAATTAAGTTTTTTCCATCCAAATTGGCCCAGACATGGAACAATAGATTGGAACAATCGTCTTCCTCAACATGTTTTGGTCAACCAAGGAAAAAGACATTTTGTGTAGAGGCCTATTTCACCAACAAATCATACCCTTTGAAGCATATCTTTGAAAGAACATGACTTTTATGCAAAGCGACTAAGATAACTGAAACTTTGGGGAATGACCGTACACATACTGAAGTTTAAATCCAGCAAATTTCAGGAAACTTGCTGGACCTTGTAGGATTTAGTAAAATTTTATGGGTTCTGGATTTTTTGGGGGGGGGGGTAGTGACCCTGTATATGTAGGCGTATTGTGGAATTGTCCAACAAGTTCACATTCACCAGAGGCCAATCATTGGAGGCCAATGTCATGTCTGCCTGTTTGTTTGTTGGGCTACTCCTTCCCAGGTTCTTTAGCTGGTTTCCACCACACGTGGTATGTCAATGAAGAGTGACCACAAAAATTACCCTAAAAGAATTATTTTGGTCAAGATCATGGAATTTGATTTCTGCTCCATTTGGGTCAAATGTGTCACAAAGTTGGTTGGATTTGAGAAGGATTCCAGAAGTGCCCTGGCAAGGTCAGTGTGAGGTAAATATGCAATTTGGGTGAAGATCAAGGTCAGTGGGTCAAATGTCAGATGCCGCAGTCCTTGTCTGCATGTCTATGGGTACTAGCACCTCGTACTTTACAACCAGTGAGATAGTAGGAGCCATGAAAACTCACTCTCAAAACAGTCATTTCTCTTGAAAATTGACAAATGCTCCGTGAATCCAGGTGTAATACAAACGTCAGTCTGCTGTCCCAGTTTCACCCTGACAATGTGCATATGTGCAAATTTAGTAGGACACCTCCAAGTTTCCCTTCCACTTCTCACCATTAGTATTTTACAGTATCTCAGAACAGAACTTTGAATGATGCATGGAGATTTTTTAAACACTACCAGACTGTTTTGTCTTGCGGTTTGATGCTTTGATGAACGTCAAACATGGGACAACAAAGGTGCACCAACCGCCTCGTCTCCTGCTTTTCTTCCCCCCCTTGATGCACATTAACATGCAAATTCATGCAGCGAGATCCGCCAAAATCTAATTAGACTGTAATCACCTGTGGTGCGAGAACAAGGCTTCCGTCATGTGCTCCTATACTGAGTACACCAGCAGCATGGTGACAGAATGTGAAAACACAAATCTGGGTCTGGATCTATTAAAAGAGCGCAAATGTGATGATGTCACTGCATCAACATAAGCAAGAGCAGCTTTTTAGGTCAGTTAGTGGTGAATTTTTAAATTTTTTTTTTGAAGTGTGTAAGAAATTAATGATGGTAATTCATCTTGCCACCAGCTGCATCATGTCCCTCATGAAATGTAATGAGAGAAAATTAAACATTAGAGCTTAATAACTAACAAACCCGAAAGGATTTTAGCGAATTGATATGGCTGATGAATTGTGCACGTCTCACTGAGTTAGTGCTGTTAAGAGGATACAGTTTGAAATGAAACCATTCTTCTTTCAGCTGTAGTCCACCTGGAACAGTGAGGCTGAAAGAGCTGTTAGAAATGAAAAGAGTACAACAGTGGCACCTGCTGGCCACACGTGTCTATTCCAGAAGGTCAGGCAGATTTGTTTATTATCTTGATTTTTATTTTTCATCATATGTAACCATTTTCCTTCTGTATTACATGAGCATAAACTTGACAGAGAGGTGTTTGGCTAATGATTCTTTATATTCTGTAAAGTCGGCCGAGTTGGTAGAACTCAAAAAAATTGATGTGACTGATTAACTTAAAGTTTTTAAGTTCATACACTAAAAATGATCAGAACTGAAATAATTTAAGTTCATCTTCCACATATTTTGACAGCAGCAAAATGAAATAAGATCAACTTTATTCATCCTGAAGTTAATTATTTATCAGTTACCATAAAACTTATTTTGTTTGAGTAAACTGAATTTGTTCATTTGAGTGAAATCAACTAAAGTGAGTCCAATAATATGACCTCACCTCACTGCTTCTTTGTGTTTTGTGTGAAATGCTTAAAGTTTTAGGATGTTACAAACTAAACAAGTTAATTTTACTTCAAGCAAATTAAGTTTTGATTCAGCTTGTTTAATTTAGCTGCAATCAAATGATATATGTAACACCAACTTCATATATTTAAGTTCTAACAACTTATTTGTGAGTGCATTATGCCCGGATTTACTGTGTTCAGTAAATACAGCAAGGGAGTTATTTCTTTGGTGTCATGTTTATTTATTTACTGTAATTTTCATGGAAAAAATATTCAGTTGGATCCAAATAGAACCTTGGGGTTCCTGAGTAATTTAAGGCAATAATCTGCTCTCTAACCTCAGTGGTTACTGAGCTACAGTGAGTAACCTTTTCATTGGGGTCAAAGGTCAACACATGCCATGTCTGCTCCATTTTAAGAAATATATTTAACTGAAGCAAAAAGAAAGCTGGTGTCACTGAATAATTAACATGGACAGTCTGCTCTCCAGCATCAGTATTCTGATACAGCAAAGGGTGGATTTTGGGGGGTCAAAGGTCAAAACAGACATGTCGTCTCTGTCAGGACAAATGTTAAATTGGACCAACAATAAACTTGGGATCACTGAATTTAACTCCAAAATGTACTGTCTAATGACTTTTATGATGTTTGCATGTTACCATGGCAACACTTCTGATGTAATGTTCCATTGCAACACATCAAAACATCAAAGCTGCAAATAATTTGACACCACAAACTAATAATTTGGCACTAAAGTTAAGGCTGAATGCAGAGCAGTTCCTGAGATGGCGTGCCACAGAGGGAAGCACACACCTAATTTATTTTTTATTTACTTTTGAATTTGTACCATTTCTAGTCACATCAGTGCATGAAAGGTGCAACATTTTTTATTGTCTGCAGTTTAAGATGTGTGTGCATGCTGTTTTCCAATATAAAACCAAAATGGGATTCATAGATTATGTTTATATGCCTTAAAATGGAAATCACCTGTAATTTGTCAATATTTCAGCATCCTGTGGATTGCTAAACCATGTGGAATATGAATCTGTTGTGCAAAGCATATGAGAACAAATGTCACACACAAATGCTTTATTGTATCTGAAACAACAAAGACAGAGCTGATCTTTCAGTACACCACCCAAGCCATCAAGTGCATTATATTATTAAAAGATCTGAGTAATTATATGTTTCATTTTAATATTTGAGACAGAAGAAATAGAGAAATGTGTGATAGAAGCTCTGTTAGGTGGCTTTTTGCACAGAGTGCAGGTGGATCAGTCAGACTGCTCGGCACTGGGTCCAGATCCACGATTCTTCGCCATAGCAGTTTGGACCTTGGTTTTGGCCTTGATGATTTTCTGTACCCACGGCTGCGCCAGTTCGGCACAAATTTCAACGCCATTAAGCATCTTGAAGCTGGAACACAGATATCACAGATTTGTGTGGTCCTTTGAGTTAAAACACCAACACTGAAGCCTGGATCACCTAAATAAGGTTTTAGGGTTCATTTACAGGAGACACTCACACTACGGCGTCTTTGGAACACATTGTGTTTGTGCGCTTGAAGCTCACCACCTTGTTCTTATCCAGACGTTTGGAGATGAAATTAAAGCAGCACTCGTCTGGACCAAAGGTGCCTGTGGAACCAAAGACAGAGACCAAGATGTTATGAACAAAAAGACACAAAAGACTGAAAGAGTGACATCCTCTCAGAAAACAAGTGGAAAATCTACCTATATTTTTAAGTTTTTAAAATCATCTATTTATTGACAGTCCTGTGCCAGTATTATATACCATTGAATTTTTAATATTTTAAATGTCAAAACATTAATTTTCCAGAAATAAAATTCAAGGTGTGTTCCATTTTATTCAAGCAACAAATGAATTAAGTAACAAGCACTAATTTCATATAATTAATAATAGTAATTACAATAATTACATTTATAAAGGGCCCGATACATAACTGAATAAGCACTATTGCTGATGATCTATAAATAAAAAATGTTTTAAATAAACAACCTTAAAAAGATGATTTTCTTGTAAAATGCAGGCCACATATATATTTTTAACATACAGTCTGTGATTTTTAATTATTCTCCCCATCCCACCCAAAAAAGTATTTTTAAAGCTCAAAAATTAAAAAAAGGCCAAACATTTTACTTTGAATTTACTTAAAAAATGTTTTAATGTTATGGCCACTGTAAATGCGCCTAATATTTTTACACAGTATTGTGTGTTGGAGTCTTAATCAGCAGTTTTGCTATAAAAAAAAAGAAGCATTGAATTAAACTGAATAACACATTGTAAAAGTGTAACTGGGTCTCTTGTTTTACTGACTGCTATTAATACTTCACTTATGGCTCACGCACATAAATAAATTCAAATGAAACGTATGATTGATTATTTTCAAAAACATTTTATGAAAATAAATCTCAAACTAGCTTACGTGAAGATGCCGAGACAGCGAGAATGGAGAAAAGCAAGGCGCACATCACCAAAGGGACAAATTTCTTCATCGTTTTCATCGTTGTGATCGATCTTTTCTGTCTGACTCTACGCTTTGATCATTGTGGACGGTTTTCTCAATATCTCTGACTTTTATTGCTCCAGTGTGGGTTTGGTGGTTGAAAGTATGCAAGGTCGAACCTTTTCCATGACAAAACATAACCCTTCATATGAAACTACCCAGAATGCAATCAAACTCATGTGGTCAGTGGTTCTCAGTAAAATACAGAAAAGGGAGAGGGAGGGGGGTGTAAAACCATGAGGTAAGGACATTGTGGGTGAAGGTATTTTCCATGAAATACAAAATCTAAAAGCACTTGAGTGGCTGTGCATGTATGTGCATTCGTAAACATCTGTGCACGGTGCAAATGCACTGTGGTTTGCAGATCTGCTGCTTCATGTGGTTAAAATATGGTTTCAAGTGAAATGAACTATGTATATTCTTAAATGTTAGTAACATGTGGAAACAAATGTTCATCTTCTCTAAAAGTTTCTGATTTCCTTTTTTTTAAACTGTGTGTTCCATGTGGTTTTTGCTGGTACAAAAACTTAAATTTATATTTACTGATTGTTACACGTTGGACATTTGTGCTTCAGTTAACCACCTTGAGTGTCTTAACAGGATCTTCCCTGTTTTCAGAAGGCCCGGTTGTCAGAAAGATGTGTCTTTTGGGGCATTCAATACTTTGGTCATAAATGTATATGTTTTTCAGAGACTTTACTTTTGCCAATGAACATTGTGTAACAATTTATTGTAATAATGGTATAAAAAAGGTGTTTTGTTGGCTAATGTAGCTGTTGTTCACGGTTTGTTTGTAGACTTCTGTGCAGTTCCTCTGCTTGCAATGTTGAGATAAGTACGTGTTCATATGCATGCTATTAATTCAGACTGGTGTTTATTTAATTTTTAAATTATATTTTAAATAAAGTTGAAGACATTTTCTACTTTTCACTGTTGTTCAGAGGTTTTTCTACTCAAACCCAACTGATTTTCTAGCTAATGAGCCTTCTGACTAATGGGCCTTCTGAAAATAAGGTGGGTACCGTAGTAACTTAGTTCAGCGCTAACTAATGTTAATACTTAGTGTTTGGGAACAGCAGCAAGCAATGCAAATTTGCTGAAACTAAATTCTCATTCGTGTCAGCTTTAGTCAATTGAATTCACTCGCACTACTAATTTACTAAAATGATGGCTAAGAGCAAGCTAGCATTAACATATGTGACTAATCAAACTCACTAGTAATGCTAATTTGCTTATGTGTTACCTAAACTCTCACTAATGTCAGCTTGACTCAAATTCACAGCCAGCAATAATTTACTAAAATGATGGCTAAGAGCAAATTAGCATTGACTAATCAAATGTATGAGGAATGCAAATTTGCTAAAGTGTTAGCTCATACTCTCACGAGCACCACTAGCTTAGCTTATGGCAAGCTGAAAGTGGACATTCTCGTTTTGGCCGAACGTCTATACAGTTTTTGTATATTCTGTGTTTATACGTGCCCTCCGCCAACATGCTTGATGAATTCCTGCACAAAAAGTAGTTCCCACATAATTATGATATCTGACACAAGAACCTGTGTATATGGTGTGTTTTTACAGGTAAATGATCGTACGTCACACTCATAAAGCAGCACCTTCTCATGTTGACAAATTCAGCGCCATTTTGCAAACAACTGGACACTGGGTGGAGCAGGGTGGTGTTAGCTAAACTCTCACTAAAGTGTTACTAAAGTGTTAGCAAAGCAGCATAACTCATGTCAGCTTTGGTTATGCAGATTCAGAGCTAAAATGTTAGCTAAGCATCAGCATTTGCTTGACTGACTAATCAAATACTCACAAAAAACATTGCGTTTGACATGCTAAAAACAGAGTCGCAATGCTAATATGGGCCTTTGTGATCAAGAAAATGTGAAAGTGTGAATAAATCTCATTGCTATGCATGAAAAGTAGAGCAACTTCATACATCAAAATCAGCTGTGGAATGGAATGTGGAATGAACCTTATAGGTTGGTATAAGGTTCATTCCACCACATTAAGCAACATGTGGTGTTTTTCTACAAATAGACATTACGTAAACATTAAATTGGTAGATGGTGTCAGCATAAATTCCCTTTCTGACAAGTCAAAGTGAAACCTGTGTGGTTTTTTTAAGTGAGACAGGGGTGTACAACATTAGTACATAGCCACATCCCCTTAAAAAAAGATGATATAAACGATTGCCATATAAATATTTACCATACAAATTTAAAAAGTACAATGGAAAAAAAGCACAATAACACCAATTCAATGGCATTCATTGTCTAAGTCTAATTTGAAAAACCTGTCTTTAATAATGAGTGAAATAGACCATGTAAAAGCTAAATCAATTTAATATACTTTATCACCCACACAGGGAACTTTGTCTTGGGTATATGTAATCAATCAATAAATGTATTCATTCATGAACAAAATCGAAATAAAAAAATTAAATTGAAAAATGTTTCCTCTTTACAGCTGTTTTTCACTATTAATTGAGATTTTTATGCACTGATGTATTAATATGTTGTATGTATCTGTATAATTTGCATGTGTATTGCACTGGATCTGTGTGATAATATGCACATACAATATTTAGTATATTATCTCTGACAATCTCCAATAAAATACAAGAGGGGAGGATTTTTTTTTGAAATTTGAGATATTTTCACTTTCCAATCTTAAATTCTACATGGTTGCCAGTGTTTCACAGCTGCATGAAAAAATTTCATTTTATAGAAAAATAACTAATGAAACTAAAAAATAATACAAAGATGACGTGCTTTGATAGCATTTCTTTGAGTATCATACTCTTATCTTTATAATATTAAAAAACATCATCATGCTATTGTGTGTAGAGAGAGAGAGAGAGAATGTTTTCAGCATGAAACATTAAAAAATTACTTTATACTACCATAAAATAGAAATCATAAATGTGTTGATGAAGAAAAGTATTAAAAATACATCCAAATCACTGTGATTAAACAATAAGACCTTTTATTGTTTTTCTTTGTAGCCGCATTTGCTATATCCGGTCAATGAATACATGGGATAATTCATATCATTCATTATTCACATGATGTGCCTGCATTATGGATTATTCATCAGTTCTCTGACATACTTTTATTTTGAAATGCCGTACTGACGTCATCTCATTCAGTTTATGCACGTGACGCCTGACCACTATTTTCCAGTTTTCCGTGACTGTTCTGTTCTTCTAATGGTAAAGTATTCTCTTCATGTTCCGTTTGTTTTTAATTTTGAATCTCTGGCTGAAATTTGTCTGAACTTTGCCCGTTTGTTCTTGTTGTTTTTTGTTTCATTTTTATTTTTGCTGCCTCGCCCCCTGCTGGCACAATCAGTCACTACATTTAACAGCACTGACACTTTCTATATTTTTTCTACATATGAACACTTTTTACCTGCATATTCTCTACTATTTCCACATTTATTGAAAACAGCGTATTTGAAAGCCAGTTCTCTCATTTTCTTCGTCTCAAATGCCATTATAGATATTTTATTGATCGCATGGAATGCACATGATCTATAAGTCATTTTACTGACTGGTTACTATTTTAATAATCCAGTATCGAGAAAATATTTTTTTTTAATAATGTATAGAATTAAATAAGTGGCCTAATCTGGAAAAAAATGTAAATTATTCAAACTTTTCTGCAACTTTTGGTCCATAGACAATTATAAAATAAGTGAGAGCCCCAACTGACAAGTTCACTTCAAGCTGCATTAGTGCAGCGGATAAGATAATATTTAGAGGGGAATCCTGCAAAAGGTAATAAAAGCATCAAATTCGGCAGAAATACTCCTCAGACAATCCTCTTTTGAAAAAACTGATTGGCCACTTGAATTTTCAATCGGTGGTCAGGTAGGGGTCAATTGAAGAATTATACAGAGGTCAAAATTAAAAGATGCTCCAATCATATTGAAAAATATTCCACATTATTTGCCTGATCATAAAGATTCCCAAAAGGTATAGTTTGGACTATCTGTGACTGAATTCTATGGAGTTACGGGATAAAAACAGCAAGAATGGTGACAAAGGTCAGTTTCATTATGTACAGGGGTCAAAAGTTAAAGTTGCTCCAATTTTGGTAAAAAGTGATGCAAATTACTAGTTAACACGGTTTTAAAAAGGAATAGTTTGGACCATGTATCATCCTTACTTATCACGTTACGGGGTAACATATGTCACATGTCATAGAATCCAATAGACGTTGACCTTGTTTGACCTTTACTTTGGAGACCAAGCATTCAACACTGTCAACATTATTCCATTTATTAATCCTATTAGCTCAACCAATAATTTGCATCACACCCTCCGTCTCACATTGAACCAGTCATTGTGATGTAGAAGGTGAAGCTCTTACGGTGCATCCGGAGTGCTTCACTTTTTCCACATTATGTTGTGTTACAGCCTTACTCCAGAATGGAGTAAATCCATTTTTCCCCCTCAAAATTCTATTCACAACACCCCATAGTAAGTAAGCCCCTTTGGCTCTCCCTTGTTTGCAGTCGGGGTTGTCACAGCAAATCCAATGTGGATCTGCATGTTGAAATGGCACAGATTTTACGCCAGATGCCCTTCCTGACGCAACTTCACATTACATGGAGAAATGTGGCAGGGGTGGGATTTGAACCCGGCGCTTTCTGCACTGAAACCAAGCGCATTAGCCACTTGGCCACCACCCCTGCATTCACAACACCCCATAATGACAACGTAATGACATGAAAAAAATTTTTGCAATTTTTTTTTCAAATTCATTAAACAAAATAAACAAACAAACCTGAATGTCATCTATCTTGTATGTTTTCCAACTTTCCCCGCATCCGCCCACTGCTAATTAAGTCAAGTGTGTGCAGCCAATCAAGACCAAGGAAACGCTAGACCTGTCTCATCAGCTGTGGGTGCAGCAGGTACGCATGGAACACCTGCAGAGCAAAGTGATGTCCAGGAACTGAGTTGGTGATCCTCGATCTTAAACACTGAATCATGAATGTTTCCATTTAGTCTACATGCACTGCACAACCCTTTATGATGCAAACATCAAAGCATGAAAAAAATGTGATTATGAAGCACTACTGAACTATTTTCAACATCTTTGAGACATTTTATTGTGATCTGATAACATATAGTAGAGATTTGCAGGAAAAGGATCAAAATGTTCATAAAAGGAAATAAAGTTGGTAAAATGATACTTCTTGTTTAATATTGTTTGTTTTTAAAATCACAGTTTGATTTAATGGACTACAAACTGTTAACATCTATGACCGTGAGGCAGTCGGAGTCCGTGGACATTTTTAAGTCAAGACTTAAAACCCATTTTTAATTCTCATTTTTATGAATAGTTTTTATTTTTTTTATGTTTTATTCTTTTACTTTTGTTTATTTTTTTTTATTTTTTAAATTCGTTTTTAATTATTTAATTTTTATATTGAATTGTTCTGTGTGAGGTGCCTTGAGATGGCTTTTGTTGTGATTTGGCGCATTATAAGATGATTAAATTGAATTGAATTTGTTCAATTCAGACCAAAATTGTTAGACAAGATCATTATACTATAGGTTTAAACCCCTCCCAAAATTCCATGCACAGTGATGGAAGAACAAGACTACGTGAAATTTTGATCTGTATAAAATTTTTGTTATTAGAAATTATTCACCTTTTAGAACCAATAAATAAAAGAACTGCTTCAGATGATTTATTTTGAAATGTTTCAAACACAAAATGAGACAACTGCTTGATATAAGTCTGTTTTAAAACACTCAAAAGTGTAAATGACCCACCGGCTTCATACAACAATTCACTGCATGATTCACAAAAGGCCCGAAATGAATGCCAAATGAAACAATTACCGTACCGCAGTCAATGATTCATTCTTTTGGCATGATTGACACAATGAGACAAATGCTTCAGGAGACGGGTCAATATTTCAAAACACTAATTGAAACACTTACTTCATAACACAAAGTGCTTTCAAAACAGTCCAGAACTTATGGGCATTTTTGCTGAAAGAAAGAAAAAAAAAAACCCTTCCTGGCTACACCCTCTAAGGCTCTTTATAAAGACAAATTAAATTTAAATTTGTACAAGCATGAAGCCACGTTTTTCCTCCAATAACACAAACATTAGGAAAATGAGCATTTTGTTTTGAAGAATCTGTGGATTGATTCCATATTAGTCTATTATCGATTCATCACCTCTTAACCAATAACCCACTTTGACTCAACAGCCTATTTAGAACTTAACATATTAATTACAAGCAACACTGATACATGAGGTCACAGACAAACAACAGTCAGGACGTGTACACGCAGAACCATAAATGTCCTTTTAAACACTCAATATCAGCTGTTTGGTGGGAAAACAGACATTTGATAGAACTTGTGCACAGTCATTTTTTAAAATTACATTTGATACACTAGTCGAGTTAATTGGGAATGACTTAATATAGTTGGCTGCAGCCCTACAGAACAATTTATAGTTGTGTTTCTGCTTAGCGTAGTTAAAATCGTGCAATTGTCGTTCTTTATTTCAAAAGCCCCTGTGTATATATATATATATATATATATATATATATATATATATATATATATATATACCTACAGCAAATGATGTGATAAATTCAGTACGTCGAATTACCAATTGAAGCTAACTTTTATGTAACTAAGTTGTGTGTATGTGCGTGTATACACACACATATACATACACACACCCTAGAGCTCTTGGCAAAATTCTCTTGTACTTGTCTTAAAGGTAAATGTCCACCAGGTGGAGATATTGCTCCATTTCAAGAACCTTGATTACAGGCTGCTGTGTCCCACAGCTACCTGTATTCAAGGTTCTGACACTAGCTGGAAGAGATGTAAAAACTGTCCATCAGGTGGTACTTGAGGACCAGGTTGAAAATCACTGGCTTGGAAAACTGTGGGATCACAACCCAAAGGATGGTCTACAACCTCTAAACACAAGGACTGTTGCTTTTTTTTTTATGTTTCTTTGGAGTATTGGAGCCATAGTTTTCTTTTAGACAAGTCAGATACGTGAATATTTCCAAGTGACTGAATATTATTTGGATTTCATTTGTGTCCATCATGAAGAAATGCAGAAGTGTGTTCTTGTATGATGTGTCTGAGTTCAGTGGTTCTCAAAAACTGAGAGACTGTGCAAGAGGGAGAATCATGGGGGAGGCAATGAAGACAACCATGACGACTCTTGAATTATAGGCTTCTATGACTGTGATTGGAGAACCATTCAGAGCTTCATGTTGGAGTGGGGCAGAGAAGAGTGGTCATGCCAAAAACTGATCAAATCCAGGCTTCAATCTTAAGAGTCTTAAGAAAGTGCTGTTTGCCACTCTACCACTATAGGTGGTACCAGTAATTTTGAGCATGACTATGTTTTAGGTGCAAGTCCACCAAACTACCAACTAGAGGTACTCAACAATTGGATAGTAAATGTGCACATCAGATTTTTAAAAGGTTTGAACATTTCTAGCCATAAATCACAAGGATGGGTACAGATGTCATACCAAATATGAAGGTAATCCACCATGGTGTTGTTGACATCTTGGCCAAAGATCTTCAAACCTTTGATAAAATATATTCTACCAGTTTTACGGATGTAAAAAATAATTTTTATGTGCTTTGGTATCAAGCCAGATTTGAAATTATTATTATGCCAATTAAAAAGGAGTAGTTTCTGTAATCTACCTCCAGACAGATTAGATCATAAATGCTATAATCAATAATCCTAAATGGTCCTTAAGAATCCCCCCAAAAAAGAGTGTATGTTTCATGAACCAATCTGTTGACAGCTTCTGCATATTTTTCTTGAATTCCTGGTGGAGCCTTAACATAGTTAATTTGTTGCCCTTAGACATTTTAGCATTTTATGCATTTACTCCACTGCTTCCTGATGAATAGTGCATTGAAGAGTTGGAATGGCATCTGGATTAGTTTCTTGCAGCTTTGCCTGAATTAAGACCCTTAACCCATTGTAATTGGTAAGGTCCAATCAGCACGTCACACGCATTGGACACCCTGTGTTGTGATTGTCCAGTATAAGGAACCTGCAAACTTTGTGTGTTAGACAAAGCTCTTTGTAAATGTTATTTCTGACCTGCCACTGTATTTGCACATAGTTCTCGTGGGCAGTAAATGTAGCCTAAATAAGAGCTCTAAATACCAGCATGTAGCAACATTGTTGTTAAAATGTACTGCATTAAAATAATGAATGAGCCAGATGTTTCCCTTGCATGGTATTTTGCAGCTAGCATGCATAGAATAGTATTTATATATTACTTATATCAGAATTGGACTCAAATGAATATTTTCCTTTCAAGGGTAAGGAATTGTTGCATACATATGTACAGAAGACATCAAGCCTGCACTTGGTTGGTTAAATGTTGTTTTGATTACAATGCTACTGGAAGATTCCTTTTTTTTTTTTTTTTTTTTTTTTTTAAGTAGCGAGTGAGCTGCTTGGATGTTTGTGAGATTGGGGATGGGGTAGTTCCGATATATTTATTCTGGTATTTTCCTCTTTGTTGGAGGTACCAGGTGTGCCGGCAGCTCTGCTGGCAGTTCATGTCCCTCCAGTTTTACTTTTATCAAATGATTTGCCAAAGCAAATTCCTCATCATCAAGCATGCCATCCTTATCAATATCTGCCAACTTCCAGATTTTTCCAAGCACTGTGTTGGGCAATTTGGACTTCACCATTTCCTTCTTGGCGTTGGCTCCGGTTACTTTCCCATTGATTGGGGATAATGTGTAGAAAATCTCGTCGTAGGCAGGTTTGTCACGTGCGACGACCCACTCTGCTTCGTCAATGCCTTCGCCGGCTCCTTCGCCGTAACCGTGGCCGAACGGGCCGTGTAAAGTGCCATCGAATGCCCCGCCTTTCACAACTGGGTTTGGACGTTGGGTTTCCTCTTGTCGGACCAGGATCATTAAGCTCGCAATGTCATGGGCCAGCATGTCATCGACTGCCTCCAGGAGTTTGGGCTTCAGAGGCTGGAATCTGTTAAGATCCTGTGCTTGGAGCTGGTCCTGGGAAAGATGATGGAACAGTCACTCCTGTGTTACATCTCATTCATGCATGATATAAATCTGTTCCTTTGCTCCGCCCCCATTACCTGCATCTTCTTCAGATTAGGGAAATCTCCAGGTGATATCTGATGTTCTCTTTCTATATGTTTGTAAATGTCTCCGAGACTTGCGATCAGTTCTTTTTTCTTGTTCTCCTTCCCAAACACAGACGGCATCTCTTTCTTCAGCGAGCTGATGATATAAGCATGAACCTATGTTTTGGAGACAAAACATGTCTGTCATTAAATGAGAAAGGCACCGATTACAGCCTTTGGGACCTTCTTACTTTATTTGGTCCAAAATGCAAAATTATTACAGCTTGGGCACACACACACACACACATATATATATATGCTTCTGGACTGTTGTCCAGGTTCATTACAAAATGTAAAAGCATCTCCTTTAAGAAAAATCTTTATTCACACATACATACATGACACGAGTACAGCTAAAGAAAAAAGGAGAAAACATCACTTGAATTAATATTCACACAATGGCTAAAACCACAATATGAAATGTTTCCCCCAATTTTCTGAAGAATCTTTTCATTAGTGCGATATGATCAATAAAAATTAAAAAAATTATTTTCAAAATTGTATTTCTTATCTTGGCCACTTTATGTGGCTCCACCTCTAAATTGCACAACATTTTCAACAGGTTTCGTGAAAAATTGTTCTTTTCTGAATAAGCAAACATAAAACACAGGCAATGAACATAACCTCCTTTGATAAGGTAATAATTTTAACAATTTTTTAATCTATGTATTTTTCTTGTTTCAGTTTTTAAATTGTAATATGGATGAATATTGCGAGCTTCTGACTCCACTTTCTGTCCTTGAAGCTCATCGTATGAACATAAACACTATCAGTTGAGCAACAGGAAAAACATTCTCAAATCTCACTTTGAGTACACACTCTTCCTCCATGTTTCCTTGACCTGACTTGCTACCAGAAAAAGAAACAGGAATAAGTCACTCAATATGGAATCACATTTGTCAGATTCTATCTCTTCGATGACAGCAGTTATCTTTTTCTGTCAAGGTCAGTGGCAGGACATGAAGAAATGTTGGACAGAACACGGAAATACATCCACGCTGACAATCTAAAGGTCTGGACTATAAATCCCAACATAGTCTTTAATGCAGAAAGGTTTCAGAAAATGACTTGAATGTAGGTGTAACCCTAAATTGGAGAACTTTAAATTTTTCTGCCATGTGCTGGATGGTTTTTCGGTGATGGATTACAATATTATCTGAATGATTCACAGCAGTTGCGTAGACCAAAACTCAAGTAACATGGTCATACCGCCACACAAGCCCGCAAAAATGATTTTGTACAAATTTAACTGCAACAGAAAAGAAAGCAAGGGAAGTGTTCGACCAAAGAACAGAGTAAATGTGATTAGAGACATACAGATTCCGAACATAAATCTACAAAATCAGAGAAACCAAAATTTTCTGGTTGTTAAACTGCAGTTATGTTAGAAACGTCTAAGATTGTCATACAGCCACTCCAGCCAGAAGAAAGAACCTGTTTTTCATTTCCAAAGCCTGAGTCTGGTGGCTCCCTACCCTACGACTGCTTGTATTACTGGAGAAAAGATATCAACTTTACTTATCCCGAAGGAATAAACAAACATTGATTTTTTTTGATGCATTAATTTACAATAAGTACAACAAATTTATATGAAATGACTGGATGACATTTGCATAAGATGTTTGATAATATTGCACATAACTCTGAGGAACTGAATAACTGAATAAATCTGTTAATCTGTATTCATCCTGCAGAAGTGGGAGAAATAATACAGTCTGATTGCCACAGGTAGGAAAGACCTCCTGTGGAGTTCTGTGGTGCACCTCGGTGGTCTCAGTCTATGCCTGAAGGTGGTCTGACAGGACATCAGTGTGGCATACGGGGTGGGAGGTGTTGTCCGGGATGCTGAGCAGTTTCCTCAACATCCTCCTCTCTGACACCTCCACCACAGACTCCAGCTCAACCCCGAGGACAGAGCCAGCTGTCCTGATGAGCTTGTTGAGTTTGTTTGTGTCAGCGGCCTACAGCCTGCTGCCCCAGCACACTACAGGTGTAGAAGATGACACTAGAGACCAACGAGTGATAAAACATCTGCAACAAATGTCTGCAGACACTGAAAGTACAGTTGACTCTGAGCTTTCTTATACACAGCTTCTGTGTTTAAAGTCACTAATCTAGATCTGCTCGTGTGCTGGTTTCTTTCATTACCTTACCTTGGCTAGTCTTGCCCTCTTGATCAGATCGTTGAGCTTGCGAAGAGCCGCATTCCTCGGTAAAGACTGAATGTCCTTGAACAAATCCTGCTCCTCTGCTTCAAATAGCTTTCTGTTGTCAGGAATCAACAGAGGGTGGGACCAGAATGAACCGATGTACACACGGATCACCTGTCAGCAAGGGACAGTGCATGACACAACATAAATCACAGCATTCTGCCTCAGGCAGGTCTATAAGTGAGTTTGTTGACCATTTTCAAAATGAAGAGCCAGTAACTGACCGGTAAATCACATCAGAGAAATTAAACTTACTGAAAAGTAAATTATGGTTTTCTATTGCATTATAAAGAATCATTTGCTCAAGAACAATAGGAGGTGAATAAGTACAGTAGTGTGTAAATGTCTTGGGTATGATTACAATTTTTTTAATAATGCTGCAAAAATAATGAAAAACTCCTCAATATCAAATAGTTTACAATAAACAAATATCTGGTTCAAGAAGCCTTTACATTTAAAACTGGTTTTACAAGAACTT
The DNA here is from genome assembly GCF_902500255.1 of Thalassophryne amazonica. Classification (NCBI taxonomy): domain Eukaryota; kingdom Metazoa; phylum Chordata; class Actinopteri; order Batrachoidiformes; family Batrachoididae; genus Thalassophryne; species Thalassophryne amazonica. The sequence continues at coordinate 27,949,626 of NC_047123.1, read as the reverse complement.
CACGTTAATCAAACCACATATTATTAACCTGATTGTTGTTTTTGTAGAATCATGCAATCATATGGTTTTTTTTTCCAAAAAGGTCTGTTATATTCTTTTGTAGAATCATGCAATCATATGGTTTTTATCCGAAAAGGTCTGTTATATTCTTTTGTAGAATCATGCAATCATATGGTTTTTATCCGAAAAGGTCTGTTATATTCTTTAATATACTACTTTCATTCATAAAATAAACATAATTCTGTAGCTTTTTTCCCTCTTTCAATTACCATTTTGAATTTTAATCAGTATTTTACTCAGTTATTATTGAGGGAACAGGAATCTAAAACATTTACAGAGAAATAAAATCTGTGTGGCTTGTTAAAGGCCTTCAGATGGGAATGTAAATAATATTTTCAAGAACAATTCATATTTTTCAATATTTTAACATACTTGAGGTACAGATAAAGTGGCAATACATCCAAAAACATTTTAAATCTTAAATAGGGAAATATTTTTCAAGGAATTTAAAGATTAATACATTTTATAGAGTTGGGTTGTATAAATGTAATTAAGTTTTACATACAAATTGATGCACCATTTATACAAACAAACAAAACAAAACAGTACTTTTTGGGTCAGGTTTGGTTGAATTTGATACCTGATACCAACAAATATTCAGTTATATAGTGAAATTTATTTAAAATGTTTACACACCCCCGTATAATAAAATTTGGGGTGGGAAATTTGACTTTTCTATCTCATACAAGTGTCCTGTAAGAACTCTATGGTTACTATACCTCAGGAGTATTGACTATTTTACCAAGTGACCACATCAGGGCGCCATACACTCTCATCAGCTGCTGGGTTTCTATTTGGTCAGCTTTGTTCAGCACAACCCTGGAGAAATGACCACAATGATTATGTTGAAAAATGAAATATTGCAGACATTAACACTGCAGAGATATGTCGTTGAAAATTTCCTGCCTGATCTTGTCTTCGTGGTTCTTTAGGGCCTTTATCACTTCAGAGAATTCATCAGATATGTCCAGCTTGTGAGCATCAAAGAGTAAAATGATCCGGTCCACTCGCTCTGCAAACCACTCTAACACTGCCGCAAAGTCATAGCCTGAGATGAGAGTAACGGAGAACAGCGACACGTTGAGGGAAGAAGAAAACAAGACCATAGATGATCAACTTCCCTTTTTTAATAGAGCAAATAAATGCAAATTTTCTGAGATATAGCTTTTAAAAGGTGATGCAATCATGAAAATATGCACTAATATTCAACTGGATCCTGTTTTTAAGAAACGTGCTCATCATGGAAGCACCGTTTACTCAAATTTTATTGATCTTTGTGCCAAAATGTTACATTTTTGATGATGCAGAATGTAAGTTGATATTTAATTTGGGGTTTCTTTGAAAATTGTGTAAGATTCATGGTGCTGCTTTTACGTTTCTAATAATACAGTGCCTCAGTGATGATGATATACTGAAGTGGTATTTTTAATTCATAATACTTAGTAGGTGCCACTTATGAAAAATTGTGACTTCCTGCATCAAAGGTATTTTTAGTTTTTGAAAACAGGATCCCTGCCCAGCTGTAATGCTTGCATTGTCATTTGAAAGATGTTTGACTTTATTTGCTGCAGTTTTTCCTCATACAGTATTCTGTCAACATACAACCACAGGCAGAAGCAGCGTGTAAAAGACATTGCAGTAAAGGGACAGACATTGATTGCGTACCACGTTTGATCAATCTGGTGACATTGTATGCGAGCCAGATTGTCTAGAGTCCAAGAACTGGACCGTGAACCTCACCCGTGGTGTTGAAATATTCCCAATACAATGGCTCCAGTGTGATAAGACTGGAAGCTGATATTACAACATGTTGACAGAAAAGACAGAGGACAGTCCCATCAGTATTAACAGCTGATAATTTGAGCCTCAGTGTTTGAAGGGGGGAAATTGGACTTGATTCCAACGTAGCCGTGATAAATGGAGTAATTCCTGCATGAGTTTATCCAGGTCTTTTAACTTTCTGTCCCAGTCAAGGACAGCTGTGCTTCCTAACCTCCTGAAATTCCACAAGATATGAAAACAATGAGTAAACATGATAAAGGATTAGTGAGGTCAAATTTCCAACCGCAGCAGCCAAAGTAGACAGTAAAAGCTGCGAGAGAAGTGATTATCATGTTAATGCAGCAAACGTCAGCTTGACTTTCTGCAGAGCTGAGTGTGTGTGTGTGAAATACACAAGAATAAATCTAAGACTAGTCGTGTCTCAACATACAAACACGGCCATAAAACAAATTCCACTTTTACATACTTTGACGTCTGATCTTTGCCATGACTGTGGCTGCGTTGCTGTTCTTCCCAGCAAAGAAATTATGGCAACACGAGCCCCTAATGACGCTTTTCAGTCATTGTGCTCAAGGACTGTCAAAAATTCCCAGCTAGGATGGGAGCAAATGTTTAGCAGTAGCAGCGGTAAATATGTAAACATGGAAAATGTGTGCGTATCTGGATCCTGTCGGAACAGGCCGGGTACAGTAAAGACAGAGCGAGTGCACACGGCTGTTTGAGCCAAGCTACAATAGGCACGCCTGCAAGACAGAGATACCTTGAAATGTAGAATTTTGGTGGATTTTTCTTCACGCAGAGTACTTTTCACATTAAGATACGATTGAATGTGCATTTTATTTAGCATGCAGAAAGGATTAGCATTTACTGGTTTTCGCATGATCCCAATTATGTCACTCTGTGGGTGGCACTAGAGTACGACAGCATTTTAGGGCCACATTGAGGTTTTTTTTTTTTTTTTTTAAGACTTTGAGAATAAAGTTAAAATTTTATGAGAAAAAACTCGTAATATTCCGAAAATAAAGACATAATATTCCAAGAATAAAGTCCTAATTTTATGAGAAAAAACTCATAATATTAAATTATAAAATTACAAATTTATTCTCGTAATATTAGGTTTTTTTCTAAAAAAATGACAACTTTATTCTTGTAATATTACGACTTTATTCTCGTACTATTATGATTTTTTCCCTCATAAAATTACAACTTTATTCTCGTAATATTATGACTTTATTCTTGTAATATTACAAGTTTTTTTTCCCTCATAAAATTACTTTATTCTCGTAATATTCTGACTTTATTCTCAAAGTCTAAAAACAAACAAACAAACAAAAAAAAAAACAATGTGGCCCTAAAATGCCATCGTACTAGAGCAATACCAAAACTAGTTTATTTATTTTTTCTTGTTAAAAAAACAAACAAACTGGGAAACATGAAATGACTTGGATGCTTTAAAAGGGCCATATTATCGATCACACAGTATAGCAAGTTCACACAAATAATCATACCTAAAAAAATGATTAAAGTTTGCAGACAAAAATACTACATGAACACTAAGGTTATGCATCTGTTAAAAATTATATGCATAACTTAAAAAAAATCCCTCAAATGGAGTGTTTGTGTGCCTCTTACTTGGAATGTAAATGGTGAATTCTTTTTTTTGCTCCCCCTCTTAATGCGGTAACTTCCACATGCACAGATATTGAATTGTGAGAGTCTAAAGATGTTTAAGATATAAAACCTCCAAAATAAAAGCATTACCAGGTGGATCTGGTTAAAACATGATCTTGCAAAATATGACCCCTTTAATGGCATTTACTCCTTAAATTACATTTTCATGTGTACAAGTGAGCAGTTTGCTTTAACTGTGGTAAAATATTAGGGTCAAAATCCCTTTAGGACTTTTCTTGTCTAGATGAGGAATTAAAAAAAAAAAAACCAGTCACTTAAATTTGTAATTACATTATGTCTAAAACCACGTGACAAGTGTCTGGTGAAGTTTCCAATTCTTCAAATTCAAGATATCAGATTTTCCTTCTTTTTTTTTTTTTGTCTTTGCAGCTGGAGTAAGCCCAAATTTTTCTACAATACCTCCGTAAGGACATTTATGTAGACAGCTATAACCTGAAGACTCCTTATCTGCACACATACACAACAAAAAAATGACACTGATGTGAGGAAAGAAAGTGATTAACATACAGTGGACATGCAAATTAACTGTGAAAAAAAAACTAGAATGGATAACAAACCACTAGAATGGATAACATGCAGTAAACACAGTAAATTGGACAGGCAAAAAAAACAAAACCATGCTGACTTAGAGTCTCACTTGTGCATGTAATTTATTTATTTTTTTTAATGTCCAACAGACAACAGCGGGGTCAATCCACCACGCTGTGTTGTTTATTTTGTTTGACAGACCAAATGGGAAACAGGGTCTGCTCACTCCTGGCCAAGACAAAGCAATCATTCTCACAGCCCGAAGACGACTTTCTCATGACAAATGTTGGGTTTTTTTCCCCCCGTTTTGAGGAAAATTCAGACCCAACCCTGCTATGAAGTAATGTGCTGAACTCAGCGACCTGGGTTTGTTTCACGATACTGATGAGGCACAAAGCACGAACAAAAGAACTATTGCCTTGAGTTAGGGTAGACACGGGGATGCGGGGGGGAAGTGTTTGCGAATTCTTTATGAAAAACAGCTGTCGTGCCTTATTACAAAGTAATAAACTAAACAGAGGTAAAATTGCTTTTTAATCACTATCAAATTGTTGGGTGGGCCAAAATAAAAAGGAATGCAGGCCAAATATGGCCCACGGACCCCAGATTGGACACCGCTCATCTAATGGAACCAGCATGTATTTTGAAAACAACTAGACCCTTGTAACAAGAACTAATCTAGTGATCTAAAAACAACATACCAAGCAGGAATTCTACCGACAACTAAAATCACAGAAGACGTCATGAGCGATACTCCTCGATGACACGCCGGTCTCCGTTGTGCTAAGAATTGCATTCAGGGCACGTACACGAGTGAAAAACGCACATCGGGTAATATGAGGGTAAAGGAACACAATGGAATACAAACAGAACAACTGGGAATGGAGAGACACAGAAGAGCAGTGTGAAGAAAGGAGCACAGCAGGGACGTAAAATATGGCACCGCTTTTTGTGAATGTTTACTGTTGGCATGGCGATAGCAGCGGCTGCTTGTCTTTCAGACCGAAACCTCACAAGGGGGGCGCGCTAATGGATAATCAGGCACGCAAAATAATGGGGATTAAAATAAATGTGGACAATCTACGTAGTTACGGTGCTTCTGGAAACATCTTATGTTACAGCCTTATATCAAAATGGATTTTTTTTTTTCCTTAAAATTCCACACACAGTACCCCATAATGACAATGTGAAAAAAGTGTTTGTTTTTTTTAGATTTTTGCAAAACTATATATATAACTATATATTTTGCAAAAAAATTATTTATATATATATATATATATATATATATATATATATATATATATATATATATATATATATATATATATACATACATACACGAGGTCTATTAGAAAAGAAACCGACCGTTTTATTTTTAAAAAAAAACTATATGGATTTGATTCATATGTTTTTACGTCAGCCAAGCTTGAACCTTCGTGCGCATGCGTGAGTTTTTCCACGCCTGTCGGTGACGTCATTCGCCTGTGAGCACGCCTTGTGGGAGGAGTAGTCCAGCCCCCTCGTCGGATTTTCATTGTCTGAAAAGTTGCTGAGAGACTGGCGCTGTGCTTCATCAGAATTTTTCAAAAACTGTGAGGCACATCCGAGTGGACACCATTCGAGAAATTAAGCTGGTTTTCGGTGAAAATTTTAACGGCTGATGAGAGATTTTGGATTGTTCCTATCGCTGTAAGGACTTCCCACGGAGCGGGACATCGCGCAGCGCTCCGAGGCGACGTCGTCATCCTGTTTCAAGCTGAAAACCTCCAAATTTAAGCCTCTGTTGACCCAGGACGTCGTGAGAGAACAGAGAACTTTCAGAAGAGGTCGGAATCAGCAGTTTATCCGGACATTCCACTGTTAAAGGAGATTTTTTAATGAAAGACGTGTGGACGGATTGGCGCGTCGGCTCGCAGCCGGCGCGGTGCGCCCGCCACAGGAAAAACACCTCCGTTGGAAGCCTTAAGGACAAGTTGGAACATGCCCTGCTGTTAAACAATTTCTCAGATACTCACTCAGCTGAAAGCCAGCAAAAGCCGCCTGGATTTTACAAATGGTTATCAACACGGAGGTGTTTTTCCTGTGTCGGGGGCGCCGCGTCGGCTGCGCGCCACGTCGGCTCCATCCGCATGTCTTTCATTAAAAAAAATCACCTTTAACAGTGGAATGTCCGGATAAACTGCTGATTCTGACCTCTTCTGAAAGTTCTCTCACGACGTCCTGGGTCAACAGAGGCTTAAATTTGGAGGTTTTCAGCTTGAAACAGGATGACGACGTCGCCTCGGAATGTTGCGCGACGTCTCGCTCTGTGGGAAGTCCTTACAGCGATAGAAACAATCCAAAATCTCTCATCAGCCGTTAAAATTTTCACCGAAAACCAGCTTAATTTCTCGAATGGTGTCCACTCGGATGTGCGTCACAGTTTTTGAAAAAATTTTGATGAAGCACAGCGCCAGTCTCTCAGCAACTTCTCAGACAAAGGAATTCCGACGAGGGGGCTGGACCACTCCTCCCACAAGGCATGCTCACAGGCGAATGACGTCACTGACAGGCGTGAAAAAACTCTTGCATGCCCACGAGGGTTCAAGCTTGGCTGATGGAATCACACGTGATTCAAATCCATATGTTTTTTTTTTTAAATAATAAGGTCGGATACTTTTCTAATAGACCTCGTATATATATATATATATATATATATATAAGTATTCACAGCCGTTGCCATGAAGCTCAAAATTGAGCCCAGGTACATCCTGTTTCCATTGATCATCCTTGAGATGTTTCAGCTTCATTGTAGTCTACCTGGGGTAAATTCAGTTGATTGGACATGATTTGGAAAGACACACACCTGTTTACATATAAGGTCCCACAGTTGACAGTGCATGTCAGAGCACAAACCAAACACGAAGTCTTAGGAACTGTCTGTAGACCTCAGAGACAGGATTGCCTCGAGGCACAAATCTGGGGAAAGGTTCAGAAACATTTCTCCTGCTTTGAAGGTCCCAATGAGCACAGTGGCCTCCATCATCTGTAAATAGAAGAAGTTCAGATCCACCGGGACTCTTCCTAGAGCTGGCTACCCATCTAAACTGAGAGATCAGGGGAGAAAGACCTTAGTCACTGAGGTGACCAAGAACCTGATGGTCACCCTGTCAGAGCTCCAGCATTCCTCTGTGGAGAGAAGAGAACCTTCCAGAAGGACAACCATATACTTATATGCACATGATTTTAGCTTTCTATTTTTAATAAATTTGCAAAAATTTAAAAAACTTTTTTGATGTTGTCATTATGGGGTATTGTGAGTAGAATTTTTACAGTTACCTTTTGCAATCTGTTTCTAAAATACAGACTTAACATCAAAGCAAAAAAAAAGTATTATTTCTGAAAGACATGGCAAAAGATCGATTTCCTGAAAAGCTAAAGACACAACGGGACAAATACGTATAAAACTGCTGCCATTTCTTTAAAATGAATGAAGCATAATTCAGCTACAACAAACACATTTGTCACAAAGGAAATGCCCACAGCATTGTGTGGATCCATTCACTGAACTGACTGAAACTTACAGACACAACTGACAAACTGGAAAGAACAAACTTCTGCACATCACCTCGGCTGATCCTCTGTTTCTCTCCGGACAGGATTCCAGGAGTGTCAATCACACTGATGCTTTCCAGCACCGGGTTCGGCAGCTGAGCACAAACAAACCTAAGAGACAACATTAAGGCCAGTTAAGACCTCTGTCGCATATGACGTGTGGAAATATGTGATCTTTGCATGATGGCACGACTGACGCGTACTCTATGCAAGAACCAAAAATTCAAAATGCATCATTTTCATCATAAATTAGGGAGGAAAGGTGGTTAACTGAATGTTATAACAGATATTCTGCCAGTTGTTGACTGTTTTGGGTGATTTTCTGTAGTTGTCGGTAAAACAAAGGGATCACAATGAGGAAAAATGCCTATTTTAGCTGTGTCGATCGTATGTGGATGGACGTATGCTGGCATCAGGAGGGAGTTTGCATTGTGCAGATGTCACCATAAAAGTATAAAAGCTTTAAACAACAAACATCCTCCCATGCCAGACCTCTTCCTCGCTTTTTCCACATTGATAAAGCTGCTCTCTTCTTTCTCCAGCTGCATAAATAGGAACCATTCTCACAGTAAACACCCTCTTCTGTCTCCGTGCAGCAGCAGCGTTAAGTGAGGATAGGTTTTAGTCTTCCTCTTCCAGAAGGATGAGCCTACAAAGATGACTGGCCGCCTTTCTTTCTTCTTTGGCAAACACCCACTAACAGAGGGAACGCCTGACCAGTCAGCAGAGGGAAATTCAATCACCCTGGAATGTTGACCCGTGGTGTGGATTCTCGCTCTCTCTTTCACGTATCTGTTGCACCATTTTCGACTCTGCGTTCCTACATTTCGGGCCACCGCGTTGTGTACGTGTGCACGTTTACCTGTTGAGGAATGCGTTTCCGAACGCGTTCAGCTTTCTGAAGGGCTTCTTAGGGTCAACCACCAAAGCGTTGCCTGGGATGACACCCTCTATGTCGCCATGCATCACCGCTATGAAGGAATCTGTGGTGGGTTCAGGCCCGATACGCATGCCAGGAAAATCCTGCTCCAGCAGGTAGCTGTAGGCGAGACAGGAACAAATACCGATAACGCACAAGACACAGCATATGGCAAAACACTGCATACAGAAGTAAAAATAAATAAATAATAATAAATAAACAAATAAACAGTTGGCACTCTTCTCTTTACAACCATAAGAATAGATTCACATCTTTGACCAGATTTAGTGAGATTCAGTGAACATCCTTGATCATTCTGTGTCTGTTAGTGAAGCTTAGGGCTAGTGGCCGGCGATCACCTTAGTATTTCCTGTTTTTCATGTTTCATGCTGACAAATTATACTGTATTTCTTATCTTTCTGATGCTTGATTCTGTTTTCTTCTCTCTGTTTAAGGTGCAGCTCCATCCAGAGATGGGTGTAGTATTTGTGCTGGAGACCCTCCTGTCCTGTGCACCAACAGCATTTCCTGTATATTTGTTTTGTGAATTGTTCTGTAATTTATGTCTGTAGCATGGCCCAAGCAGAGGGTCACCCCTTTGAGTCTGGTCTGCTTGAGGTTTCTTCCTCAGAGGGAGTTTTTCCTTACCACTGTTACTCTGGAGGATTAGTAAGGCCAGACCATATTTGTGTGGAACGCCTTGAGGCAACTCTATTGTGATTTGGCTTGATATAAATGAAAATAAATTGAAAACCGAAATTAAATTTGACCAGAAAAACTGGTTTTTAAATTAAATTTTTTTGTCAGTCACATTACACTCAAATAAAATATTTGATTCTGACTGTGTTCTAGTTTTAGGCTTTTAAAAGGATTATTATTCTGTCCCTAGAAAATGACACTTATGCTGTAACCTTGGTCAGAAACTAGACACACTAGATACGTAATGACGACTGTTACATGCATACTCGCGGAGATGCCAACTTTGCCATGACATAAATGTTCAAAACTTCACGTTGCACATTTCAGGGGAGAAAAGTTAATTCGGTGACATCACATGAACATTAGTTTGAGAATCCCAACAATGTATTGAATGTGAATGCAGGAAATAAAAAGTGGATTCAGACGCCAGATTTACAGCTAAGAGGTCCATAATACTTAAGCGTGAACGTTGGATGTTCATGCATTTACATTGCTTACAGATGTCAGGTGCCATCTGTACATCTTTTGCATCCACACCTTGTCAGAAGAGCCAGCAGCGCCTGGCAGAGCCGTCTCTCTGCACAGCGTGTCTCACAGTGGGAGTCATCTGCTGGTAGGTTGTGCAATCCATACGCACAACCACATGCATCGACACACATCATGCTGGTTTGATAACACAGCCAACCTAAGGGCTCATGTGCAATAGCGAGAACTTGCTCGTGGCTCTTTTCCAACATAAATTCTCAGAACATCTCAAGCAAAGAAGAACTCGCTGTAGATGTTTTGCACTTTTGTTCACTGGGTTCAAAAGGGACAAAAAAGGGGAAACTGATTAAAATCAGATTTGAATAAATGGTCTCAGACTACATTACAAACAGTGACCTCCAAATACGCCTGCCAAAGTGTGGATGGTTAACAACATCAGGCCTAAGTTTCACCTATAACAGAGTTTGTATTTTACTAGGGGAGCTAGTACGTTTTTAGGTTCCTTAGATGACCCCAAAACACAATCCAAGATGGTGTCCAAGATGGCCACCAAAATAGGGTTTTTTCACTTAAATACCAATGATTTCTGTCATTATTAAGTCTATTGTTTGTTCCTACTATGTATTTTAATGATAAGGGTCTATTGGCAGCCATTTTGGACACCATTTTGAATCATAAACCCATGAATGAATTTAGTTTAGGCACAAATGAGTTTGCTGTGACCTGCAATGGTCTTCCCATTGAATCGCTGTGATATTTAAGCTGTTTATATGTTGTGTAAAGATGTTTTAGTGAAAAAAAAACAAAAAACTATTTTGGCGGCCATCTTGGATAACTGGCTTGAGGCCAGTTTTTATTTTTGGGAACATCCTGATTGTGTTTTGGGGTTATCTAAGAACCTAAAACAGTTGGTTTGGTTTAGTCCGGGGGGGGGGGGGGGGGGGGGGGGGTGCAAAGGTAGTGGTCATAGCTCCCCTAGTATTTTATCTGCATGCAGTACAGTCACAGATGTGTGACGGTATTTAACCTATAATTCAAACCATATTTTACTGCAAAGGTGCACAAACAATTTTGCTAAATATCACCCCTTTAACATTCCAAAACAGGCCATTTATAGTCCTTTTTGCCAATGCAGTACAAATGCACATATCGTAATAGCTGGATGCACTTGTGTGGCAAGATCCAGATCCTGTAGGACCTTTGACAGCCATACCTCTAACAAGTACTGCTGTTGTGTATTTTTTTTTAAAGGTGTGCCGTTTTCAAAGTTCTTCCTATTATTTTGAGTAAAGTTAACAAGCTTCACGTGGCCTCAGTGACATCCCAATGACCCAATCCCAGCTCAGAAGGTGTAACCCCGCCGATACGAAATGGCTGAGAGCTAATCAGCATCTTTCTTCTAAATTCTGCACATGACCGTTACAATGCTGATGGTGCAGAGTCCAGCTGTGAACTGGGTGGAGAGAGATTTAGTGAAAATCAGAAACAGGACACAGGAAGAGGGAACAGGAACGTGTGCAGAGCGAGAAATCACTTCACATTATCCTTTCTGTGGGGTATTAGAAGTCCGTAATTACCCACAGTGTTCTGTAGGCGTGGGAAGAGGATCCGATCCATCATCCAGCTGATGATATCTGTGTGTCACACATAGGGTCAACAAAACCTGACATCTTCAACTTACTGCCTGAAGACACAAACTGTCTGCTTAAAAAAAAGGCAAGACCACAAACGAAGGGCACTCATTGGAGAGCGTTCTTCAGCCAAGGCACAACTGGCTGATGCATATTAACCCCAACCTCTAAACATATATATGATAACCACCATAACCACCTGAGACTGACTTATTATCACTTGATCCACAGTTATCCTGCTCTCTGCTGTGTTTTATGAAAGGTCTTGTAAATACTGCTTGCTATAAGAATTGGACAAGCACTCATTAGAACTCATACCTTTGCTCAAAGGCAATAGTCTAGGGGCAAGTGATAAAAAAGTTTAGATCTGAGAGCATCAACTGCCACTTTGGGACTGTCCTAGTCTCCAGTTCCATTTCAGTCTCTCCATAAATTTCTATATAACACAGTATTTCATACACAACCAGTGTTTTCCTGTATGTCTGCATCTGGCGTCTTACCGTATGAAGCTGGTCTTGCCCGTGGAGTACTGGCCCACCAGTAAGACCATGGGCTTGTTGTCAAAGTCTGCATCCTCTAGGGCTGGGGAGTGGAACTCATGGAATTTGTAGCTCTCCTCCAGCGGCAGGAGTTTTGTTTTATAGAGCTTCTTCAGTCCTTCACTGACGGTCTGGAAGACTTCTGGCTCCTTTTTCCGCCGGTCGTCTTTCCCAAGCCAACTGAACATGGTTGCTGATGACTTGTTTCTGGACTTGTCGACCTTCTAAAATGCTGTCTGTTGATCAGCTTGTCCGTTTAAAGAACTAATTTTGTCCTTATTAAAGTTTACAGATACTAACCTTGAAGGTCAAGGTAGAAACATGGTAACGTCAAGACAAATACATGCATGTGTTTTGATACCACTTATTTTATTTCAATCTGTTGCTCAGTAAGTGCTGTTTAAATGTAAATTATTAAACTTAGATGGTAAATTTCATTAAAGTAGAAGGATAAAAATGATTATATTGTTAAAACGTTTTTTTTTTTTACACGTTCTTTTATTAATTTTATTGCACCTGTTGGGTTCAAAATAACAGTATCCTCCTGTACCAAGTGTTTTTCTTTATAATGATGTAGATTTTGAGGACAGGTATTTAATTTTGTTGTTCTTCCAATTTTAAGAAATAAATGCTTAATTTAAATTGTTGTACAGATTGATCACCATTTTGAACACCGTTTCAAATTATTATCGGTCAAAGTCCAGCCAAAAAAACAAACAAACAAACTATCAATAAAAAATACCTCCAATATGGTTTATTTTGTTTATCAGTAAACAACCCGAGCAGCCTGAATCAGGGCGCTCGCGCGCATCACGTTACCGTCCGCGAGATCCGTCCGCGAGCCCAAACAATAAAAGATGCTTCCAGACAGCGCAGCGTGGGGAAAAAGGGAAAAAAAACACGAGCGGGCTGTTTTTGTTTTTTATTATTATTATCGGTGCTCGGTGCAGCAGCTTCGCTCCAGCAGCTCCATTTAAACGCCGCCGTCGAAGAAACCCGAACGCACCGGAAGTGCCTCACCGCCGGCTGTCCGACCCACCGCGGCTCCGCCCAGTGATGCGGAACTGACGTCGACAGCGCGCCCTCTACTGGTCACACAGTTGGGTAGGTGGATATTTCACCGAGATATGAAATGGTCTCCGTGAATTTTGTGAGAAGGGTTTGGCTGCAGCACATGCACTTTCTGTCATGTGCGCGCTCTGCCACACAGATTTCTTTTTTAATAAGTTTAACTTGTAATCTTGTAACTAATCTACTTCAACTGCAACCAGGAAGTGGTTCAGTCGTTACTTTTCTGGGTGGGCAATCATGTGCCATAAAGGGCCGAGACACTGCAGGTTTTCTGTGCAACCAATCACCTCAGCAGGTGATTTCATTAATGATCATGTGTCTCAGCAGGTGATTTCATTGACAACCAGGTGTTTATGTTCAGAGCAGAAGCTCATCACCAACCCACCTGCTGAGGTGATTGGTTGCACGGAAAACCTGCAGTGTCTCGGCCCTCGATGCCCACGGTAAACTTTGTTGATATAAAGCACAGGGCAGAGCTCCTTTGATCACTGATCAAAGGCGTGTTGGAGACTTGCACTTTATTCTCTAATGACATCATAAAGAAAAACTTGACATTCTGGCCGTGAGTTATCAAAATGGAAAACATTCTCATAGCCAGGATGTTCATTTATCTGGGTCATGGTGGTAGCAGACCAAGCAGCTCATCCCGCACTTCCCTATCATCGGCCAAGTCCTCTAAATTTTCCTGGGGGATTCCACAGTCTTCCCAAGATAGCTAAAAGATATAATTCTTCCATTCAATTCAATTTCAATTTAATTAGCTTATAATGCGCCAAATCACAGCAAAAGCCGTCTCAAGGCGCCTTACATAACACAATTCAACATAAAATTTAAATAAATCATTAAAAATGAATAAAAAATTAAAAACAAGTAAAAGAATAAAACAGATAAAAAAAATAAAAAAAAACTATAAGAAAGAGAATAAAAATAGGTTTTCAGTCTTGACTTAAAAATGTCCACGGACTCCGACTGCCTCACGGTCACTCCATTGTGTCCTGGGTCTTCCCCCAGCGTCCTCCCAGTTCTCTAGGAAGACAACCGTGTATCCTCAAAAGGAATCATGTCAGCTGGGTCCTTTTGATGCGAAGAAGCTGTGGCTCTACTCTGTATCCTTCCAGGATATTCAAGCGTCTCACCCTATCCCTGAGTGTAAGCCCAGATACCTGATGGAGTAACCTCAGTTATGCCACTTGTATCTGTGACCTTGTTCTTTTGGTCATTATTGTTGTGGCTGGCGTGCCTGGCTGGCTTTTGTTTGTCTTCTGTTTCTGTCTTTTGGTTTTCCTTCCAGGTGGTGCGCATTTAGGACTGAGTGGCTGTGTGGCTGAGTTATCAGGACCTCACCCTGATCACCTGCGGCTCGTCAGGACTCACAGCTGTGGTGCATCTACATGGATTGGAACATGGTGGCATTTAAGTCTGGAGTACACAGTGTGTGTTTGCCAGAGACTCGACCTTGTGACCAGACGGGTGAGATCGTCGTCTCGAGAGCCATCTCATCATCAGTGGATGCAGAGAACGTCCAGGTTTGATGCACGGTCTGTGAAAGAGGAGGGGGTGAGGTCTCACGCTCGTCAGCACACTTCCTGAGGTACGTTAGATTTTGTGACTAACATTTATACAGTCAGTAAATGTGGTGTCCCTCACACCTTATTATATTGAGCTGTATGTAGTCGTTTAATCAGCTTCCACTGCAGTGGAGTTTTGTGAACAGGGTGTTCCATGCCTGCAGGGTGGGAAGCTGATTAGTGATTAAGCCAGGAAGTGTTTGCTGTTTGTGCACCTTTGAGTGGTCTCTCTGTGTGTTGAGTGTGGACTCACATAATGATTTCTTCTTTCACAGACTCGGTTTGTCGCGGCCACCTGGGGGGTGTCGGCGGGGTCCTTGGGTCCGAACTGGTTCTGGCTCCGGACCGTTTTGTGCTGCTAGGAGCGCACCGCAAATCCGCCATGCCAGACCGCGCACTTATTTGTTTGTATTTTTTCACATCACTGTTATGTTTATTAAACTCAGTTATCCTTTGTACCGTGCTCTGCTTATTTTATACTTGGTCCTTCAAACGCTGGTCGGTTCTCCGGGCTGCGTCCGACACATAACAATTATCTAAAGTTCATGATCATAGGTGACTTTTATCAATTCTTTCTTCACCATAACAGCCCGGTACAGCCCCTCACATGCGGCCCCAAGCCTTCTGCCACTCATGCCATGATCCTTTTTTGGAATGACACCCAAAGAGTTTTTTTCTGTCTAATATCAATATCTGTTGCAAAAATTACAGGACTGCATTTTTGAGTTGGGGGTGCAGGGGGTGCAGGGGGAAAAAAAAATCTAATTTTCTGCTTTTTTTTTTTCTGCCAACCTCGAGGATGCCTGGAGGAACACTGATCTAAGAGACCACAGTTGCACTATACAGCATTAAAAATGCAGCATATATGTCTTTGGTTGAGAATTAAATTTATATTTAATTAATGCCTGGATTTATAATTTATTCCCTTTACCAATACGATTACCCTTGCTTCAATATTGTCAGGAAAATATAATGTACATATGTAAGTGTTCACAATTTGTCCAGCAGAGGTCTACATTTGCTCTTTTCATTTAGTTTGATTGACAGGAACAAAGATTAGGATTATAAAAATAAAATACACTTAAGGATTTTTAAAGCATTCAAACATTATTCCTTCTTCCTGACAATATCAAAACGCAAAAGCACAATGAACATACTGCGAAATGAATGAATGACTTACAGATAATCATTAACACAACAAGAAACTGTGTCAAAAGTGGACCTTTATTTTTGTTTATCTGAACAAAACGATGAGGAAAAGCATTACAGGCTGATTTACCAGCATAAACCCGATTTCAGTGAACCAGATACAAGTTTGTGTGCAGCAATGGACTAATTATTAACAGCGTTTCACATTCCAGATAATCTAAAGTTGGTAAATATTTGAACACAACTCTACTCCTTACTGTGGCTCGGATGCATACATAAATGATTTAAAGAAGGAAGAAATTTTCATCACATATTTCAGGTACAACACATAAATTTGCACCACATAGACACATTAAAGTAACAGAAACAACATGACACATTTTCCTTCATTAAAAACCAGAAATATGTTTTTTATATGGAGTGATTCCCTAACAGTACACAAATTTAAGTATTTACAATTTTTTTGAAACAAGAAAACTCAATATAAAATGTATACATATGAGCATGATCGTGCTTGTTTTGTATGACAGAGATTTATCCATTTATTTGTTTGTTTGTTTGTTTGTTTTCCTGGCACTTTCAGAAAATAAATGCAAACCAATTACTCTAATTGATAATTATTTTTGCCTTATTGGCTGTATTATTATTATCATCATCATCATTATTATTATTATTATTATTATTATTTCTCCTGCAGCATATGGCAGCCCTCAGAATATGACCACAGATAGTAAGCAAGCACCCTATTTGTTAAAAGTGTTTTTTTTTAAAGAGTAAAGTGCTATAGTTTGTCTTCAATAAATAATAAAGAAAAAGTTCTATTCCTTTGAACACAGATATTTCCTTCATGTAATTGTTTTTTAGCAATATAACTGCAGTTATCACATAGAAAAGTAAATCAAAACAACCACCAACATGTAAATGAATACTGTTTAAATATTAAGTGCTTGTACAACAATTTAAGTACTTTACCTGAATGTAAAAATCAAACAGTGTTTACTTGAAAAGCATTGTCAACTAAACACAGATTACAAGTAAAGAATGTCACAGAATGCAAGTGCAAAATCACCTGAACACCTTTTTTCTTTTTTTTAAGAAACATAAATTTGATTTCCATTTTCATCCTGTGTTCATGTATGAGTGACATTTGTATTCTGGAAGACTGTAACTTATTTTGGAAAAATACTGTGCTACTGGGTGAATAACGGGGTCACAACACAAACATACAACATATTAATCATCTAGGGAGGTGTCACAGCTCTTAAAGCTACAGTGTGTATGATTTAGTGTCATCTAGTGGTGAGTTTGCAGATTGCATTATTTGTTTTCCCTCACATTTTTACCCGAGGCCTCAAATATGGCCATCAGGTATTGTGAAGACTGTCTGTCCGTCTGTCTGCACTCAGTTTAAGTGCAGTTATATTACTGCCAGAGTCTTCAAATTCACAGGAAACATTCTTGGGACACAGACCTTGGACAGTTTCAAAGATGGCTAACCTTGACCTATTTTAAGAGGTATTTTGAGAGGTTAAAAAGTCACATTCTGTTTTATTCTCTTCCATTTATTTATTCATTAAGTGGCGGGGGTGACAGCCAATCAGAGTAGAGCAGCACCGTGACATCACTGGCTCGAGCTAGCTGCATACTCTGTTTGTGTGTAAATATAACCCCTTTGGCATATATTATGTAAAAGCTAGTGAGAAATAAACACTTCTAAAACTGATAATGCTGTTTTTGTAACCTGATAACACCTCTGGAGTGATTTACAAGATATTTCACGGACGTCAGCATAAACACTAACTTCCGCCAACTCAAAGCTAACGTCCGCTCCTGTCAAAAGCCCATGTACACTCACATGCACACTCTCCTTTAGATGCCTTTAAAATGTAAATATTGTTTATAATTGATTGATTGATTGATAGAGGGGCTTTATTGAACATGTGCAAATTGTACGCAAGACAGTAGGATCTTAAAAATTAATTAAACAACTGCAAATTATAAAGAAGACAATGCTCATACAGCCAAGGGTATTTTAGCATTGTGTCATATTTGCTTCTTTGGTGATGGAATTAATTCTCTCTTGGTTTCTCTTGTGATAGTTATTTTGACTTCATGAAAAAAATTTAATGATAAAATTTTAATCAAAAATTTGCATATATTCGTATGTGGGTTTTTTGTTTGTTTTTGGTTTTTTTTTACTGAATTTGTGCATATGTGTGTATGTGTGTGTATATAGTTTCCTGGTGAAACCGTCCTGTTTCATGGGCTTAGTTTCTCTTATTAACCAGTTTTGAATACTGTTTTGGTTATGTTTGTTCTCTAACATAATTGTTGGTTAGCTATTTTTTTCTAAATACAATTGCATGTGATACTTTCTTTAGATAATGCAGTTTATAAAAATGCCAGTTATTTTGACTTAAATAAGAATCACAGCTAAATTCTTTAAACATTCTAGCTATGCTTAAACACCATCTTGCTTGTGAACACAGTTTGTCAACTGGTTTGTTCTTTACTCATTGTCAAACATCTTAATGGAACATGTGGATTAGATTTTTGTTGTATTTGCCACATCTGCCAGATGGCTGATTTTATGCAACAAATTTATCTGATGGTTATCAACTTTGAGTTGTGGATCTTTGTGTTTTTGTCAGTAAAACAGTGGATCACAAAGTTGTAACAATCCCTGTCCTAGGATGGCAGATGAAATTTGCTCAGTATCTTCTCTAATGTTTATTTATCTCTATTGGGACAACATGTCAACCTCAATGAGGGGGTCTCCTCTCCTGTAAATATCATTCAAATGATAATATTTTGGTAATTCTATGGTAGCAGAATAGTAAGCTAAATATGTCCAAATTTTGCTGTCATTGTAATTCTATGACCATAAAATTGCTGTTCTGAGTAGTATAATTATGCCTTGTCACGTGAAACCTTTCAAAGAGGATTGTGAATATGATTTTGATCATCTATTGGGCTAGTGAGATCACCAAGTCCCATTTGGCCATGAGGTCATCCACCCATTGTCTTGAAAATACACCATCCAGCCTCAGTCTGCTCTCGGTGGGCTGCGTCTCCTCTTCTTCTCCCCTCTCTTTCTCTCCCTGCGCCACGTCCTTCAAACTTCCACCTCTAGTTGACTCCTCTATCTGTGCCAGCATTGGGTTCCCTGTCTCTGGAGCCCATTTATAAGTTCCCTCATCCATCGCTTCTTCCTCCTCTTCTTCTTTTTCCATTCCCTGCTCGGTGGCCAATATAAGAATACCGTAGTCATCTGGCAAACCGTCTGGCTGGTCAACATGGCAGTTCGGTATGTGCTGTGAGGCATAGCCGGAAAGAAGTGGCGCCCTCTCGAACTCTGCGTTTTTTGCTACAGTTGCATGTGTTATTTCATGTACCACTCCAATCATCTCCTTCTCCTCCTCCTCTTCTTTTTTTTCCATTCCCTGCTCGGTGGCCAATCTAAGAATACCGTAGTCATCTGGCAAACCGTCTGGTTGGTCAACATGGTGGTTCGGTATGTGCTGTGAGGCATAGCCGGAAAGAAGCGGCGCCCTCTCGAACTCTGCATTTTTTGCCACAGCTGCATGTGTTATTTCATCTACCACTCCAACCATCTCTTCCTCTTCCTCCTCCTCTTCTTCTTTTTCCATTCCCTGCTCGGTGGCCAGTCTAAGAATACCGTAGTCATCTGGCAAACAGTCTGGCTGGTCAACATGGCCGTTCGGTATGTGCTGTAAAGCATAGCTGGAAAGAAATGGCGCCTTCTCACACTCCATATTCTTCGGAGCACCTGCATGTACTATTTCATTGACCTTTTCAACCATCTCTTTCTCCGTCGCTCCTTCCGTTACCTTCATCATCCCTTTCTCAGGCTTTCCTTGTAGATCCAACAGAAACTTAAAGGAGCCTGTTGTAGGATCCTTCTTTATATTTATGACCAGGCACTCTTGAGAGTCCTTCTCCGTGGCCATTTCTCCCTGAAGAGCTGTCGCTGATGCTTGAGATTGAGGGAAAAAAACTGGACCCACTTGTGAGAGTGGTTGCATCTCCACACACTTGGTCATATCGGTGTGCCTGTCAGCGCTCATTGATGTGTTTAGCAGAGTAGCAACTTCAATAGAGTGAAGAGCTACAGTTATTCTCTCTTTGATCTCATAACTACTTTGAAATACATCTTCATTCCTCTCTCCTTCTTCTCCCACACTGATTTGGAGAGCTGCTTGTACAAATCCATAGTCTTTTACCTCTTCCTCCAAGGGTTCCTCAAGCTCTGATGGTGGTCCGTAGGAACTGTGTACTGGTGGAGAATCCCGAATATGCTGCTTTTGCTGGGAACATGAGGATTGTCGCATGTAGCTGCATGTTCCCAGTGTTGGCTGGTCTTTCATGACAGAGGTGGAGATGAAGTTGGTCTTCTCAAAAGATAATATGGGAGGATAATGGTGAAATGCATGCGTGTCCTGGGAAGTTGATGGAGGAGACAAAAAGCTTGAAAATTAGAATTTGTAACAACACCATCAAGATATGTTAGTGGAATGCAGTACAGAATCAAACAATAAAATTACATGATTTTCAGATGGGTTTGGGGGTGGGGGGGTGGGTGTCTCCAAAATAGATCTACAGTGGGATTTGGCACAAATTTCACACCGGCTGAAACTTTAGTTCTACATAGGGACATATGCTCACAGCTTCTGGTTTTCCTTGGCAGTCTCTCAGTAAAATACTAATCAGGACCTACCAAGCTTCCCTTCTGAGATCTGATGGATCCAGTAGTGGTGTAACAGATCATGGCTGACCCGTGATCCGTACTGACCGCTGCTCACAGTTTGGAATGCATGTGAGCGACAGATTAATTGCAGAGTTTCCAAAAGTGTGATTTTGTGTCATAGTGACTTGTTTTTAATGTGGTAACTATGTTAATTTTATAATAATCACACAGCTGTAGAAAAAAATTTAAAAGTAGCCTCGTGGAGAGAACCAAGCTCACGCAGTCTTTAGCCTCATGCTCAACTAAACACAACAAACTCAGCACATGCTCTTCTGCAAAATTAAATAAATACATCTCCATTCACATTAAAGGGTTTGAGGACAAAGTGACTGTCGTCTCTTCCCTGTGCAGCCGTGTGCCCACTGACCTGAGCGTTGCACTGGAAGCATGTGCACAGCAGAGGTGGCTGAAAGTTCACAGCTCCGGAAAAATAGCAAGTATTCCCGACTGTTTCTGAAAGTACACTTGCCAAGATCAGTGGGTATGATGAATGTATTTATCCAGAAAGGGTTATAAATAAACTTATGTCAAAGCTAACACTCCCTCACAATGCAAGTGATGCTCCTCCCTAAATAATTCCTCTTTTGACACAAAGTCATTCCAGCAGTAACCAAGGAGGCTTCAAGAAGAATGAGTACCAAAGACATCCAGTCATTGCCTTCGGTCACTGGTTAGTGTCCAAGTCTCACAACCATACACAGTAAGACAGGGAGCAGTTGGGGGTTATGGTATGACATATTACCGATTAATTATAGAAAATCAATAACTCAGTGCCCCATCCTTTTCTGTGTGTGCCTCTTACCGCCAGTATATCTGGGTTGCTCTTGCCTTTTCCTGTCAGGTAGTTAAACAGAAAGTAGCCGCCCACCGACAGCAGACAAATGCACAGCGATGGAACAACAATACTTGCAATCACCCGCTGTAGCTGGCCAATGAGCGGATCTGGAAGGAGAAGGAAAAAAGAATCAACCGAGGGGCAATAATTAAGATGTCTTATTGCACATGCGTGATGCAGGTTGAAAGTATTCACATCATGTAGTTTGACATCAAAGATTCATTATCAGTTTGCCAAACAGGAAGCGATCGTACCTGGAGGCGTGGTTATGCAGTGCCATTCTGAGGGTTGACACCAAATAGGCATGGAAATGAGTCTTGTTCTGGCAGAGAAGCAGTATTCTGTAGCGTATTCCATCATGCGATATATGTACGTACTGGAGTCCATTAGGATGTGGCGCTACACAAATGCACACAATGTAAGAATTGTTTTAATAGGGGTTCTTTTAAGGCTTGGAGGATAGGACCATTTCTGCTCACCATCTGGTGTTTATGGGTGTTGTGGATAGAGATGTTGTAGGTCATCTCGTGGTAGAATGTTTTCATGGGAATCTCTGGGGTGATGTTGTTTGGTTGATATCTCATTGGCCCCTTCATAGTAATGATGGCAGTATTATCCTCGATTTCCACAGAAACCAGCGGCGGCCCTAAAGTCGCTGCAGGGATGGATTTGCATGGACAAATCATTACGCTGTGGTTCTGCAGTACAGATTGTTAGACAGAATGTAACCTCAACTTACTGTCTAAAATGGGATCAAATCTCCTTTGTGTCAGTACCCATTTTGAGTATGCTCTTCTGCCTATGGCGCGAACTCTGGCATAGTATCCCTCCTCCAGATCCCATGTCTCATTGGTCAGATCACACCAGCTCCGAGGAATGTCTCTACAGTGACGCACCACCCTCCAATTTATCCGTGTTCCTTTCGTGTCTCCGTAGCTGAAATAGACAGATAACAGAGCTGAAGTAAATTCCCATTGGAACTGAAATTGAATTTAGGCAAAAATTAGAGAAGTGAAACTTGAGTTGAGTGATCCTGCCTTCAAGTCCAAAAGACATTTTCAACTTTCCCTTGGTAAACATATGTAACAGTTCCACATGGCTCATGTTATAAGGCTTAAATAATTGATTACTGTGACCCAAATAGCTTGCAAATATTTCTGTACACCATCTTCCACAGCCTCTATTGAATCATTTTCCAGCACCGCAGGAAAGATATTTGGCGCTAAAATGAGTAGAATCATTTCAGGACTTGACTAAGTCTTAAACTGATCTTAAACCAGACCTAACACAATGAATGATGCTGATATATTTGGCACAAGATCTTTTTAAATGACTGAACATTTAGAATTACCTTAAATAACTGTACAATGATTTTAAATAATTGAACAAGACTTCAAGTAGCTTACTGAGGCAAAAGTCGAAGCCGATGGTCGTGAGCTTTGGTCACAAATACACAGGACAGAAATACGGTTTCTCTGGTGGGTATCACACTAGGGGACAGGGTGAGAAACTCTGCTATCTGGGATGGACTCTGACTAGAGTGACTGCTCCTTCAAATCAAAAGGAGCCAGCAGAGGTGGTTCAAGCATCTGGAGAGGATACCCCCGATCATCTCCCCATAGGGAGGTCTTCCAGGCATGTCCAACTGGGAAGAGGCGGGAATGACCCAGGACACGCTGGAGGGACTATGTCTTCTAACTTGACAACACCTTTGGATCCCTCAGGAAGAGTTACAGGGCTTGGCGGAAGACAGGGAAGTGTGGGATGAGCTGCTTAGTCTGCTGCCATCACGACACGGACCCAGATACATGCCCGAAAATGAATGAATCAACATTTTTGTTCTGTGTTCTGAAAAAAAAAAACAAGTACAATAATATATTTGCTTCAATATCATTGCTTGGAATTACAATGGAGGAGTAGTTTGAATTAGTTTGGAATTGAAACCTGAGGAAGAAAAGGAGCTCAGAATTGTAATCGACAGACACCTGACCTACGGTAAGCACAATGACCAGAAAATCAACAAAGCCAACAGCATGATGGGACCGATAAGAAGAAACTTCATTCCTTTGAATGAAACCACCTTCAAGTGCCTCTACAAAGCTATCGTCCATTCACACCTCAAGTTTGGGAATTCATTATGGAGTTGAGCATTAAAACATGATAAAACATTGTTAGAGAATGTGCAAAGAATAGCCAGAAAGAGGAAACAGAATCTACTAATCCTCAGGTATACATAGACGTGTACATAGTGATTTAATGCTCAAAATGTTGACTGTGTGTACAACGAGGAAGTAATGCCTTACCAACTCAGGACAGATATGGGGAAGTAGTCTAATGCTTCATCAAACCACATTTTACAACTCACTTATCTGAACATCGAGAGAGTCATCAATGCCTGGAATACTTTGCCAGCAAAAGTTGCTTCAGCTCCAAGTGTTCCTGCATTTGAGCAAAGGCTTAACTGCCATTTGATTTGACTAATCTGAACCTGAAATATAGTTTAGAAACTTATCTTGACCTCGAATCAAATGCTAAAACCAAACAATCAAAATACCACAGGTTAACCAGGTAGATTCCAGGGTGATACTGTGTACTGTGCCAATAAGGGAGAGATTTTAATTACTCTGCTATTTTAAGACAGCAACTATGTTCTTGGCATCAAAAATAAAGAAAGAGAAAAATGAATAACATGTGCTGTTGTCTTATGGCATTTTTGCCCCTGTTTGTTTGTTTGTGAACACCCTGGAGCCCACAATTTTCCATTTTCAAAGTCAGTCATAAAAAATCTTGGAAAATTATAAAAATCCCTATCTTTAATATTCATAACTATTTCAAAAAAGAACAAACTTCTTTCAATTTCTTTCATAGGATAGTATCCTTTATTGACTGACAAAGTTTGATCTGGATCTGAATGAGATTACAGATTTTGTGGCCACTTAAATTTAAATAATGTTTTTGGCCTGTTTGTCTGTTTTTGGAACAGCCTGTAACCCACAATTTTTCTCATATTGTTATGATATTTTTTACAGAGGATTCATATCCTGATAGGCAAGAACTGATTTAATTTTCAAGGTCAAAGTCAGAAAAAATCTTGGAAAATTGGAAAATCCCTATCCTTTAACATTGAACGCATTTTCAAAAATTCATAACTCCGTCAAAACAGATTGAATTTCTTTTATATTTGACAGTATTATGTAGATTGGCATCCTTTATTGACTGACAAAGATTGATCTGGATTTAATCCAGATTAAAGATCTTGTGGCCATTTAACATTGAAAACCTCATTTAATGTATATTTTACATTATATCTTAATCAAAGGTGCCCCAATCACTCTCATATTTGAACGTGGGGTGCAGACTGGCACTCACTGTCACCTGACAAAGTTGGATCCGGATCTGATCTGATCTGGATTGTGGTTTTTGTGGACATTTGAATTTAATATAGAAAAGCCCATTTGGTGTACATTTTGCATTATATCTCAAACAAAAGTGCCTCAGTCACTCTCATTTGTGACAATGAGGTGCAAACTGTCACTGTCAATGAACAGACTAAGTTTGATCCACATTTGATCCATATTGCGGATTTAGCAGATATTTGATTTTAACATTAGAAAGCCCTTTTGATCTACTATATTTTATTTTTTTTCTTGTTATTATTATATTTTCGCTTATGAAAAGCCACATCTAACAGGATTTTGACCTTGAAAATTTTTTCCAAGATAAAAATTTGTGCAGTTGGAAACTAGTGTTGGCGGAGGTTTGCGAGTGCAGTGCTCTAGTTTAATTTTTTTTTAAGTCTCTGTTTACTTACATGGCATACTGGACTGCAAAGACTGTGTTGGCTGGTGTGTTATTACCAGGGTACCAATGCAACACATTCTTCAAGTTCACTGAAGAAAAGACAACATTGACGGGGCTGGGAAGAAAGGAGCCGACTGCAGAGAGAGAAAAAGGGTTGAAAATAGACAGAGACAAAGCGAGAATGAGAAAATGGTCAGACAGACAAAGACAGAGACATAGGGGGAAGAACTGATTTAGATTAAACTTCTTTTTGTGTTGAGTTTTTTTTATGAATACGGTTTTACTTTATCTCCTTTGTTTCGTTCTTAGTCGGTGAGCTGCCGACTGACCTTTGGTCTTCCTGCTCATGTCGACTCAAAAACACATACAGCAAGGCGCTGTTTCTCAACCACCGGTGGAGGGCCGACAATTATTCCAAAGTGTTTGTTTCTTTTACAGCTGTTTATTATCTGATTGGCTGATTTATCAACCCTGTCTGGCTGTAAAACTCAGAGGTTACAGATTATGATGACATTTTCCAGCAGAGATTGTTGACTTTTGTGTTGTTTTTTTCTTCCTTTTAAGTTTTCTTTTGAGTTTTTGCCTTATGACATCACAAATATCTGATTGGGGGGAGTCATTTTTGTGTGCACTTTCAGTTGAAGTAATTACTGTGCTAAAAGGGCACACAGAGTGCATTCTTGCACTGGGGTAACACTAGAAAGCCATGATTACTCCACCAGGTAAAAACCTTTGTGACATCATAGATGGAGCTACTGTTAAAGAATGAGAGAAGAGAAAAGGCCATATGAGAGAGGGATAAAATCTTTGCCTAAAGTATTGCAAAACCATTAACTTACATCTGTAACATGTCTTTTCAAAAGGGTACATTCCCAAATAAAGTAAAAGTAGCTAAAGTAATACCATTTTATAAAACATGACAGTCACCACTTTACAGATTACATGCCTGTTTTATTACTCTCTCAATTCTCCAAAATACTTGAAAAAAGCTAATAAATAGGCAGCAGTTTGTACAATTAGGTGACTATAAATCAGAGTGCTTGTATATAAATTGCGGAGTACCTCAAGGGTCACTACTAGGTTGGAAACTGTTTATTTTATACATTAATGATATTCGTAAGGTCTCAAAAATACTGAAAGTTGTTTTGCTTGCAGATGACAAAAATATGTTCTGTTCTGGGGAGAATTTGCAGTCAATTTTGGAAATCATGACAATGAAATTAAAACAGCAACAAAAACAGTGGTTCAGCATCAACAAATTTCCAATAAATCTGAGCAAAACAAAGATTATGCTGTTTGGACATTATGTGTAAATTTTCAAGTACAAATTGTAATAGTGTCAACATAATATCAGTATCATCTGATACAATTTTAGTGGGATTTATGTTTATAGTGTTATTGTACTGTGTGTGTTGTATATAGCGATAGTATTCATATGGGTTGGGTATTGAATTGTATAGGAATTATGATAATTGAATGAATAAGTCTTGTTAATTTTCTCAAATAAAATTCTATTTTTATGTGTTCAAAAAAAATCATTCAACCATTCTCTAACACCAAGGGCCGTCTGGGAACCGAGGTCATAGGTTATGTCATATAAATGGTGTTTACTTCTAAACCCAGTTCATCAGTGAATAAATATCCTCAACATGAATGCACTTTATTTTTAATTTGAAGATCTTAAGTACTGTAGTGTTTTACTTCCACCAAGAAAAGTCTGTACATTTTACTTTTAAATTATTATTATTATTATTATTGCAATCACAATGTGATATTTTCAGGCATGTTATTTCTCTCACATTCCAAACTTCTGAAAATGGTGAATTCTACAACAAATAGAGGGAAAAAACCTCAAAGAACCATTAGAGAGACATAAGAGAATCTAAAACCAACAAAATGTTTAGCTATTTTTTTTAACAGAAGTAATTGTTATGTTGTCAAAACAGATTTTTGCCAATTTGTTCATGGAATCTGCACAAAAACTGCACAAGATTTTAACTTCATGGAAGTAAAATAGCCTAGTTTACTATCTGAAACTGCAGTAGCTTGTAAACAAAGTTGATTTTACCTGTATTGCGCAGTACTCCCAAGTAGAGACAAATAAGTATTGACCACATGGCTCATTTTTCAGCAGAAATCTGTATCATTTTCAAACCTGACAACCGCAAAATCATCTCTCCATTGATGACATCTGCTCAACTCTCTTCTTAAAGAAGGAAGTAAAAAAAAAAAAAAATGAAACTGGCTGGTAAAAGCACGGTAGGAATGTGACCTCACTTGTTTGTGCACATTTTATACCTGCAGCAGGAGGAGCACCTGTGCGTGCGCAGGGAGGCAGGAGGAGAAGAACTGCTTCAATAGAATCAAAGCAGGAGAGAATGGGAGTGTTTGTTGCACTGGTAGATTTCCTCAGTAAAAGTACCTGTTGGTGTGAAGAAAATAATGGCTACGACAGTCTGACATTCTTTTGCCAGAGCAATTCTGGAATCCAGCTAACTGTGTGCCACATTTGGTCCAGATAAAGCTGAAATTCAAATTCCTAAACTAGAAGCACTACTAGAACTAGAACTAGAGTGCAAACCTCCGCCAAGGCCATGGGGTCACTGACGCCATAACATCTACACGCCGTGGAATCATTGAACCTAAAAAAGTCTAACAATGATGTTTGCTCAGTAGTAAAAAAGTTTCATCTGCTGTGACTGGATAGCATGTATCCTTAGTGCTTGGCATCACAGTTTATTGCAACTTGCACCTTTCCCAGAAGCTACTGTCATCTGAGCACTGATATTGATACTGCATGTGCTTATAGACAAAAACAAATAAGAGACAAAATTCAATTTATTATTCAACTAAACTGCAAATAAATGAATTTTTTTAACATTTATGAAACACTTCTCTTAACAAGGCCAAAGGGTCACTGACCCTAAAGAGATTCCCTCCTTGGCACAGTGATCTATTTCTTTTTGTCTCTTTCTCTAAAATTGTATATAATAATCATTAGATTATTAATATATAAACAAAAATAAATTTAAGAAATATTACAATTTGAAAACAAATGCACCCGAACGTGATGACAGCTGCAACTGCTTAATGCTAACTTTTAACACTGAAAATGCCATAGACATGCTAACGCGTTAGCATCAGGATCCGGATCGTGATCTGGATCACCACTAAAATTTAATCACTTGTTCCTCTTGTCATTTCCTACCACTCCACAAAATTTCATCAAAATCCGTTCAAAACCTTTTATTTAGTTATCCTGCTGACAGACAGACAAACAAACAAACGCGACCGAAAACATAACCTCCTTGGCGGAGGTAATGAACCAATTGCTTAGTAAAAAAAAAAGATTTACAGTTTCTGAAACCATTTGTTTCCGAAAATGATTCAAATGTATTGAAACACTCTGAACACAAAACGAACCAAAAGTTGAAAAACAAATGCTGCACTTATGAAATGAAACAGTTGCTGTAGAAAAATGCGCAACCCATTGTTCAAGAATATCTGCTATTGAAATGCTTAAAACACAAAATGAAACACTTGTTGGGGAAATTATTCAGTGTTGTATGTGTTGTGAAAGTGTAGGTACATGGACCCACAACAGGGGGCGCAAATGAACGGACAATGGAATAAGCCAAAATATAACAATTTAATGTTGTGAATGTGCACAACAGAGCAACAGACAACACAATTGAGATCAACAGTCAATAATTCACGGTGACGTGTGGGCAGGCTCGAGGATAGAAGGCGCCCGTCCAGAAAAGAGCCGGATCCCACACACTTTCCACTGCCACCGGATCTGAAGCACCCCGGAGCCACCAAGCGCTGGGTCCCTAGGTGGCCACTGCCTCCGGCTGTCAGATCAGGTACTGCTGACAGGAAGAACAGACAGGTGATGGTGGGTGCGTGAACACCCAGCAAACAGAAAGGGTGGGGAAACACCTCCACCTCTTAAGCACAGTCACACAGGAACAAAAACGTGCAGCGCCTGAAAGACTACTTATCCGAGGAGCGAAGAACGTCGTCTCCTCCCAGCTTCCAGCTGCTGACCAGTCAAACAGGTACGCCTGCAAATGTTCAGAATGTTGTATGGCACAAAACAACGGCTGAGTGTTTACCTGATTGGTAGACGATTTCAAGATGCTGCCTGGCTTTTATGGAGATGTGGTTGTGGTGATGATGAGTGACAGCTGGTGTTGTTGATGAGTGACAGCTGCCACTCCCAGTTGCTCCGGCGCCCTCTTGTGCCTGAAGCCCGCACTTCAGGCAGGGCACCCTCTGGTGGTGGGCCAGCAGTATCTCCTCTTCAGCGGCCCACACAACAGGACCCCCCCTCAACGGGCGCCTCCTGGCGCCCGAGCAGGTTTGTCCGGATGACGGCGGTAGAAATCGGCCAGGAGGGCCGGGTCCAGGATGAAGCTCCTCTTCACCCAGGAGCGTTCCTCAGGTCCATACCCCTCCCAGTCCACCAAGTACTGGAACCCCCGGCTCTTCCGACGGACATCCAGGAGCCGGCGTACTGTCCATGCCGGCTCTCCGTCGATGATCCGGGCAGGAGGCGGCGCCGGTCCGGGAGTGCAGAGCGGTGAAGTGCGGTAGGGCTTGATCCGTGACACATGAAAGACAGGATGGATCCGCAGTGAAGCTGGTAGCTTCAGCTTCACTGCGGCCGGACTGAGGACTTTGAGGATGGGGAACGGTCCAATAAATCTGTCCTTAAGTTTTTGGGATTCCACTTGCAGTGGAATATCTTTGGTGGATAGCCAAACCTCCTGCCCGGGCTGGTATACAGGGACCGGGGAATGCCGGCGGTCTGCATGGGCCTTGGCCCTGATCTGGGCTTTCAGCAGGGCAGAGCGAGCCGTACGCCACACCCGACGGCACCTCCTGAGGTGGGCCTGGACCGAGGGCACCCCGACCTCTCCCCCCACGAGCGGAAACAATGGGGGCTGGTACCCCAAACATACCTCAAACGGGGAGAGGCCGGTGGCAGATGAAACTTGGCTATTGTGAGCGTACTCGATCCAGGCCAGATGGTTGCTCCAGGCCGTCGGGTGCGCGGAGGTCACGCAGAGGAGAGCCTGCTCCAAATCCTGGTTGGTCCGCTCCGCCTGTCCGTTTGTCTGGGGATGGTACCTGGACGAGAGGCTTACGGTGGCCCCCAGTTCCCTACAGAAACTCCTCCAGACTTGCGAGGAGAACTGGGGACCACGGTCAGTGACAACGTCAGATGGAATCCCATGCAGACGTACGACATGGTGGACCAGGAGGTCTGCTGTCTCCTGGGCCGTCGGGAGCTTCGGGATGGCCATGAAGTGGGCCGCCTTGGAGAACCGGTCCACTATCGTGAAGATGGTGGTCATGCCCTGGGACGGCGGGAGGCCCGTGATGAAGTCCAGGCCGATGTGGGACCAGAGGCGGTGAGGCACAGGTAACGGCTGGAGGAGTCCCTGTGCCCGTTGGTGGTCAGCTTTTCCCCTGGTGCAGGTGGTGCAGGCCTGGACATACTCCCGGACGTCGGTTTCCATAGATGCCCACCAGAAGCACTGCTGGACCACTGCCACGGTTCTTCGCACCCCTGGATGACAGGAGAGCTTGGACCCGTGACAGAAGTCCAGGACTACAGCTCTGGCTTCTGGTGGGACGTAAAGTCTGTTCTTTGGGCCGGTCCCCGGGTCTGGGTTCTGTGCCAGGGCCTCCCGGACGGTCTTCTCCACGTCCCAGGTGAGGGTGGCCACGATAGTGGACTCGGGGATGATGGAATCCGGTGGATCTGACAGCTCGGCCTTGACTTCCTCTTCGTGGACCCGGGACAGGGCGTCAGATCGCTGGTTCTTGGTCCAGGGCCGGTAGGTGATCCGGAAGTCAAAACGCCCGAAGAACAGTGACCAGCGGGCTTGCCTGGGGTTCAGACGCTTGGCGGTCCGGATGTACTCCAGGTTCCGATGGTCCGTGAAAACCGTGAAGGGCACCGTCGCTCCCTCCAACAGGTGTCTCCACTCCTCAAGAGCCTCCTTCACCGCAAGGAGTTCCCGATTGCTGACGTCATAGTTCCATTCTGCCGGGGTCAGCCTACGGGAAAAATAGGCACAAGCGTGGAGGACCTTATTGGACTCCCTGCTCTGGGACAGCACGGCTCCTATCCCTGAGTCAAAATCAATGCATGGAGTCCGTCGTCTTTCTTGCCCACAAAAAAGAAACCAGCACCCAACGGGGAGGTGGAGTTCTGGATCAACCCAGCAGCTAACGAGTCCCGGATGTAGGTCTCCATTGATTCGCGTTCCGGACATGAGAGGTTGTACAGCCTGCTGGACGGGTACTCAGTGCCCGGTATCAAATCAATGGCACAATCGTACGGACGGTGCAGGGGCAGCGTGAGTGCCAGATCTTTGCTGAAGACGTCAGCAAAGTCATGGTACTCGGCTGGCACCGCCGCCAGATTGGGGGGATTAGACCCTCTTCCTTAGTTGTCACGCCGGGTGGAACCGAGGATCCTAAATACTCCCGGTGGCAGGTTTCGCTCCACTGCGTCACAACCCCAGACGGCCAATCAATTCGGGGATTGTGTTTTAACATCCATGGAAAACCCAAAATCACTCGGGAGGTAGAAGGTGTTACACAATCTCCTCCCTGTGATTCCCAGACACAACCAATGTCACTGGTTGTGTCTGGTGTGTGATTAGTGGAAAAAGGGTGCCATCTAGTGCCCGTACCTTCAATGGTGAAGGAAGGGCCACTAGAGGGAGCCTCACTTCCTCTGCCCATCTGCTATCCAGCAGATTCCCCTCCAACCCCGTGTCCACCAGTGCTGGGGCGTGAAGGGTTAGATCCCCACTCAGGATCGTAACTGGGATGCGTGCAGATTTACAGGGTTTCCCCGCGTGAGTATTATGGCCCACCCTTAGCCCAGTCTCTAAGGCGAGTGTTGCTATTTTGACCGTTTGGGGCAGTTTTTCTGCATGTGCTCGGTTGAGCTACAGTAAAAACACTCCCCACGGGCCAGCCTCCTTTGTCTCTGATCTGATTTTCTTTTGGCCCTGCTCGTTTCCCTAACAATCTCAGCAGGGGGAGCTGTCGTCACGTGGAGTGCTCTGGCTGTGGAGCATGGGGAAGTTTTCTGTGTGGTGTTTGCGTGTTCTCCCTGTGATTGCGTGGGTTCTCTCCGGGTTCTCCGGCTTTCTCCCATATCCAAAAACGTGCATGTTAGGTAAATTGGAAACTTTAAATTGAACCCGCCTCATCCCCTATGAGTGCTGGGATAGGCTCCACCCCCTGTGACCCTTAATTAGAGTAAGCAGGTATTGAAAATGGATGGAAAACACTTGAAACAAATTGATTCAGTTATTCCAGAAAGGATTCACAATTTTGGAATGCCCAGAATACTAAAAGAAGCAATGTGTTGAGGATTACCACCTGGTTGTCTCCTGAAGGAGGTCTTCCAGACAAGGGGACAACCCAGGATCCGGGGGGGATTATATCTCCCAGCTGGCTTGGGAACACCTTGGAAACCCCCAATGGACAGGCAAGTGTGGGACAAGCTGCTTCGTCTTCTGCCACCGCAGCTTTGATGTGGATAAGCAGCATAAAATTAATAAATAAATGAATTTTTAGCTTTCTTTTTATTGTTGTTCTGTATAAAATATTTGTTTTTTGTTTGTTTGTATTGTAAAGCGTATTCTGACTTTGTCTCAGAAAGCTGCATTACTGACTTCAGCCTTGTGAAACAAAACACTGTAACAGTGCCATCTGCTGGACAGTGGGAACCCGCCTTCCCAAAGTAAATTTCTAGATACGCCCCTGGAGGTCACGTAATGTAATGTGTTGCTTTTTCTGACCTAAGTGCTGGTTTGATCTTTTTAGTTCATAATTTATAAAACATCACCTACACAATATCTTAAATATTTTGCGTAAATTCTAAAGAATTTATGTGCATCCTTTATTTATTTATTTATTTATTTATTTATTTATTTATTTAGGCACTCATGCACAGTTCCTTTGTTTCTATTGGTTCCTGGCCCTGCAGGGTGCCTCCCCTCGGGCCGCCGCAAAGCCGAGCCGTCAGTCTGCAGCAGAACGGGCGGATTTCCCTCTCCGTTGCTTTCTGGACCGGACCGGACCGTCGCCGCTGCTGCTGAGTGGTCCTGGAGGGGAGGAGCCAGCTGTCAGATCGACGCTGCTGCAGAGAGAAATGCGCCGCAGAGGTAAGAATAAATTAAATTTAAATGTGCGTTTAATGTCACTTTGGGTGCGCGTCTGTTGCATTGTGGACGGCATGTGTGCGCGTAAGGGAGGCCCGACGTGCATGTGAACAGAGAGCCTGTTAAACATGCCACTCCCTGCATAAAAACCCGCGACGCCCCCTGACAGAGCTCCCTTTAATTACCGAACCAAAAATACACACGTTTAATTAAGCGCAGTTCGTGCGCATCCATCGCGCCTTTTTAAAAATGTTTTATTAATTGCTGCTTTGCCTCCTGTTTACGGCGCATTCGGCGCTAATGAGTGTGATGATCGGGGGTGCCTGGGTCAGTGTTCGAGGGCGCACACACGGTAAATCCCTCAAAAACGTTGCAGATTGTTGCGCGCAGGGATGCCCAGGACGCAGGAGCGCGCGGATCAGGTTGCGCTCTGAAACCCGCAGTGCTGATGCGCATCTGTTTTGGACGTAACAGGGTTCACCCAAAGGCCAAAATTCCGCAAAAGCTGGATGTTTGGTCTCAGGAAAAACAGCGACATTTTCAATGCAAATGCTTTACCCTCAATGAAATAATAATAATAATAATAATAATAATAATAATAAAGAAAGGCCTGAGATTAACCTGGTAGTGCTTTGTTTAGTTTATTTTGCTTAATAGTAATGACAATTATTGCATATATTCTTTCGTGAAAATGTGATTGCAGGTGTTTTAAATAATCATCATCAAATGTGAACATTAAAATAACTGCAATCAGATTTTCATGAAAGAAAATTGAAGAATGGTTGTGACATGGTTATTATGTTAGATTATCAATAAATGTGGGGTGTGTTGGGGGGTGGTGGAATCAATAATTTAAGCTTCAGCTTAAATTCAGCTTTCAGGCTCCTCTCCTGTGGAACCAGCTCCCAATTCAGATCAGGGAAACAGACACCCTCTCTACTTTTAAGATTAGGCTTAAAACTTTCCTTTTTGCTAAAGCTTATAGTTAGGGCTGGATCAGGTGACCCTGAACCATCCCTTAGTTATGCTGCTATAGACGTAGACTGCTGGGGGGTTCCCATGATGCACTGAGTGTTTCTTTCTCTTTTTGCTCTGTATGCACCACTCTGCATTTAATCATTAGTGACTGATCTCTGCTCCCCTCCACAGCATGTCTTTTTCCTGGTTCTCTCCCTTAGCCCCAACCAGTCCCAGCAGAAGACTGCCCCTCCCTGAGCCTGGTTCTGCTGGAGGTTTCTTCCTGTTAAAAGGGAGTTTTTCCTTCCCACTGTAGCCAAGTGCTTGCTCACAGGGGGTCGTTTTGACCGTTGGGGTTTTACATAATTATTGTATGGCCTTGCCTTACAATATAAAGCGCCTTGGGGCAACTGTTTGTTGTGATTTGGCGCTATATAAAAAAAAATTGATTGATTGATTGATTGATTGAATAATTTGCAGGGGTGGTGGTGCTGGTGAAGTGGTTAGTGCGCTTGGTTTCAGTGCAGAAGGTTCCCAGTTCAAACCCCACCCCTGCCACATTTCTCCATGTAATGTGGAAGTGCGTCGGGAAGAGCATCCGGCGTAAAACGTGTGCCAGTTCAACATGCAGATCCACCTCGGATCTGCTGTGGCGACCCCTTGTGCAAACAAGGGAGCAGCCGAAGGGTCTTACCTTTGGAATTTTTGAGACATGAGGAGGGCAACAACTGCAAAGACAAAGAAAAAAGTTTGATGGTTTGAAATTCATTCATAAATTCTGCACATGCAATTTTAAAGTTGAAGGACACTCATAGGGCGCATACTTCAGCAGTCACAACTGTGGTCTCTACTAACCAGCAGAGGAGAGCGATGAGAATACAGAATACTGTTGTTTCATCATCTGGTCCATACCCGCTTTTGTGGATTATAATGAAATGTTGATGGAAAAGAAGTCACTGGATCAACAAAGAGCTCAACAAGTCCTGGTAGTGATCGGAATCTGCTTTTTACATTTATCAGGTTTTGTTTTTCAAATCACTAGTGAAAGGTTTTGCTTTGATCTCACTGTTTGATATTCTTGCCTTATGATGCCACAAAGATCTGATGGGGATAGAAGTCAGATGTCTGACTGCTTTGATTTTGTTTACACCACAAAATAGAGAATCCCTTTGCAGCTTTCACACCCTTCCCCTCCTGCACAAAGTACACAAATGAAAGATTAACTTCTGATTCTTTTCAGAAACAGTTCCACAAGCAGACATTACCATTTCTGGAGGCACTTTATGTTTAAAACATATTCCAACACTGCAGAGAGACACTCTCCAGTGGACTCGAGTACTTTATTATTACTTCTGAAAATGTCAGTATCCAGTGAGACTGAACTCCCATAAAGCATGATTCACTATTTCGGAGTTTCCCCCTCCATAGTACAGCCTATAGGTGTTTGTGCTCAGCATAGATAATGTAGATCCAATGGGAAGTTTACCCAGAACATGATCAATATTTCCAATTACCATAGTCCTGTCTGTTTGTCTATTTGCTAGAAGCTGTTGCCTTCAAAATTGGAAATTGGTGTGTTTTTAGCTTTGAGATGATCTTAAAGAGATTTCTCGTTAATAGATTACATTAACTTTCTATTCAGTGTCATTTTAATGTATTTAAAGCAAATTTTAAAGATTTAACTATGGATGGATTTAACTAGCGAAGCTGTGGCACATGCTTGTTTCGAGCTTTGGCACACTTGATCAAACCACTTGCATATGACTTCCTCACCAAACCCAATGGTCTGTTATTAGGAAGATTTTGAGCTAGCATCAGCAAAGCGCTGCTAACTTAGAAATGCTAGCGTGACGCAATGATGCTTCGACTTTCACAGTAAAAGTTTTTGCATGT
Source organism: Thalassophryne amazonica (assembly GCF_902500255.1). Classification (NCBI taxonomy): domain Eukaryota; kingdom Metazoa; phylum Chordata; class Actinopteri; order Batrachoidiformes; family Batrachoididae; genus Thalassophryne; species Thalassophryne amazonica. The sequence goes on along the minus strand of NC_047123.1, from coordinate 27,913,456 downwards.
GTGGTTGCCAGTGATTTTACATTTCAATTCTTTTATTGTGAAGCTCAATCAGGAAAATGTATGAACAGCAGAAGTATTACGCATTTAGCTTTACCACATGCAGCAACCGAAACAGGCATGTTCGTAACAGTTCCCCACTGACATATTTTGTTATCGATTTATGCATCAATTCTCATACTATATCATTTGCTTGTAATTTTAGAAGCTATAAAGAGGGGAATGCCAACACTAACCACTGTGTGAACAGTTCCACATGTCTTTCTGACTGTTTTCTCTCATATTTGCAAAATAAATATAAAAATAAATAAAAATTCTCCAACTAACTGGAAATTTTTATGCAGGTGTCACCTGATCCATAATCCAGCTCTGAGATCAGCTGGACTCAGGTCTAGAATTTTTATTTTACAGCAAAGTTGAACTTTACAGCAACTGGATTTTATTTTGGTCTTTAAGACCCATCCTAATAACTTCTTCAACAGATTTTCAAACTGAAGATGTTGTATGGCTGGGGGGGCCTGGCTGCCTTTTTGTTTCTGTCTTTTGTTTTTCTTTCCAGGTGGCTTGCATTTGGGACTGAGTGGCTGTGTTGCTGAGGTTATCAGGACCTCACCCTGATCACCTGCGGCTCATCAGGACTCACAGCTGTGGTGCATCTATATGGATTGGAACATGGTGGCATTTAAGACTGGAGTATACAGTGTGTATTTGCCAGAGACTCGACCTTGTGACCAGACGGGTGAGATCGTCGTCTCGGGAGCCATCTCATCATCAGTGGATGCAGAGAACGTCCAGGGTTTGATGCACGGTCTGTGAAAGAGGAGGGGGTGAGGTCTCACGCTCGTCAGCACACTTCCTGAGGTACGTTAGATTTTGTGACTAACGTTTATACAGTCAGTAAATGTGGTGTCCCTCACACCTTATTATATTGAGCTGTACGTTAGTCATGTATCGGCTTCCACTGCAGTGGAGTTTTGTGAACTGGATGTTCCATGCCTGCAGGTTGGGAAGCTGATTAGTAATTAAGCCAGGAAGTGTTTGCTGTTTATGTACACCTTTGAGTGGTCTCTCTGTGTGTAGAGTGTGGACTCACATAATGGTTCCTTCTTTTACAGACTCGGTTTGTTGCGGCCACCTGGGGGGTGTCGACGGGGTCCTTGGGTCCGAACGGCTTCTGGCTCCGGACCGTTAGCGCTGCTGGGAGCGCACCGTATCACCACCACGCCAGACCGCACACTCTTTTGTTGTTTTTGTATCACATCACTGTTATGTATTAAATTCAGTTAGCCTTTGTACCGTGCTCTGCTTATTTCATACTGGGTCCTTCAAACGCTGGTCGGTTCTCCGAGCTGCGTCCGACACATAACATAAGAAGTCATTTGGATGAGTGTCGAAACATTTTGAAGCCCAGACTTATAGATATCTCTTACCTGGTTGAGTAAGAGCCTTCATTAACATGCAGTGCTTCCAGAAAGTATTCACAGCGCTCCATTTGTTCCACATTTTGTTAAGTTATAGCCTTATTCCAAAATGGATGAAAATCATTTTTTCCTCAAAATTCTACACACAGTACCCCATAATGACAATGTGAAAAACATTTTTTTTTGTTTTTTTTTCAAATTTATTAAAAATTAAAAAAACAAACTAAGAAATCACATCTACATAGGTATTCACAACCTTTGCCATGACGCTCAAAATTGATCTCAAGGTGCATCCTGTTTCCACTGATCAACCTTGAGATGTTTCTACAGTTTATTTGGAGTCCACCTGGGGTCAATTCCGTTCATTGGACTTGATTTGGAAAGGCGCACACCTGTCTACATATAAGGTCCCACAGTTGGCAGTGCATGTCAGAGCACAAACCAAACATTAAGTCAAAGAAATTGTCTATAGACCTCTGAGCTTGAGATGTGCTGCAAAGAGGAATGGGCAAAACTGCCCAAAGATAGGTGCACCAAGTTTGTGACATCATATTCAAGAAGACCTGAGGCTGTAATTGCTGCCAAAGGTGCATCAACAAAGTATTGCGCAAAGGGTGTGAATACTTATGTACCGTACATGTACAACCTACCATCCCTGGTTCTCAAGACCAGGCACCTAAGTGGGTCTACTCTACTCTTTTCTACTCTTCTATTTTACTCTTCCTTTTTAGATGTTTAAATATACCTTAGTATACTACCTTAGAATTGGAATATAATATATAAGATACACCTTACTGAATTTTCATGTAATTTCTTAGTTTTTTTTTTATTGCAAAAATTTCCAAAAAAAACATTTTCATCTTGTCATTATGGGGTGTTGTGGGTAGAATTTTGAGGGGAAAATTAATTTACTCTATTTTGGAATAAGGCTGTAACATAACAAAATGTGGAAAAAGTGAACTGATGTGAATACTTTCTGGATGCACTGAATTTTTCTAATTCATAAGAATTGGAGAAACAAGGCAGTTTTTTTTTTACATTTGGGCTTCTATTTAAAAAAACAAACAAAATTTTGAATTAGCTAATGAAATCTTTACCAGTCTGGCTCATGTGCTGGGTTGAGATAGACATTTCAGTTCATGTTGCTCTTGCTTATTCACTTGTGCTAAAAGGAAGTTCTTGTTTAGGTGCTTTTACTGGATTGCTCGTCCTCTAAGGGTTCAGTTCTCTCGAAACTGAGTGACGTAAGGAACATTACATTGTTGGTTGTATGATGAGGGAACCCAAGTGTTTAAATGTTTTTTTTGTTTTTCCACATAAGAGCTTTTTACAGTGTGGCCACATGCAGGCACTTGTTCCCTGGAACTGTAGACTTTTTTCCCAAATTGCAACTGCGCCCTTCCCTGATGTTGATGACGACATTGAGCCTTGTGAGCAATGACATCAAAGAGAGCACAATCTCTTTTCTTTTCCGTGCTACTTGCTATTCCTTCTTTGAACATATTCAGAGAAAGTTTCAGATAATGTGCTTCATATTTCAAAGCATCATGGAACAGATGTGAGTGTAGTGCTGCAACTCATGATTATTTTAATGGATCAGAGTTATGTTGGGCTTCTTTTTTTTAATTGTTAACGCTGCAGAGGAGTTCATGTTCTCTGCCCTTTGTGGTTGTTTGAATAGATTACTCAAAAAGTGCTCAAGTACTTTTTAAGAAACTTGCTAGTGAGGTGGAGCATTACTTATGGGTGAATATGTAATATTTCAGAATGCCAGTGAGGGGGATATGATTTATATATGATACATTCAGGTGCAGAACTGTGTGTGTTGGTGAGGGAATGCTCAGCCTTTCTAGAAGTATGCACTTTTAGAGTGGCCTCTAGTTTAGTCTACAAAATGAAACAATTGTTTCCAAATTAAAGTAGCTGATACAAATTTTTAGTGATTAATTAATCAGGTAATTTACAAATTCTTTTATCCCACCAGACACATTTGGCAGAATTAGCTCAGTTGAACCAATAAAATTTTTGTTTGGTGTTGTTTGTGAAGATTTTCTATTCTTATTTCTCTCTCCATGGTGCTGAAACACTTAAGGTCACTCTCTGGGGGCCTTTGCACCCACGCGAGTTTGTCACGTGACACCTTGTTTACAACTACGACTTGGACATACAGTATGACTCTTGGAGGAATCAAGGTTGTTCTCTGGTAAAAGTTTGCCTGCATAACAGATGAACATCCCAGTAGAGGTGGGCGATACCGGGAATTTTGGTCTTGATCCGATACCAAGTAAATACAGGTCCAGTATCGCCGATGTCAATACCGATAACGGTACTTTTCATATTTAAGCTTCATAGATCCAAAGGATCCAAAAGACCTAGGATAGATTTTTGCAAACATTGTACGTTACAACAAAATACTTTATTATCACAATCAGCATTTTTGTTTAAAAAATATCACTCTACACAACTTAAAACAAAATCTCCTGAGGTAGAGGGCTAACAAACCACAATACAACAAAATTAACACACCACAACAAATACTGTAAACAGTTTCTACCTTATTCTGTTTTTCAAGTCGAACAATACAATAAAATAATACAAAAATAAGGAATTTCTTCCCTTCAGTACACTTCTCTTGAGTATCGATCTTTTTATACGAGAATCGTTCAGTATCAATACCAGCATTGGTAGCGATATTATCGATATTAGGATCGATCCACCCACCTCTACATCCCAGACGTTCGATAGATGGGGGAACGCCAATAAGGTTATTAAGAAAGAGAGCCCCTTCTCCAATTTTCTTCACAGCAAGTTTGACAACCTTCATTTTTCTGAAATGACGGATCAGTGGTGACCTTCATCCACATATCAACTTTGGTGGAAATCAGCCAAAGAATCTGGGAGAAGTAGAGGAAGAAAAAGAAACAGAAACAGACACATATAGCAAAGTTTTAACTTTTGACCCCAATGACCTTGACCTTTGCCAAAACAAACCACATAAGGGAAATTCTGGGTTCAAGCTACATGCACAGGCATCTCAGATTAGTCATATGACAGTATGATGACAGCATGATGCATGGATGTTAGTCTCTCTCCGTGGTGCTGAAGCAGTTATGGTTATGGTTATTCTTTAGGCTTGCTTGTGCTTGTCGCTGTCCATGGTTTCTGAAACACTTTTATCTGTTCTGTTAATGTTCAGGGAATGGCCCTGCTGTCAATGAAGAGTCCTAAAGCAATGGAGGGCCATCAGCCAGTCCAGAATTAGCCCAGGCTGAGAAAACTGCAGTGGAGCTCGGAAGAAGAGGAGGAGGAGGAGGAGGAGGAGAGAGGGGAAACCCACATGACTTGGGATCATAAAAGATCCAAATTAGTTATGTTCCCCTTTGGCAGCGATTACCTCCTCCCCACTGTCTCCCTCTGGATCTCTCTGACTCGTCCTCCATCAAACAGCACAGTAGCCACTCTGCTCATAGATTGTGAGCCGTGGTAACTCACTGTGCACGCCCCTCCCCCACCCCACCCCACCACCCAAAACACACACACGCAAGTTGCATCCTGCTAATGGTTATTGGCCTGCCCTCCTCAGCTGCTTTGTCTGCTCCAGTCCGACACCATGAAGAGGCCCAAGCAGCAGACGGGGCCCCTGAGCTTCTTAAACTTCTTCAGCCGAAAGCCCAAATCGGAGCCGAGGACCGAGATGCCTATGGAGTCCTGGCCCAAAGAGGAGCTGGCTATCACCCTGACTCCAAGCGAACACCCAGAACAGGTCAGAGCACGGTGGCTTTAATCCTCTTTGAAAGCACTTCTCTGTTTTCTCTCTGTTTTGTATCTTTCACTGAATTCCAGTGACAGTTTTTCCATCCCGATTTTTCTGCTTTTGAGTTCCATTTGTACAGTGTTTTATTGTTGAGCCTTGTTGTGGTTCCTGTTGTTAGTTCTGGCAAAGAAAAACAACATAGTATTTACATGGTGCTGTTTTAGGCACCCGAGAATTTTTATAAAAAAAATAATAATAATAACCCTAACCCTAAAAAAAAACTAATTTGAAATAGCCAATTTACTATTTCAACAATGTGAGATTTTTTTAATTTCATGGAAAAATTTATTTTGTCATCGATTGCTCAGTTATAAAAAAAATTTAAAATCTGATTAAATCCAAGCCACATTTTTTAATTAAAGAACAAACAAACAAACAACAAAAAAACAAAACATTTTTTCAAGATGATTTACTGATTTGTGTCTGTTTTTAAATATTGGTATAGGGGTAGCAATTTTTTTTTATTGTGCTTTTTTTGTTGTTGTGTTTTACATGCACACTATTCTTTTCATTGCCTTTTATTCCTTCATTCAAACATGTATATGTTTCATAGCCTGCTACTGAATTATCATTAATTGTTTAAAAATGCCTTATTTGAAATGTTTAAAATTTTAAATCTGCACATCTACATTCCTGGAGTGAATTTAACTTTGGAATATAGGAAAGAAGACAAAATAATGTCTCATTAAACTAGTAGGTTATTCTTTATTAAAAGTTTACTTATCTATTTGTATTTTGAGTCAGACAATATAAATAAAAAATATGCTCTTCTTTCCTTGTTTTTTCTTTTCTTCTTTTTTTTTTTAAACCCAGAGCTAGAAATACATCCCCAGACCCAGCGGTGAATCTGTAGATTATTAACTCTGGACATATTAGCTGCTTCTTCTCTCCCGTACTGTTATAACCCAAATCCATTAGAGTGTTTATTTAATTAACTGGTTGATTTCTGGATATTGTGTTGCTTAGAAACAGAAGTAGACCGAATGGAGTAAGTGTCCATCTACATGCTCAATTATTCTAGTGACCCCAGGAATAAAGCTACATTCCACATGGGTGCCTTTATTCCCAGATCCCTATAATTCCTGATGAGTTTCTCTGCGTGTGTTCGGAATGATTTTAATTGGTGCTGGATTTTATTTTATTTATTTTGCACAGGACGTCACAATAAACGAGGCTGGAGAACCGAGAGTTCCTTTAGCCGAAAAAGGAGAAGGAGGAGGCGTGACTTCAACTGCTGAGGTGGGCGGGGACAGCGGTGCCACAGCTGACTGCGTGGGCGGGGTAAGCAGCGGCTCCACTGGCGTCCTGTCGCTTTCGTCCTCCAGCCAAGATCAGCTCTTGGATGAGCACACGGAGGAGTGCCCACTGTGCCTGCTCAGTCAACCGCGCTGCCACTTCCCCCGGCTCACTTCCTGCTCTCACCGCGCCTGCTCCGACTGTCTCCGCCAGTACCTGCGCATTGAGATATCAGAGAGCCGGGTGAGCATCGCGTGCCCGCAGTGCCCCGAAGCGCTGGCACCGCTGGATGTTTGTTCCATCCTGGATGATCGGGCGTTGCTGGAGAGGTTTGAGGAGTTCCAGCTGAGGCGTTTTCTGGCCGCTGACCCAGACACACGATGGTGCCCCGCGCCTGACTGCAGGTAAGACCACAGTCAGGCTGGAACCGCCACCATCAGCAGTACAAACCACCAAAACAACTCGCTTTTCTGCCACAGTACCACACAAGCTGCATGTCAAGCAGATTTTTGTTTCGGTTGTGATTTTGAGGTCAGATTATTCCAATGTACAAAAACGGTTTCACTTCTCCAAAGTGCCAAAAGTTGATAATTGGAGTGAAATATCAGAATTTAGGTTTTTGACTGATTTGCACCAAACCTGGGGCCTATATGGAGGAATTTGCCGAAGGTCAAGGCCAAAGGTGTTTCTTGACTCCTCTCAGGTCCTGTTGTTGATTTCTACCAAACCTGGTATGTCAATGAAGGTTGACTCTAAAATTCAACTTCCAAATTTGATGTTTTTAAAACCTTATTTGGATGAAATCATCTAAGTGTATTCCAAAATTGCACTTGCAAGGTCAGCCAGAGGTTAATCATTTGAAGGACAAGTTAATAGGGGTCAAATGTCACATTGTTATAGCTGTTGATGCCTTCATGTCCAGAGAGACTGTTACATAGTATAATGTAAATTCACCGATGTGTGCAGAAACTACAGCAATCCACTGCTGGCTGGGTGACATGAATTAGCAGCTAATGGGACATTATAATGTGCTGGCAGTGATCATTTGTGGCCAAATGCATGCACGCACCAGACATCATGCAGACTTTGTGTCTCCCTCACTCGACCCACAGCCTGGACATGTTGAACGACAGGAACAAAATCAATACAACAATCTATGCCGTGCTGTGGTGACTTAATATAACACAGAGGGACGACGGATCAGTTTTCTGAAGGACTGCAACACATTTGAAGTGTTGGAACTGAGTGTTTGATACATGGAAAAAGTGTGTAACATGTCCCTGCACTGATGGTACGTGTGGGTATAGGCTGCAAAGTGTGAATACATTATGTAAATCAGCCATTCACAGTGTGTTCCCAACGTTTTGGGGGTTTTTTTCTGTGTGGGTGCCGTTTTTATATTTCTTCTGAAGATTTCAGATCCAAATTGGTGATGAGCTTTCACGCAGGCACAGACACAAAAGCATCGCCTGCGTTTAAGTCATCATATTTGAAAAGCGCTGACATTTGATGACAGCTTCTTTGTCACAAAATGAAATGTGGAGTTTAACCCAAAAAACTGGCCTATGCCTGGTTAAACTATTGCAATCGAAAGCTATTTGTTTAACAATGATAATTAATTTTCCTAGGCTTTAACTCTAGATTCTTAACACAATATCTCAAATAATAAATGCTTTCATATTCTACATCTCTGAACTAAAATGTCACATCATGTTTATAAACTGATTACAATTTGGTTAAATTTGATGCATCAAAACAATATTAAAAAGCAAGGGTTTTTTAAAATTAGTAGTATTAAATATACTTGTCTGCTATCTGGGCATGTCTGGAAAACTTTACATGGGATAATTACATCACATGCATGATGGAAATTGGAGCAGGTGTGTTCGAAGTTATTTATGTTTTTTTTTTTTATCTTTTTGTGACATTCAGCAGACCAAATGGCGAACTGTATGAGTAATATTTAAGGAGAACCCTATTATGGTCAACATAGATGTCAGAAAGTTCAGAAATGGAAAAAAAGTTAAAAAATCACTTATTTGAATTATCTTATTGCACGCAAAGTCTCATGTTTTCCACCATCATTCAGTTAGTCGTCTTTATCCAATACATGTCTTGTAGTAAAAAATTTTGTCACTTCTCAGCTACGCAGTGATCGCTTACGGCTGCGCCGAGTGTCCAAAGCTGAGCTGCGGCCGTGAAGGATGCGACACAGAGTTTTGCTACCACTGCCGTCAGCTGTGGCATCCCAACCAGACGTGTGACCAGGCCCGACGCCAGCGAGCCCGCCACACCTCAGGCGGCAACGACGCCTCCACACTTTATGTCTTCAGTGAAGAACCTGGAGGAGGTGCGACCCCTGCTACCGGTGTCATTCCAAACCTTGTGGTCCTAGAGATGTTTCATGCAGCTTTTCCAAAGTTTGAGATCCGGACCTCCAGAAGGGGGCTGCCGAATCATTTTGGAATACTGCGTTAGATTTTGCTGTTGCTCTGTTGCTGCAGATGCAGAGGAGATCAAAGCGTGTCCTCGCTGTGGTGCCTACATCATGAAGACTAACGATGGCAGCTGTAACCGCATGAACTGCACCGTGTGCGCCTGTCAGTTCTGCTGGCTGTGTATGCAGGAGATCACCGACGTGCACTACCTCAGGTACAGAGGCACATATTCCACAATAGAACTCATCGTACATATGATTTTTACCTTGGAAAAAATTTTTCAAGGTCAAAGTCCTCTTAGAAGTGGCTTTTCATGAGATAAATTAAATGTGATAAATTGTCAGGAGTATGCATTTGGTTTATGCACTTGAATCAAAGTTTTTTTTTTGTGGTGTTGTCAGGTTTGTTTGTATGTTTTGTCAACTTTTTCAGTTTCTGAATTCTTTTTCAGATAATTTTCACAGAACATTGGTTATCTCTGCTGTGCACAATTTGTTATTGCTTTTTGGCACTTGATTTCCGACTGATAACTGGAAGATAGAAAAACAGGCATAAAATTTGAAGCCCCTTCCAATTTTGGTTGTGTAGGTGAATCCAGAACAGAAAAAAATGAGAGCGATTGAGGCACTTTTGATTGAGATATAATGCAAAATGTACACCACATGAGCTTTTCAACATTAAATTCAAATGTCCACAAAATCCTCAATCCATATCAGATCCGGATCAAAATTTGTCAGGCCATAGTGAGTGCCAGTCTGCACCTCACTTTCAATTATGAGAGTGATTGGGGCATGTTTGATTAAGATATAATGTAAAATATACATTAAATGGTGTTTTCAATGATAAATTTAAATGGTAACAAAATCTGTAATCTGGATCAGATGGGGATCAACTTTGTCAGATGATAGTGAGAGCCAGTCTGCACCTTGTGTTCAAATATGAAAGTGATTGGGGTAAGTTTGATTAAGATATAATATAAAATATACACTAAATGGGGTTTTCAATGTTAAATTTAAATGGCCACAAAATCTGTAATCTGGATCAGATCGGGATCACACATTGTCAGGGGATAGTGAGTGCTAGTCTGCACCTTGTGTTCAAATATGAAAGTGATTGGGGCATGTTTGACTAAGATATAATATAAAATATATATTAAATGGGGTTTTCAATGTTAAGTTTAAATGGCCACAAAATCTGTAATCTAGATCAGATTGGGATCAAACATTGTCAGGGGATAGTGAGTGCTAGTCTGCACCTTGTGTTCAAATATGAAAGTGATTGGGGTATGTTTGATTAAGATATAATATAAAATATACATTAAATGGGGTTTCAATGTTAAATTGAAGTGGCTACAAAATCTGTAATGTGGATCAGATCTGGATCAAACTTTGTCAGTCAATAAAGGATACCATTCTACATAATGCTGTCAAATATGAAATAAATTTTTATCTTTTTTGTCAGAGTTCATAACTTTTTGAAAATTTGTACAATGTTAATGATTGGGATTTTTCCAATTTTCCATGATTTTTTTCCTGACTTTGACCTATGACCTTGAAAATTGAATCAGTTCTTGCCTAGGAGGATATGAATCTTCAGTAAAAATGTCATAATGATATATGAAAAAATGTGGGCTCCAGGCTGTTCACAAACAAACAGACAGACAGAGAGACAAATGGACGAAAACATATCCTCCTCCAACTTCACTGTCTGATTGATTGGAATATTTTACGCAGTAGGGTGGCAGCTTTGCTTAATCCTTCTCCTTTAGTGATATCCCTGGAAGCTAAAAACGTTTCAGTTCGTAGTTTGTGAATCCGGATGTTGTGAGGAGTCCACGGAATGTGATTGGTCGTGATACCGTCACAATGCAGATGGTGAAAAATCTCTTTCTCATTGCATATATCAGTGACGAAGATTCTTTTTTCCAGACAGATCAAGTGAAATCTCAGCGAAAAACATAACAGAATTTGATCCGAGCCCACGCGGCAGTCTGAGCTGAGACGAAGCTTGACGTCCGACGGCGAACACAGTCGTTTATGGCGTGATCTGCTTTTTATTAATTATTCCGGAAGGGTAACAGCCAGCCTCATGTTTATGCTAGTAAATGGTGTGTTAAAGGCATCCTTTGCTTTTGTGGTTTTATAGCAGCAACCAGCTGGAGATGGAAGCTGTCAGTCAGCAAAACATTTTTGTCAATCAGGCCTTAATTGATTTTTCCAGTCTTAGGAAGCAGTCCGTGCTGACTTGAAACCAGTAAATGGACTCTGCCTGTATCTATATTTCCATGTAGCAAAATATGCAATAAAAAAAAAATCAAAAATCAGTTTGTTTAAAATAAATGGCTTGATCTTAATATGAAGCATGTGAAATTTAGTCTTGGTACTTAAAATCAATAAACTGTGGTGAGACTCGTATTGTTTTGGTGGTTTTGTTTTCTCATTTGTTCTGTCATGCTTCAAGATATTTTCAAAAATGTAAAACAAAGATTGAAAAATTCTACAGTATCTTCAGTGCCTGACGTGAAATAACTTTGCACACAGGGGCGGATTAATATGAAGGGCTTGCATGGGCTAAAATCCAGGAGCCCCAGGTCACATTGGGCCGCTCATGTTTCTCCACTAATTATTGTGGGGAAACACGCAGACAGTAATAACAGCAACTCACAGAGCACACGTAAATATAACAAGAAATACATATTATCGTGTGCAACAAATGGTAAATGTTTGTTTCTTGATTTAAATCAAAAATAATTTAAAGCAAAAACAAATATAATAAATTAATAAAAATATAACAATTAAAAGGAATATTTTCACATATTTGTATAAAAGCATCCCAATAAATAAAATTATTTTAAATGGTAGAAGGTTCATCTATTCACCTACATTCTGTGATTCTAATGGGATCTAAAGGGCCCAAAGACAAGTGAAGCTTGATCATTTTCTTGACCATTAACATAACCTCACCAAATCTAATTAACCAAATCTGCTGATCCTGATTAATAGAACAAAATGTAATGAAAAAGAAATCTGAAAATATCCTACTTTTAAAAGGCTCAAGTGTTTTTTTTAAATGTTACAATCCTGCTCCAACAGTCTGAGAGAAACCATTCCAGTGTATTAAAGTGGTTTCTAAAATATAATTACAGCAGGACCCCAAATAGGTTGACACTAAATTACAAAATAAAATACCAATTTCAGGCAAACCAGACGGCACCATATAGTAACATACTAAAGGACATGCTGAAAACTCATTTAATGCACATTTACTTGGCAAGATGTGCATAGTACATTCTTGTGAGCATGATAACGCTAACATGATACACGCTCGACACTTGACACCTACACCACAGTTACCCCATGCGGAGTAGATGATCTGATTACATTTTAAAGTTGTTTGTGGCATATACTTGCATATTGTTGTAGATTAAAGGATTTTTTTCAAACCTACTGTGTGTCCTCACTTCTCTGTCTTAGTCCCTCCGGATGCACCTTCTGGGGAAAGAAGCCATGGTCTCAAACCCGAAAAGTACTGTGGCAGGTGGGCATGTTGTTGGGAGCACCAGTGGTCATCTCCCTAATAGCTGGCATCGCTATCCCAGTCATCATTGTGGGAATACCAATCTACATGGGCCGCAAGGTACCAAATAAGACAAAAACCCTTATTGCCTCCATCAAGAAGGTTGTTTTTATTGTTGTTTATTACTCTTAGTTCGCAGAGTATCTCCAAAGAACATGAAGCATGTCAGTAAAATTTGGAGGAGCAATGGTCTTGGTTCAAACAATAGACGCTTGATCCTGATTACACTTGATCCAGCTTTGATCCTGACTACAGGCTCAAATCTGAACAATAACTTCAGCATCATGAAGGTCAAATGAGAAGATGAGTGATTGGGATAAAAGATGAGGATCAAAGATGAGTGATCAGCATTCAGGATGAGGATCTATGTTCTGTATTCTGCAACAACGATCAGGATCCAAATGACTGATCGGAAAACAAAGATGAGTGATCCTGATTAAACGTTGTGATCAGCATTTAGGATGAGCATCAGATATCAGCAGTCTATATCAAAGATCAGCATCCAGATGGGTGATCTGGATCAAAGACTATTAATCAGTAAAAGATGAGATATAAAGATTAAGGTTTGGCAGTCAGGATCAAAGATCAGGGTCAAAGTGAGTAATTGGGAACAAAGGTTAAGATCAAAGATGAGTGATCGGCATTCAAGATGAGCATCAAAGGTCAGCAATCTGGATCAAAGATCAGCATCAAAGTGGAGTGTTCAGAACCAAAGATGAGAAACCAGGATTAAAGATGAGTAATCAGGATTCAAGATCAGGATCACGATTCAGCAGTCTGTATCAAAGACAAATCATCTGGAACAGAGATCAGAATCACGGGTCAGCAGAGAAAGAAAGATGAGCAATCATGATCAAGATCATTATCAAAGTAGAAGCTTAAGGAGCCTGATTGTCTATCCATTGGTATGCTTTGGTCCAGATCGAGATAATGAAGTGGATCAAAATGTGTTTGGACACTGGTGGTCTGGTAGAGTGAACTAAGGATTGGAATTTGGTTTGGGCCTTAAATTAAAGGGGACTGGTAGGAGATGGATAGTGGATTAAAGTGCTGCTGAGTCAGTACTACAAGTTGTATGAATATGTGGTTTTGTAAACATGAGATTGTTAAACAAATAGAACGTTCACAACAGACATGGATGCAATGACGGCGGTAGTGAGTGCTACTAGTGCAAAAAGCAGAGTAAGCGCCGTAACCTCGGTACTGCTGCAAGCACGCTGCAGGCGCTTTACACGCTGGAGGTCACTGTTGGTCCAGAACGAAACACTGACATGTTGAGCAGTTTCACCACTTGTAGAGACGCTAAATTAGTTTTTCTACTCAGTTTGCTTAGCCCAAATGCATGATGGGACACAAATTAGGTGAAAATACTGGATGCAGATACCAAAATTCCATGTTGTCATATCCGTTCTGTTTTGTTCACTTTGTTTGTTTGTTTGTCTTTAAGGTGCACGGTCGCTGTAAGAAAAACAACATCTCAGGAAGTAAGCACTATTTGACTGTGGCGAGTGGCGTGATGATGTCGGTATTTGTGTCGCCAGTCATAGCCGCTGTTACTGTGGGTAAGAATTAAACGACACTCCAGCTGATATATTCAATAAGGGGAGCCTTTAAATTACCATAATAATAATCATTTTCAATAAGATGTTTTTTAAAAAAATGTCATATTCCTAAAACAAAAATAGTTTTGCAACATGTACGAGTACCTCAGTGAAATTATCTTTGTGGTATCTAATTAAATACTGGACAACAACACAACACTTTTTCTGTGCCTGTTGCTTTAAATGGGAACGAACTGCTAGCCACGCCCCCTCTGGCTCCAGAAAAGAGGCTTCTTTTAGTTCAGCCTGAAATTTTGCTTGTAGGAGAATAAATTCAATATTTAATCTTAGATTTGGTGGATTTTGGAGAAGTTTAACACAGATTCTGCAAAATGTGGCCTCGTTGTGATTAACTCAAAAGTCTTGATTAATGTTGCAACAGAAGTCGCGACTGGTTGTCGATAAACGCGTAACATTTTCAGTTTGAACTTGCACCTTCTGGATGTTATTCTGTTTTTCACGCTTCGCTCACTGCTCTCCTTCTTTTTGTCTCTCTCTCTTGGCCTCACACGGTTTGTGTCTTTGTGTGGACTCGTTGGCTGGCAGGCTCATCCTCTTGCCCCGGTATCACCCTGAAGCCGACTCAATAGTGTCCCGGCGTCTCCCTCAGCACTGTTAATGATGTCCCTTTCTTTGTTAGTGCTGAGTGTTCCCAAATTCCAGATGGGGTTACATAATCATACAGAACAGGGAGGCTTCAGTTTGGGGGATTGTTGGGATAGGGTTTGAAAAATTCGGAATGGTTTTGGGAATGAAATATTAGAAAATCCAACTTTGCTTTATGATCGTGTGATTTTGCGGTGTCTCTTTGTTGTTGCATTAAAATCCGATCTGAAAGTCACTTTTCAGGTTTAGTCCCACAATCCCTGATTTTGTTTTTTTTTTTTAAAGAGCAGTAGGAAGATTAGATTACATAAAACGGCATTAATCACTTGGGAAGACTCCCTCAGGAAAATTGAGTTTTCAGCAGCATTGTATAGCAGCACACAGAGTATCAAAAGTGAGATTTTGCAGATATAAATATAAATACCAGAAATACTGCTCCTCTCCTTCCCGTCTTCTGTCTTCCTGTTAGGAAGGACTCCCCCTTGTGTTCACTTTTAGTCATTCATGATGATTTTTTTCCCCCCGCTTGTGAATCGCTTATTTGATCTGTGCCTCTAAACTTTACCTGCACACTTGAATTCTGTAAAACTCTGCAAAATTAGCGTGATTACTTTCTGTGACTTTCGCTCCAGCAGCGTCCTCGATGATTTATCCCAAACGTGTCTCCTGCAGGTGTTGGTGTGCCGCTCATGCTGACATACGTCTACGGGGTCGTTCCCATGTCGCTCTGTAGGAACGGCTGGTGCCGCCCGCAGAGCGAGCCTCCTGAATCCCACAAGATCCAGCTGGAGGATCTCGCCAGCTGTGAGTACAGAACCAGATTATGGTGCAGTGCTCCTTCATCTACTTTTAAACTACTGATGGGAGCATGAAGTGCATTGTAGATTTTTATTTTTTTTCCATTTTCCTCCAAGGCGTGGCCTGATCTGATGGCGTTTCAACTTCTCTTATAGATCTTCTATTCTCTCATGTAGTTAGTGACCACTGGACGGGTCAGAAGAACCCGACGCTCAGCAACACCAGCGTCCAAGAAGTCAGAGTGAGTGTACAAGAAGTGGGCTTCCTTCCGAGTACAAGCACCACGCCCCCAGGGCTAGATAGCTATGTGGGATTGGATAAAGCCACGAAACGCCATGGATACCCCCAGCAGGATAGCCAATTAGACTGCGAGGTGGTTATTGTGCCTGACAGCAAGTCGAATGACACGCTAGACGCTCCTTTGAGGTGAGTGAATCTGTTTTTGACTCGTTTTTTGAGTGTTGTTTCATTCCAGATCAATTCATTGAGTTATGCAGACTGTTACTACCAGAGGAGGGTTTTTAAACTTGGGTCTTTGTGATGTCATAAGGCAGACTGAGGATGATGTCAGATGTATGTCACCAGCAAATGTATGGAGCTTTGTGATGTCATAAGGCCAGTTCTTCAGATTATTTTGAATTGGGTGGAGATCTGGCTCGGTGCTGATCAGATGGGCCTCACGTGATATTTCAGGATGCTTTGGTGTCACATTCGTTCCTCTTGGCTCAAATCAAACATTTTGTGAGACGCTGTTTGAGTTTTATGAATGCTTCTATGCCACCACAGGGAAGGAACCAATATTGAAGTCCGAGTGGAAATCGAGTCACACCCCAGAGGCGCTCGCCAGTCCAGCCTAAGTAGCATCCTGTCCAGCCGCAGCCTGTCTGTGGAGTCCCTGGGACACTCGCAGTCCCAGTCCCAATCCCAAGACCCGTGTGCCACAGAACTGGACAAATGGCGAGAGGGAACAGGAGAGCAGGAGGGACAGGAGAGGCTGAGTGGCGAAACGGGAGAAGACATGACTGTTTGCTCAGTCTTTGACGGCGTATGAGGTCACCCGGTCCAGGGCTCTGCACTCGGTATGAGATTAGTCAGGTTTATGGAAATAAATCCACGGATTGACCTGAAAATCGTTGGCCAAAGCCACATCCTGCTTCGTTCTAAGACAGGCCCTCCCACTAGTTGCCTTCAAGCTCCAGCCGCTAAAGAAGACGCGGGTGTTGCGACAGCTCATGAAAAAAAGATTTGAGATAGCACGAGAAATAAAAAGAGTAAAGCCGAAGGAATCCATCGAGGAAACGGGAACGAGAGAGAAAGCATGCATAGTTGAGCGGAGCCTGTTTTTAATTTCTTGTCCTGTCTGAAACTACCTTCTGTATGAACCTGTTTCATGACACCTCTCCTTTTAGTCACCTCCTCCAGCTCCTTTTACAAATAAAAAGACATCTGCAAGCATGATTTCTTTTATGGGGGGATCTAACACTCAGCTGTCTTGTCACTGAATAAATAAATGCTTCCCATGCTGATGCCACACTGAGAGATTGATTTTTTTTTTTTAATTTTCCAAGAATTTAACCCTAAATTACATGCATTCTGGTATCTAAGGGCAGGAAAGTATTTCAGTCATTAATATTTTTGTGCAGGATTACGAGCTGATTACATATCAAAATAAATATAAAATTAATACATTTTTGCATTTGCCAGAAAATAATTTTTCTTCTAAATTGTAACCAGAATTTCCAAACATCACCATTTGAGTTGAAAGTAGTTATATATTTTTTATTATTATTATTAATTCAATCTATTTATATAACTTAGCTGAATTTTTATTATTAATCTGTTTTTAGTTCGGGGGCAGAACAAAGAATTTGTTTTGGAGGTAGCGGGGCATAGAGGCCACTAGATGGCGGTATACACTGACGTTACTGTAGAGTTTTAAGCGTTATAAAAATTTCTAAAGCAATTATTTTAGGGCGTTTCTGCGACAATTAACTCGTGAAGGTACACTTTAATGTATCAAGTGTTTTTAAATGGTGTTTTTGGATAATTGTTTTATTTGTATAATATGTAGTGAGAATTTAATAAATATAATAAGTAATAATTCAATAATATGTGATAATTGTTTTTTGTTTATAAATTTTTATTTAATATTGTTTTATTTTGAGCATTTTGAAATGTTTCCTGGGGCATTTTGTTACTTTTTGATAGGTGTTTAGAAATTCATTTTAGAAAATTATTTTCTGAAGCAATTGTTTGATTTTCAAAACTGTTTTGAAGCTGTGAATCATGATTCTGAAATCATTTGTGGTTTTGAACATTCCAAAAGTGAAATGATTTTTTAAGACTGTTTTTAGGTTCATGTATTTCAAATCATTCAATGCCTGAAACAATAGTTTCATTTGATGTTTTAAGTGTTTTGATGGGGAATCATTTTCCGAAGCAAAAATTCCAACTTCAAATGAAACCGTGAATTTCCAAAGTAATTACATACTTGTTTTACTGCTTTGAGCATTTTGAAAAGTTAGTAATTCTGAAAAGCAGTTAGCTCATTTATTGTTGAAAATTTTCAAATTTCCCCATTCATAGAACGAATAAAGGATTATCTTAAAATATTTAAAACAATGAATCACTGTATAAAGTAACTTTCATTTTGTGTTTCAAGCATTTTGAAACATAGAATTAAGTAGTTAATTCACTGTTTGTAGTGTTTTGACACAGTGAATCATTTTGTGAATTGTTTGGTAAAGTGTTTCAAGAGGTTTCATTTCTTTCACAATGTGTGCAGTATTTATTATTTATTCAGTCTAAATCCAAAAGAAATCCATTAAAAATGTAAAATAAAGATGAACAAAAATTCTCATATTTGAAAACGCGGGAGTCATTTAAAATTTAGAAACTTAACTCTGAAAATAAATTTTATGATTCATTTTCCAGCTTTGAAGAAAGGTGAGTGTGACAGGTTGTAACCGCCAGAGGGCGCTAATGTTCAATAATTATCAGCCTTTACAGTTTGAAATCTAGCCAAAATGAAATAAAGTGTAAAGTTTTATTTTTGTAAAAATCTAAGCTAATAAAACAGGAATATGAAATGTTACCTTAGCTGCAAAGTAAAAAAAACAAAACAAAAAACATTTAATTTAAAAAATGAGGTTAAGATGAGATACCAATCCAATAGTTCCTTTCACCTGAAATGATTGATCACATTTTTATATTTTACAGTTTTGGAGTCCAATAATTTCTTTAATGTGTTGGATTTAGGCAACTCATTTTATTACCAATCACACCTGAAAAAAACATTACACTGAGCACTGTCCATTCAGTAAAGCTTTTCAATTTTATCTCTAAATACGGTTTTATCATTATTATTTTGGTGTCACCTGAAATAAGAGAATTCCAAGATCCTTAATGAATAAAATGGAATTCAATAAAATCATAAGATCCTGCTGCGTGAAGGGCAATTGCAAGCTCATTAGTCATAAACTCATTAAGATTGATAGATTTTATCTATCTAATATTTCAAGCTTGAATTACATACATGCAATCAAAGTAATGTGATTGTATAAAACATAATGTTTTTAATCATTATTAAGTGGTGTATCTTCTTTCTTGTGCACAGAAACTCAACCTACATTGTTGTGTGGGCCGCTGAAGAGGAGGTACTGCTGGCCCACCACCACCAGATGGCGCCCTGCTTGAAGTGCGGGCTTCAAGCACGAGAGGGCGTCATAGCAACCGGGAGTGACAGCTGTCACCCGTCATCAGCACCAGCGTCAACCATCGCTTGAACAGCCAATGGAAGAGCGAGGTGAACAGGCGTCAGCAGGAGGCGTGTTAGGTGAGCTGCAGCAAATCTTGACCGCTTTCACTGCTCGGCTGGACTTAGTCACCGAGCAGAATGTGATTCTCAATCGGAGGATGGAGGCTCTCACCACCCGGGTGGAAGCACAGGCTCAAGGCGCTGCTGCAGCACCTCCTCCCGCTGACCGGAGGCCTGAGACAGACATTCCGCTGGTCGTTCAACGAATCCCCCCACCATCCCCTGAAGCTTACATAAGCCCTCCGGAGCCGTACGGAGGCTGTGTCGAGACGTGCACGGACTTCTTAATGCAGTGCTCGCTCATCTTTTCACAGTGTCCCGTCATGTACGAGTCAGACGCCAGACTGCAGACCTCCTGGTCCACCATGTTGTGCGTCTGCATGGGATTCCATCGGACATTGTCTCAGATCGTGGTCCCCAGTTCTCCTCCCAGGTCTGGAGGAGTTTCTGCAGGGAACTGGGGGCCACAGTAAGCCTCTCGTCCGGGTACCACCCCCAGACGAACGGGCAGGCAGAGCGGATGAATCAGGAGTTGGAGCAGGCCCTCCGCTGCGTGACCTCCGCGCACCCGACGGCCTGGAGTGACCATCTGGCCTGGATCGAGTACGCTCATAATAGCCAAGAGTCATCTGCCACCGGCCTCTCCCCATTCGAGATATGTTTGGGGTACCAGCCCCCATTATTTCCGTTGGTGGAGGGAGAGGTCGGGGTGCCCTCGGTCCAGGCCCATCTGAGAAGGTGCCGTCGGATGTGGCGTACCGCCCGCTCTGCCCTGCTCAAAGCCCGGACGAGGGCCAAGGCCCATGCAGACCACCGGCGTGCCCCGGCCCCTACGTATCAGCCCGGGCAGGCGGTTTGGCTATCCACTAAAGACATTCCCCTACAAGTGGAATCCCAAAAACTAAAGGACAGATATATCGGACCCATCACCATCCTAAAAGTCCTCAGCCCAGCCGCAGTGAAGCTGGCAGCTTCAGCTTCACTGCGGATACATCCGGTTTTTCATGTGTCAAGACTCAAACCCTGCCACTCCTCTCCCCTCTGTGCCCCCAGACCGGGGCCGCCGTCTGCCCGGATCATTGACGGGGAGCCGGCTTGGACTGTGCGCCGGCTCCTGGACGTCCGTCGGAAGGGCTGGGGGTTCCATTATTTGGTGGACTGGGAGGGGTATGGACCCGAAGAACGCTCCTGGGTGAAGAAGAGCTTCATCCTGGACCCGGCCCTCCTGGCCAACTTCTACCGGCGGCACCCGGACAAGCCTGGTCAGGCGCCAGGAGGCGCCCGTTGAGGAGGGGGTCCTGTTGTGTGGGCCGCTGAAGAGGAGGTACTGCTGGCCCACCACCACCAGATGGCGCCCTGCTTGAAGTGCGGGCTTCAAGCAGGAGAGGGCGTCATAGCAACCGGGAGTGACAGCTGTCACCCGTCATCAGCACCAGCTGTCACTCATTCACATCATACCACCACCACCATAAAGGCCGGACTGCAACTCCACCTCCCCGCCGAGAAATCAGCTACCTT
Source organism: Thalassophryne amazonica (assembly GCF_902500255.1). NCBI lineage: Eukaryota > Metazoa > Chordata > Actinopteri > Batrachoidiformes > Batrachoididae > Thalassophryne > Thalassophryne amazonica. The sequence continues at coordinate 27,892,634 of NC_047123.1, read as the reverse complement.
GGAGGTACTTTCTCTGCTGTAATCAACTTTGACAAGTAGTCTGAACTCTTTTTGCAGCCGTTTTCCTGTGGTGTTGCCTTATCTGGGGAATTGGCGTTTGGTGTGATCAGCGACGGCTTCGCTTCACACTTCAACCAGATAAGTGGTTAGACAGGAGCTGCACGAGTGTGTGATTGGAGGTGGAGGTGCTCCCTCCCAAAAGAACACAGACGGTGGAATTAATGAGTGTGCGAACTCACACTCATCTAAACTGTTTCTGTTCTCTGCCAGAAGTACCCGGTCTGACAGCTGGAGACGGTGGCCACCTGGGGCTCCAGGACTTGGCGGCTCCGGTGTTCTTCAGATCCGTTGGCGGTGAAGGCTGTGTGGGATCCGGCTCGGTTCTAGACGGACGTCTCCTATCCTCAAGCCTGCCCACACGTCACTCAACATTTAATTGTCTGTGGTACCAAAACTGTGTTTGTCTGTATTCTGTTGTGCACTTCACAACATTAAATTGTTACTGTTTGGCTTATCCATTGTCCGTTCATTTAGCTCCCCCTGTTGTGGGTCCGTGTTCCTACACCTTCACAACATACATGGAGGTTCTTCCAAATAATTTGTACAAGATCTTGTGGAATATGTTAACAACTATTTATTTATGTATTTGAGAGAGAGAGAGAGAGAGTGAAGAGAAATGAACCAAAAGCAAAAAGTCTCAATAAATTGACTGTATATACAGTATACTGGACAAATCCTACATCCCCGATTGGGTCTCTCAAGATGGGATGTTTTCAAATGTCACCATCTTTGCATTGCTTGACTCCACCTAACCTTCGATCAACCAATATATGGTCGAGGTGGGCGATACCGGGAGTTTTGGTATTGATCCGATACAAAGTAAATACAGTCCCAGTATCGCCGATATCGATACCGATATGGATACTTTTTCATATTTAAGCTTTATAGATCCAAAGGATCCAAAAGACCTAGGATAGAATTTTGCCAAACATTGTACGTGACAACAAAATACTTTATTATCACAATCAACATTTTTGTTTTAAAAAAAATCACTCAACACAACTTAAAACAAAATCTCCTGAGGTAGAGGATTGACAAACCACAATACAAGGGTGCACTGCTCCGTGTTGTGTGACACAGCGCAGCGCTGCTCTTACAGACATAGAGTAGACTTTGATGAATCTGCGTGCGCAGCAGTCAGTGCGTGTGGGAGAGAAAAAAAGCTTGAGTATCGACCTTTTTACACAATATATCGATATTAGGATTGATCGGCCCACCTCTAATATATGGGTAAATGGAGAATGGGCAAGAGTGGTGTGATGAATGAAGCATGAATACCCCCCCTCTCCCCATGTCATGCTTGCTAACAAGCTAACACTGACAGGCTAATCATGGTTTGGGTGTTTAAATAACATATTTTTGTAGACTGGGCAATGGTTTTCATAACTGGTAATTTGGATGCAAGTATTAATAGTTATGACCAGCATATTGTGCCAGTAACCATGGAGTAACAGTGGAGTGAATGTCACCAAGCTATTGATACTACTGGGTAGTTAGTGCTAACGATGATAGCATATAAATTAAATGACATTAAAGTTTAACTCAACTGAAATACTAGCGTTCCAACTTCTTAGATGGTCCTTTATTACAATTAACTATATAATATATATATATATATAAAATAAAAAATATGAATAAATAATAAATGTATATATAAAATAGAATATTAATTTAGAATAATATAGAATTTACAGCCTTCAGACAGGACGAGGCACCAAGCTCCGCCCCCTCTGGCTACGCTCGTGCGACAGCCAAGGTTGGTCACGCCCTTAAGTTTGGAAACACAGCGGCTCGTGCTCATTAATGGCTGTCAGCAAGGAAGGAAAACCAGGAATTTTGTCCAGTTATTTGTTCTTTTATTTTTATTTTACTGGCGCATAAGCCGCCGAGCTGCTTTTCTCCCGGTGCGGTCCGAACACTGAAGAAAACACCTGCCGGGAAACAGTCGCACACCTTCGGCATGGATGCGCTGAAATCCGCCGGCAGAGCGATTATCAAGAGCCCCGGAGTTCCGAGGCACACCTGGGGAACTTCCAAACACAAGAGTGAGTGGCTGTTTGAATAACATATGTGGAATTATAAGTCATAAAAAAAACAAATATGTTGGCTCAGGCTGTTTGTGCAGTTACAACGCAAAATAACCACTTTTCTTTTTCTAATTAATCTGCTGCTTTCACTAAATGGAAAAAATGTGCGTTGGGCAGCCAGAGCCAATAATTTTAACAAAACGCAACATATGTTTTTAAATGAATTTTTAAAACACACACACACACACACACATATATGTAATGTTGCGAAACAGACAAATACCGAACCAAAGTTTGATATTTTCCTATCAGGCACTTTGTGACTTAAAGGGGTCATATTGTGGAAAATATTTTTGAGCTGCGTTTTACAGTTCATGTGGGTGTGTTGTACAAAAAAAAAGGTAAAAAGTCTCACAAGCCTGTGTGCACGTGTTGAAAACATTTTCTGACAAATTTAAGCCTGAAACATCTTGTTTTTGATTTTGAGCCTTGTTTGGCATATATGGATTGCTGTTTATTAGTTTGGATACCCCCACTGCAAAGGTCTACGCAATCAGCAAGATAGTTATATTCCACAGTTTGGAGCTGGCGCAGCACAATGTCTTAGTGGTTAGCACTGTTGCCTCTCACAGCAAGAAGGTCAAGGGATCGATTCCCACCTGTGGCCTGTCTGTGTGGTGTTTGCATGTTGGCCGTGGCTACGGGTACCCGTATCTACAGAGATCGTTCTAAAGATACGGAGGGTATTCCCTGGTGACATACCACATGCAGCTAAAGGTACGGCAGAGCACATCCATACATTTTTCCATTGTCCGTATCTTCAATGTACTGACTAAAGGTACGGACTGCCCATAGAGCTATCTTTCAAAAAAATCATTAAAATGCAAATATTTAGTATTTGCTCCAAACGTGCAGTTTGTTTATAATATTTGTTATCTGTATTTTATTGTTCATCTTAACACTTATTTATGAGCCTATAGTGTTTATTTGTTTCTTTTATAGTTTATCCTATGGTCGTAGTTCTCATCGGTCCTTTAGCAGTCCCGCAGTATGTATTATAGTAGTATACATATGTACGAGGGCTGTCAATAAAGTAACGGTCCTTTTTATTTTTTTCAAAAACTATATGGATTTCATTCATATGTTTTTACGTCAGACATGCTTGAACCCTCGTGCGCATGCGTGAGTTTTTCCACGCCTGTCCGTGACGTCATTCGCCTGTGAGCACTCCTTGTGGGAGGAGTCGTCCAGCCCCTCGTCGGAATTCCTTTGTCTGAGAAGTTGCTGAGAGACTGGCGCGTTGTTTGATCAAAATTTTTTCTAAACCTGTGAGACACATCGAAGTGGACACGGTTCGAAAAATTAAGCTGGTTTTCAGTGAAAATTTTAACGGCTGATGAGAGATTTTGAGGTGATACTGTCGCTTTAAGGACTTTTCACGGTGGGAGACGTCGCGCAGTGCTCTCAGGCGGCGTCATCAGCCTGTTCAAGCTGAAAACCTCCACATTTCAGGCTCTATTGATCCAGGACGTCGTGAGAGAACAGAGAAGTTTCAGAAGAAGTCGGTTTCAGCATTTTATCCGGATATTCCACTGTTAAAGGAGATTTTTTTTAATGAAAGACGTGCGGACGGGTCCGCGCGTCGGGACGCAGCCGACGCGGTGCGGCGGCACAGGAAAAACACCTCAGTTGAAAGCCTTAAGGACAAGTTGGAACATGTCCTGCCTGTTAAACAATTTCTCATATACTCACTCAATTGAAAGCCATCAAAAGCCGCCTGGATTTTACAAATGGTTATCAACACGGAGGTGTTTTTCCTGTGCCGCCGCACCGCGTCGGCTGCGTCCCGACGCGCGGATCCGTCCACACGTCTTTCATTAAAAAAAATCTCCTTTAACAGTGGAATATCCGGATAAAATGCTGAAACCGACTTCTTCTGAAACTTCTCTGTTCTCTCACGACGTCCTGGATCAATAGAGCCTGAAATGTGGAGGTTTTCAGCTTGAACAGGCTGATGACGCCGCCTGAGAGCGCTGCGCGACGTCTCCCACCGTGAAAAGTCCTTAAAGCGACAGTATCACCTCAAAATCTCTCATCAGCCGTTAAAATTTTCACTGAAAACCAGCTTAATATTTCGAACCGTGTCCACTTCGATGTGTCTCACAGGTTTAGAAAAAATTTTGATCAAACAACGCGCCAGTCTCTCAGCAACTTCTCAGACAAAGGAATTCCGACGAGGGGCTGGACGACTCCTCCCACAAGGAGTGCTCACAGGCGAATGACGTCACCGACAGGCGTGGAAAAACTCACGCATGCGCACGAGGGTTCAAGCATGTCTGAAGTAAAAACATATGAATGAAATCCATATAGTTTTTGAAAAAAATAAAAAGGACTGTTACTTTATTGACAGCCCTCGTATGTATGTATGTTTAGCCACTTCGTTGCATGTTCTCCCCGTGTTTGCGTGGGATCCCTCTCGGTTCTGATTTTATATTATGTGTTTTCATTTCTTTGTCTGCGTGCACTTCCAGAAATGGTGATCAGACTCCTGAATTGTCAGAATAAGGATCTAAACCTGATGTCTCGCCTGCCTGGCAACCTTAGAAATTGTTTTATTTTACATGGATTTGGGTTGGGGTTTCATTTTTTTTTTTTATGACACATGCAACAAAAAAATTGGAAATTTGAACAATAATTGTGCTTCCAGATCACCACTTCCAGGAATCTTGCTCAGTTAGTACCATTTTACGATTTTGGGAATTTTCTGATTTTCAAACTGCCCTGAACCTCCACAAATGCACTCCTTCTCTTAGGAATTGGGGAATTGTTCCAATTTAAAGTGATAGGTACAGAAATTTCCTTGGCAAATGTTTCTAGAATGCATTGTCCTGGTTTAAAAAAAAAAAAGTGATTAATAATAAGGTGATTAACGAGTCATTAAAACAATGAAATATTGATATTAAAGCAGGTATGTTGTGTGGTTTGACGAGTCATTGCTATTGTAGTAATAATAATCAGTGAATCAGTTCAGCTATTTGATAATTGTATGTGTAAGTTTTTTTTTTTTTTTTTGTTTGGTTTTTTTTTTGGTCAGTTGAAGCTTTTTTTTCAGTGATAACTGAAAAAAAATGCCTGTTTGGTTAATTGAATACTTGTTTCAGCGCTGTCATTCAACAGCACAATGTCTTATTGGCTTCAAGATGATTGCGTTCAAGATGATATGGTTTTCAGATGCCCTACGTCAATTACAACCTCAATTCAAGATAAAGATCAACTTTATTTATCCCAAAGGTAATTATTTTGCCAGAGTACAGGACAATAAACAAGGTTAGTTAAATACACACAATTACAGAAGGTGTAGTAGTTAAATAGAAAAAAAAATAGAAAGCAAGTGTAGAATAGGTCCTAAAACAATAAAAAAAATACAGTAAGTACAATAAAATTTAAGATAAATGACTGTTATAATTGTAAAAACAATTATAACTGTTATGACACTTTTAAATGGAGGTGAAGTCAGATATTGGGTGTCTTTTGCCTGATTTGATGTGGCTCAAATCTACAAACAAGTTTTAATTCATTAAATTGGCAAGATCTGAGGTAAACGTAGGACTACCCTCAAAATGATCAGAATATCTTTGAGATTTGTGCCAGTTTTTAATGAAAACCAGTTGTTTGAAGAGGTCTTCTTCGGTTACAAAGGCGACCACGTTCAGACTGCTGTAGCTCCTGCACCGTTTGCTGGATTTTGATGGAACTATCCTTAAATTAAAGGTGACAGTCTGCACTATGAGCTCATACCACTGCTGTAGGTATGAACTCCATCTGTCTGTGATCTTGGTTCTTACTCTACACTAAATCATCACACACCCAAGACATTTGAGGTACAAGTTGATCTTATAAGTGACTCACGCGAGGCCCAATGGTCCCATCGTTGATCAACTGTTTCTGGGTCACAGCTGGGCAAATGTGTAAAAATAGGCTTTCTCTGCAGGATTACTCAACACCAAATTCTCACAGACCCAAGGTGTTTCAGATACAACAATTTCATCTTGTTTATGTGAGTTCAAAGGGCACCAACCTTAATATACTTGTTCTAGGTGAAATCCCGGGGGAGTATCAAGTGTCAGAATACCCATCTCTCTGTGTGACATTACCAATTCAGCAAGATCTGCTGCTCCTTGTGGACAGATTATTTTCAATCCTAATTCCTAATGAAATGTGATGGACAGCTGAAATAGCAATCTTTTCCAGTGATGCACAGTGGTATTGGCAGATGAAAGCTTAAAAGGGTCATTATTGGAATTGGGAGATTGGATAATTTCTCCCAAACCCGATAAGGTGACCGATTACAGCTCAGAGTTTGAGTTTATGTTCGATGGGTAAGTTAGCAAACTACATCCTGACAAATGCATTTAGGCAAAGGCTGTTTGCCCAACCGTTGGGCAGATAAGTCATACATTGAACATTACATGCCCAACTGTTGGGCAGATTAATATAATGTCTTTCCTTATTCGCTCAACTGTGATTGTGTATTTGACACGTTTTGTGCATCTAAACTACATTTTTACATCACTTTTTAAAGGCTCTATTGCGACGTGAAAAGCGCTGTATGTTTGACACATTTAATAGCGCCATCTTTAATTACTGCGAAAAAAAAAAACGCAATGGATGAAAGCAGACAAACTTCATAAGCATTTTGAACGGAAGCCTGTTAATGATGACGAAACAGTTTTTATGAACAAAATGCTGCTTGTTGCCTGTAAGATGGTGTTAGTTTGACACAGTTCTCTGGTTGTGATCAGCCAAACAGAACCGAATTAGATCACAGCCCCTCCACGGGCTGCAAACCCTTCCGCAGCCGGCGAGAAAATATCAGCTGTTTTTCCCTCCGAGTTGAAACCGGAAGTGAACTTACAAGTGCGCTCATTGGTCGGTTGTGGTTGGGCATATATGCTTGCGTATTTACTTTATTGACATAACGGTTGGGCGTATAGCCACTCCGATGCATTTAACTGATTACTTGTTTTAAGACGGTGAAAATGTTAGTGGTATCCACAGACATGGAAGGTTCCAGCATCAGTATCGTATCACACATGAGAATGAGGTATCATGCCATCCATCGGGTTTAAACACAGGCATATCGAATATCGGTAAAAATCCAGTAGCATATATCCAGAACTCCGACTTCACAAAGGAAGGATGCAAACACTTTAATATGGATCAAAATAGAAGTTTTTTCCATCAATGGAGTAATAGTTTGCTTGCAGAACACATTTCTTTATGACTAAGGGTGACAAACAGCCACAACACCTCGTCCGTGCTATCTTGAAAGACGTTGCCAGAGTCCTAGCTGTTGTGCTGTCATTGTCTTGTTGTGGGAGTTGGCAAATGAATGAAGAAAAAGCAGGATGTTATAATTAGAATCCAGCTGGATTTCAGTGTGTGACGACTGAACCATTTTATGTCTGAGAGCCACCAGAGGAAACGGGCTGGAAAAATGTGAACACAGCACTCGCAAACGGTACACACACATCGATCGCCCGTGTCCGCAAGCTATGTAGCAGACGATTTGGTCAGACAGCCTCTTTATGCCAGTGTGTGTCAATGCGTCAAAGTTGGCTGCAGGAAAGATAACGGACTGTACTGCAGATGTTTGTCACATATCGAAATAAATTAGATATTATTTGTGGCAGGTTACCTGAGGTGGAATATTGCGTAGATATACAGAATTTATTGCCAGTACTGGATTGGACCACTTTTGCCTTCAGAACTACCTTACTTCTTTGTGGCATAGATTCAACAAGGTGTTGGAAATGTTCCTCAGAGATGTTGGTCCATATTGACACGATGAGATCACACAGTCGCCCATTCTCCTCTGACCTCTTGACAAAAACAAGGCATTTTCATCTACGCAACTGCCACTCATTGGATATCTTCTGCTATTTAAAGTTAATGTCGGACTGTTTGGAACCCCTTGACCTCAAAGGACCAGTGACGCACACCAAAATTTGTCTTTTCTCTGGTTTATAAATTAATAAAATATCAAATGACAAGGATCTATTTTAGGTGTTATATAATACAAATAATGAATATCCGCCTCGTTGAATGGAACATTCCATCTTTCACTTCATGAAATATTCTTACCATTGCACTCGGAAACATTCATTATTTGTATACTGTTAAATATGGAGAAGGTTTTTGCAAAGAGGTGGCTCGAGTGTAATATAATCTTAATATGAGGTGATGAATTTCAATCTTGAGTGGAAGTAGTGTTCCTGTTTTGACATTTGACATTTTTGGGGAACATTATATCCCCTTTGTTGCTGTGTGTGTTCTCTCCTTTATCATGCATTTTGGAAGCCATAAAAAGGCAAGTTTATCCCACAAATTAATGAAGTAAGATCTTGATTTCCATCGAACCGGCAGAAAAACTCTGCATGCAGCAGCACTTTCTCCTCAGCCCTCGCTGTTGTCAGTTGTCATCTGTTGAGGTCAGAGCCAGTGGCAGGACAAAGGAGGACACAGCATGCGCCTGCAGTATAAACCGTCCCTTTGGATCATGTCACAGAGAAGCAGGAAGGAACTCTTATGGTGCAGAAGTCGCGCTCACTTTCCCTTTGCACTAAGCATGCTTGCATTCAGTGCACGTATGGAGGCTGTGAGATGAACTGTATCTGGACTTGCCTTGTATTTTTAGCACAGTTTTAATCCACCTGTACTTGCTTGATGCTCCTTCAGAGGGAAATGCAGAACGCGCCACACAGAGACTGATCTGAAATTAGCGGACTGACAGGTATTATGTCAAACAGGTTCTGATCTCTGACCGTGTCGACCACCTGCGGTTCTATTAGACGTGACAGGAGTTTGACTGACTGACTGACTGACTGACTGCGCAGGAGGCTGTGGTGTCAGTTAGCACGGCCCTTCCAGGCGCAATTACGATTAGATGGCTCGTTAAAAAGCAGGCAGTCTTGCTTCAGAGAGTTGTTGCTGGAGGACTGGTGAGTATATCGGAAGATGAAGGCCAACGCAATGGTTTGGCCATTTTTATTCTTTCAGTGTAACATATTTGAGAGATTCTTTCTTCAGGGTCAACATTCATTGATAGATCAAGTTTGGTAGAAATCCATCAAAAGGACCTTAGAGGAGCAGGTCAACAACCAGACTGACAGATGTGACCTTGACCGTAATGATTGATCTTGGTTAACCTGATGTTGCCTGTGCAGTTCCAGATCCCTCCTACATATGTTTTCCAAGTTTAGTGGACATCACAGTGGGGAAAAGAAACAAACAAACAAACAGAATTTTGAACTTTAACTCCAGTGACCTTGACCTTTTGCCAAAACAAATCCATCGAAGGTAATTCTGCGGTTGTCTGTCACCCACATAGAATCTTTGGTGGAAATCAGAGGACCTGAGAGGAGTAGGGAAGCAAAAACAAATATAAACCAAAATGTTGACCTTTGACCTGTATGACCTTGACCTTTTTCAAAACAAACCCTACAAAGCTAATACACAGGTCAACCTACATGCACACAGTTTGGGAATTGGAACAAACAACATGCAAACAAATGTTTCAGTTGCCTCAAATTTATTAATTTATATAGCGCCAATTCATGACGAACTCGTCTCAAGGCGCTTCACACAACATAAAAAAAGAGACTGAATTAAAAATTTAAAACACAATAAAAAGATGACCATAAAAGAATACAAGAATAAAAACACATCATAACACTAATGATAAAACAGGGAAAACAAATGAGTCTTTAAACGTGACTTAAAAGTCTCCACAGTATCAGACTGCCGAATGTGTGCTGGGAGATCGTTCCACATAGCTGGAGCACGGTAGGAGAAAGCTCTGTGACCGGCAGACTTTTTATTCACCCTGGGAACACACAGAAGTCCTGCACCCTGAGAACGCAGGGCCCAAGCCGGTACATAGGGGCTTACCAGGTCAGCCAGATAGAGAGGTGCAAGTCCATGAACAATTTTATAAACTAATAACAGTACTTTAAAATCCGATCTTGCAGCAACTGGTAGCCACAGTCCTCTGTTGATCTTATTTCTGACTAAATAACAAGTCAGTCATGAATCTAATTGCCGTATTAGTCAGTAGTGAAAATGAGGTGCAGGCCTAATGTGGGCATTAATTATATTTTTGTTTGTTCCTGTTTCAGAGTCAATTATTCCAGTTTTTCTGGAATAATTGAATATTGAATAATTGATTTTCTGGAATAAAAGTTATTTCTTTTTACTCGATTATTCGACTTCGACTTCAAGCCCTGATTACACTGGATGAGTTTAAGGCTCTGCTGAAAGTGCTTTATTTGAGCAAGTTTTAATGTTAATTTTATTTTGTTGCTTACGTATTATTTTTAATGTAACTGTGATGTTGCCCTTTTGGCCAGGTCTCCCTTGGAAAAGAGATCTTGATCTCAATGGGACTAACCTGGTTAAGTTAAAGAAAAATATGTATATTCCAGATTTTCTTGCCAAAGTTATTTCCTTTTTACTCAGAGGAACATTTTAGCAAAATTATTCAGAGTTCATAAACTCCTTTGTATGAGCAATTCTGAAAGTGGAGTTTTTAGACCTTTTGACTTTTTCCACTTCGAGTCTTAGTTGGATCAGTGAACAAAATATCTTGTAAGACGTTTAATCTTATTTGCACCAACATTAGTGAAATAATTGAAGGTATTTAAAAATGAAAATGTGAATTTTGACCCACTGGTTCATCAATAACATGAGATCACATAACTTTTGTGTTGGTCACATGGCTTTTGAAAAAGTCATCTCAAGGTCATAATAGTTTAGCTCCAACAGTTTGGAGCACAAATCATGTCAGATTTTGTGCTGTGCAACAAAAAAGTAGTTCAACTTTTGCACAAAACTGATCAAATATCAAAGAATTAATTTGCAAGTCTTTGTGTCAAACATGTAAGGGTGCCTCTTACTTTTTTTTTTTTGATGGCTCTGCAGAGCAGTGGATGTCAAATATATTGAATAAAATATTAATTTGAAAGTATTTTTCTCTCCACTTGCAGACATGCACAGTGTCTGACTTTGAAATGTTTCAGTTCTCTGAGGTTATATTGTGCTGTAGTTATAGTGTGAATGATTGTCTTTGTTTTCCTTCATGCTTTTGTGAATTTAGTTTTGTGGTGGTGGAGATGCAGCTTTTTCCCTCGCCCTCAGTCTGGGGATTACCATTAAATGGATTTTAGATATTTTCTCAGCAGCGCAGTGTTACTTAACTTGATGCTGAGGTGACGACTCCTCCACTGCTCTAAATATAAAAATTTTCTCCTCTTATCACACTTGTCTGCTCGTGTTTTGATCCCGCAGTTGCTATTTGGAAGTTAAATAAAACCTTGTTCTTTTCCTGTCATAGGTCTGATCTTAATCAAACTTTGGGTAGGAGCCCTTAATTCCAAGAATATTTAAAAAAGATAAGCCATGACAGTAAGTCCTTACTTATTAAATCGTAACAAAAGACACTTTGAACATGCACTAAATGGTCAAAATGAACATATAAGATGTATTAAATAAAACTTTAATTTCTATGCTCAGTTCTCTGCAAAAATCTTTACATCTAGTCTGTCTCAAATGTAAAACGATAAACAACAAACTGCTCTCTGAGTGCTGCTTTAGTATAAGGACTAAATAATTATTAAAAGATCTTATCAAATGATGCAAGTTTTCTTATTTGTGGTTTTCATAAATTTGCAGTTGAGTCTGTAAAACTGTAAACTTTCACACATCCTTGCAAGTGCAACACGTAAAGGTTAAACTGATCCTCCAACACCTCAGCTTCACTCTTCATGCATTAAAGTCAGTTTGCTTGATGAAAATGTATTTTTACTGTAAAGCGCTTTTACTCAAAGCATTGTGCGTTTTTTTTTTCGTTTTTTTTTCTTCAATGTTCTGCCCTTCACATATTGATTTTTAAAACTTTGGCCTGATGTTATTAAAATGCTCCACAGTGTGTACAGATATTGATTTTGTGTGTGTGTAGTATGACACCCTTGAGAGGTGTGTTATGGCAAGTGTGAAGCACTTTTTTTTATTTCCATTGGTGACATTTTATACTATATATTGTAATGTTAGCTGCAGTCTTTTAAACACCACTTTGATCTTTTAAGATCTTTTCGATCTTTTAAGTTTTACCGTTGTCAGACATTGTAATAAAGATGCATATTGTGCGAGAGCATCCTTTCCTTCAGTAGATACTCATCAGGTTGTTTCCTCTTTCAGCTGTGCAAACTCAGGTCTGCTCTAACTGTGCTTTTTTTTGGTGCTGCAGCATTTTTAGCACCAAGATTCCATCGCCTGCAGCAAAGTGAATTATGCAACTCAAAGAATGTGAGAAAACACATCTTTGAAAGGTTGCATATTCCAGCACATGCATGCACATATCCTGACAGTCTCCCCAAATTCTCTCTGTGTGCATTTCCATAATCGGCACCTGTTACTCATTTGGAGATCTGCTCTATGTGGTCCATTAAAAAGTTCAAGCTCCCCTCATTATTTATGACCCCTATCTGTCGCTATCGGGGCTCATCATCAAGAGCAAAGTAGCCCACTCCTAAAAATAACCTCATACACTCAACATGGAAATGGAAAACCTGTGTACTGCAAAGGTGCACAGCAGCAAATCTGAAAGTTGACCTCGGCATTAGAATGTATCTGCAGGAAATCAGTTGGACACCTATGCACTTTTTATTGATATGTGTATTAGTTTCAGATTTGTTGATTTTAAAAGTTCAAAAAGAAACTGGGGAAAAATAGTTCAAATCTCAAGTCAATTAAAATTTCAGCCCCATTGCCCTCAGTGAAAAGGTACAGAAATTGAGCCCATTCTTCCCAGTTTAACATGATAAAGAACATAAAGGACGTCATCTTGCATATCTCAAATGTTACAGCACGTAACTGGATCAATTTAATTACAATTTGATGCACCAGATCAATTAAAACAATAGATTTGTCTGCTACCTGCTGGGTGGTTAGTGAATGCTGTGTTGATGATGGAAAATTAGGAGCAGGTGTATAGTTGTCAGTGAGGGAAATGGACTGAAATATACAAAATTTTAGGCCCTTACCATTTTCATGGGGAGGGGGAGGGGGGGGGGGAAAGGCTAGGCCAGATTAACTGTTTATTTCACAGTGGTTCCTCTGTAAAATTCAGATCCTACTTTCTTACCTCCACATAACCCTGCTGAAAGGATTTTGTGTGAATTTTGCTGTGAAAGAAAAACAAAGCGAGGGAAGTCAGCGACGTATGGAGTGCATGGATTTGATGAGATTAAGAAATAGTTGCAAAATGATGTTTCCATTGAGTGATTGAATGCCAATGCTGGGTTTTGTCCTTTTGCGATAACTGTCATTCAGCGAGACTCTCTCTAGAACTGCAATTCCAGTAGTCCAGCTAAATATTACATTTTATTGTTTTACTTTTTTAATATTTTAATCCAATATTGTCATCTCTTATAACATTTTAACAAGCTCTCTGTCTCTTACATCGTTTAGACGTACGGCACCATGTATTTTAGAATGTCATGTGATGTTTTCTGTAGATCATGTGATTTGTAATGGTGGAAAAAGTTTTTTCTGTTTTTAGAATCACCTGAAAAACCACCTTGTGTGAGTGTAAAAAATCTTTTCAGAAATTAGTTTTTTTTTTCTTTTTCAAAATGCAGCGTGTTTAACATATATAATTTGAGATGTAAATATCTGAGTAACTACACTGTCTATGCAAATGAAACTAAACGGGCTTAATGTTGAGCACCATAAGATTTATTAATCAAAATTTGAATGAGAAATTCAAAGGAATGATGAATGATTTCACAAGTTTTCAGTATCTGCACCACCTGAGACATGGCACATGTCAAATCTGTGATAACGCCAAACTTTCTTTGGAGGAATCTGGGTTTCCAGACTTGGGCTTCTTATGGACTTCCTGGGATTTTGCAAAATCTATTTCTTTCCTCCTTGAACTTCTTGTGCCATGTCCAATTCTGCATTGCACTTGGTGAATTTTTAGCGAATTCTCTCACAAATAGATGCTGCCCAGTCTTGTTCGACTGTGTTCGAACACACGCTTAAACAAAATGGCCTTTTTTCCAGCAAATGGCATTTCTAAACCTGAAAAGAAAAATACATAAAACGTTAAACATACAATTTTGAGTTGTTTCTACACATGCTGTTAAAATTTGGGATAATTTGAATGAAAATTGGTTGAGTTTTTAGATTACAAAATATCAGTTTGAAACACATTTGAATGAAGCATATTTTGAATTTGCTACTTCAAATTGTGCAGTTTGGAGAGTAATGGAAACCCTCCTAGTGACTGTTTATTCATGGAAATGTACTAAATCAGAAATAAACTTTTTATTATTATTATTAATGTTGTTCTAAAACCCAAATATCATGGTCACAAGTCCACACAACCCTGGACAAAAAAAGCATTTTTGCATGAATGTAGCTGATGCAGACACTTCTTCTTTCTCTCTCTTTTGCAGTATATGTTTGGTTTTGATGTTGCATAGTTTTACATTTTAAAAGTTGAGGTCTGATTCCTGCAAACTTTAAATAAAATTGGTTTAATCATGCAGAGAAAATAACGGATAAAGAAAATCGTAGGTGAGAAAACAAAGTAACCCCCTTACTGAAGGTGTAAGTATGTAAAATTGAATTTCGGCTTGGGGTCAGTACTAAGCGAGCACTCGCGCTGATTAGCCGTTCATTATTCTGATAGTCCGGAGGATGCGACCTGAGGAACAGAAGTAATCAGCTGTGCACAGCGTGCATCCGTCATTCAGCTGGAAGAGTCTGAAGCGTTGTCAGGCATTAGAGAGGATGTCTGCTGGGAAGCCCTTGTCTGTTAATGGGGCGCAGGCAGACTGACTGTCTCAAACCCGATCAGTATCTTGCAAAGGTCAAGTCCTCTGACGTGATAATGGTTGAGAGAACTAATGATTGCTCAAGATGAGTGTTGTTTTCTTAGCACGCAGCTGGGAACTGGTCAACTTGGGGATTTGGCCTCATATGGCAAATTTAAACTTGAAAGGAAACAAAATGCTACAACTGTGCTTACTATTTCATGAATGATTTGGGGCTATTTATAGTGAATGAAGGTGTTGACACATAAGCCAGCAGACTCCGGTGGGGTTAGGAGGAGAGAATCTGCATCCACCAAAGAAAATCAGCCACTGTTTGAATTGCTAATGGAAACAATCCTTCCACGGTGCTGAGCGATTACGCTTGGCCCTGAGGAGAAATGTCGTTTCATCCAGAAGACTCCTGCATTTGCTGGTTTGATAAGTTGGAGTTTGCATGATTCTGGAAATGTTTGTCCTTCCCCTCATGAACATTATTCAATCAGCTGCATAAATCAGGCCAAGGACCTGGGAGACGTAAAGATGCATAATTTGTGTGTCTTGGTGGCTTCCCTTACTTGCCTGCTACTTGGAAGTTCACTCAGTTTTGGAGACCTGCCTACTCTAGACAGATTTACTGTTCAGATTTCTTAATGATTGATATAAATGAAGTTCAGGACTTGTCCATTCCTTGACTTGTCTACAGTAAACTGGCTGTACAGGTGATTATTAACGATGACCTTTATATTTTAGTTTGTCCAATTAGTTATGGACCCTGAAAAAGAAGGAACTGAATTTTAAAGGCTGTAGTTTCTAAATGGTGAATGTGGTGGTTTTGTTCGAAGGTCTCCACTGTAATCACATCTTGATTGCTTCATTCCACCTCCACTCTGCCAGCAAAATTACAAAAATGGCCAAACTGTCCAAAATTAGTACGTGGACCCAACTGTATGTGTTGGGCATCGACTATGTGCCTGTTTAACTCCTGCATGTGAAACATACGTACATTAGCTACAGAGTCATTTCATACGTAAATATAACGAGGTTGTTTTCGTGGTCATTTACTTTTCAAGTCACCTTCATTTTTAATGCCCCCTAGTGATAAATTAACTGGTGGGACTTTTGTAAACACCCTGTAAACAACTTCCTCTGTAATTGAGTGGTGGTTTATGTTCAGCATTAGGAGGGAAAAAGTTATGTTGTCTGCAACCATCAATATGTGCAATATGTGTATTTGCATTGCATTTCACCATACTCACCAAGTCCCGCCCACTTTTAGATATTCTAAGCAGGTTTGGTTCCTGTTTCACATGGATCTGCATCTGGTTAATTGTCAAATGAGGTTCCTCCTGCACACCAACTGTCAGTGTCCACAGAACAAATATTAGCAAAGGTTTTTCTCTGGGGATGGGGAGTAAAACTGGAGCACAGCAGAATTCTTGAATGAAGCTCCATCTCTGTTTGTTTGGTTTTTAAAGCTACAGTATGTAGGATTTAGTGTCATACATGGCGACCTCCATGGGGGGGGGCTCCCATGTAGATAAGAAGGGCTCTTTCTAATTTTAATAAAACACAACAGTTCATTGTTGCAGGTAATTAATTACCTCCACCAGGAAAGCTGGGTGGAGGTTATGTTTTCGCCCTGTTTTTGTTTTGTTTGTTTTTGGAACAGCCTATAACCCACAATTTTTCTCATATTGTTAATGGTATTTTTTTTTTTTTTTTTTTTTACAGAGGATTCATATCCTGATAGGCAAGAACTGATTCAATTTTCAAGGTCAAAGTCAGAAAAAATCTTGGAAAATTGGAAAATCCCTATCCTTTAACATTGAACACATTTTCAAAAATTCATAACTGTCAAAACAGATTGAATTTCTTTTGTATTTGACAGCGTTATGTAGGTTGGTATCCTTTATTGACTGACAAAGTTTGATCCGGAACTGATCCAGATTAAAGATTTTGTGGCCATTTAACATTGAAAACCCCATTTAATATATATTTTACATTATATCTTAATCAAACATGCCCCAATCACACTCATATTTGAAAGTGAGGTGCAGACTGACACTCACTATCACCTGACAAAGTTTGATCCAGATCTGATCCAGTTTGTGGATTTTCTGGACATTTGAATTTAATATTGAAAAGCCCATTTGATGTACATTTTGCATTATATCTCAATCAAAAGTGCCTCAATCACACTCATTTGTGACAATGAGGTGCAAACTGGAACTCTCAATGAACAGACCAAGTTTGATCCTCATCTGATCTGTATTGTGGATTTAGCAAATATTTAATTTTAACATTGAAAAACCCTTTTGATCTATATTTTAGCTTATGAAAAAACACTTTTAACAGGACTTTGACCTTGAAAGTTTTTTCCAAGGTATAAAAATGTGGAGTTGTAAACTCCACACAAGGGCAGTGCTCTAGTAGCTTTAAGAATCTAATTGTTGCTGTCCATAAAATGATCTTAATGTGCATCCCATTGAGTTCCCTCGACGTTTCTAAGAGGAGATGCTACATGCAGAGAAGACGAGACTGTGTCACTGCTGTATGTGCAAATATTAGTTCCATGCTTCCTCCTTAATGAGTCACAGGGCCTTTTGAGGACAGTTCCTGTTGGTGGAGTTGAGGATTATGTTTGGAATATTAAGTACAGCCAAAGGCACTTGACCTCTGAAACAACACGGAGAATCATTTCACGACATTTTGGCTGTTTTCATTTTTGAATTTTAATATAAAGTTAACACTGATATCTGTGCACCTCCCAGGCATCACTGATTACTGAGTTCCCCTGAACTAGAGCAGCGTTCGTTACGGCGTGTACCACTGCCAGGAGCTGGCACTGAGCTGAATCATTAAAAGAATATCGGTTGAGGATGCTCATCTTTTAAGTCGACATCATTTCTGCTACGCTACATTGGATTGAAGTGGTAGTTTGTAGTCTAATTTATTTTACCCAGAAATCCTCACCCTGAACTCAGATCTCACCAGGCACAGTGTGATTCTCTTAAAATTGTTTTTATTTTGTTTCTTAACAGTAGACTTGTTAGTTTTTGACCTACTGGAGTAAAATCATGTATCACCT
Organism: Thalassophryne amazonica; assembly: GCF_902500255.1. Lineage (NCBI taxonomy): Eukaryota > Metazoa > Chordata > Actinopteri > Batrachoidiformes > Batrachoididae > Thalassophryne > Thalassophryne amazonica. The sequence goes on along the minus strand of NC_047123.1, from coordinate 27,874,581 downwards.
GTATTCACAGTAGCATTGCACGCTCTGCACATACTCTGCTAAAGCCCCCCAAAAACATTGTGCATTGTAAAAGTCTTGATGAACAAGTGCTATCATCTTTTAAATCACAATTGTAAAAGTGCATATAATAATGATAAACTGATTGCAGTCTGGTAAATGTTGATGCACCACATCAGTTGAAAAAGCAACTTTGATTTTCTGTATGTATTATACTGTAGACCTTCTTGCCCCCTGCTGAACACTGCCACCTGCTGCATGGATGGATGATGCAAATTGGGAGCAGGTGCGGTTGGTTGTCGGTGACACAGACGACGTTTCCACACACATCACTTGCATTCTGACGCTCTACACAACTCTCCAGAAAAGATTTTGTGTGAATGTAACTGCAGCAGACGCTTCTTCTTTTCTTCTCTGCCTGTTTTGCATGATTTTTATTTATTTATTTCCAAACCTTGAGTTTAGCCACCGTGGCTTCTTTAGAGCTCAGCTGAACCAAAAATTTAATGGATTTTTTTTTTTTTTTTTTTTTTTTTTTTTTTGCAGAATCTGCATGCCTTACAGGAAGTCATAATTTTTTGCAACATCCCTAGAAATGTATCCAAGGTGACATCCAACTTTGGAAGTGTGTTTTAGGAAAATCAGTTCATTATTTTATGATAAATAAAAAAGAAGTGGGTTTAAAAACATTGCTTTCTGAGCAGAGCCAATAAATGCTGTCTTGTCAGTATTGATTTTACCCCATTTGTTTAAATAGTTGTATCAGACATCACTGTGCAGGCACTGGAAATGAAGAATGTGTGGGTTTTTGCACGTGTGTGTAAATGTTAAATTATGGAGATGCAGCTTTTCTGCGGCGCTCTTCAATTCTACAGGTGTCGGATCATTTCAGGTAGTTCATGCACCTGTTTTGTTGCATCCAAGGTGTTCAGTCATCTCATTTGGATGTAGCAGCTTCCCCTGCTGTTGTTGCTGCAGGATCACCGTTGATGCACGCTGAGGCTGCAGAGGGAAAACAGCGGCGGTTTGATCCCTTGACTGCTGCACCTCCTTGTTGTTGTTGTTTGTGGTTTCTCTCCTCCTCACCAGGGAGGTTATATTTTTACCATTGCTCATTAGGAGGTTCGCTCAAAATAATGAAGTGGTTTGTTTTTGTTTTTCCTGCAGGAAGGAATTCTAAATCCTGGTGAGGCTGTGAATTCATGAGCCCATAGGTTGTTGTTTATTTTGTTGTTTTTGCCAATAATAGACGCATATGTTGATTGCTTACCAATGGAATTTGATTCGTATGCGAGTCGAAATTCAGATTCAGTGCATATAAGCAATTCTGTGTCAAGTTTTTAAAATATAGTGAGATTTTGCTTTGATTGCAATTCTGTTACCATCCAATTCCCCATTTGACTATTTCTTTTTATTTATTTTTTGTCATGCATTGCAAATAAGAGGATACTTCAGAGGAGGACACTGGAGTGTGTAATCTTGGGAAGATAGACTTGTTATACGGGTGATTCTTTAACTACGGGCACTATTGGCCTTGTAAATGTAATTTCCACCACACCATTGCCTTACAATATAAAGCGCCTTGGGGCAACTGTTTGTTGTGATTTGGCACTATATACATGTGCTCTGATGTCACTGTTTATCTCCATAGAAACTACCCAAACAATCTTTCATACAAACTGTTTAAAGGGACATTAGTGTTGTGGTGGAAATTACAGCAATAGTGTGGGACAACTACATTTAAAAAAAAAAAAAAAAAAAAATCACAACAGTTGTATGACATTGAATACCCCAATTATGTTTTGATTATTTTACTGATATTTTATTCAGAGATATTTTAAAACATTAGAAAAAATGTTTCTTTACCATTCATTTTTATCATTGAAGATCAAAAGTCTGGGTGTGGGACAAGCACAAAACGGCAATATTTGCATATAATGATGCTGAAAAAAAGGTGAAAAAGTCATCATAGACTACTAGAACAAATTTCTTAACACACTTTCATTGTAAAGATAACTATAAAAGTGTGAAATTTCTCCTTTTTTCTGTTTTTCATACAATATGATCAAAGGACATAAGTGCCCGTAGTCTAAGAATCACCCATACGCTGTGCAAATAAAAATTTGTGTGTGTGGTGGAGTTGGGGGGGGAGTGGTACGTAGAACTTATCATTTCTGTCCACACGTTTGAAAGAGTAACTTCTCCTACACAGTTGGGTGGATTACATTGAAGACCATAGAAAGATGGGCATGAAGGACAGTAATTCTGGTCCAATGTCTATAGTGCCTTCAGAGTTGTCTGAGTGTCTTGGTGGCGTCTCCTTCCAGCATTAGAACTGCCTGCCTGACACAGACATGGCATGCAGTATCATACTGGCAGCATTTTTTTATTTTTAGGATTAATGTCAATGAACTCCAAGACTCTGTGACTTAGAAATGTTCATGTATCCATCCCTTGACTGGTTGTAAAAGTGATTATTTAATCCTTGTAATTAGAATAAATTGCCCTGTCCCAGTTTTTTGTAGTTTGGAATATGTTGCAGACCTTAAATACAGGAATGGATGTATATTAACAAAGTTTTTCCACAGCCTGTTCAGTGGATTTTTATTTTATTTTTTAGCACTGTTGTCGTGTGTTACCTGTGCTGCTCCACAGCCTGTTCAGTGGATTTTTATTTTATTTTAGCGCTGTTGTCATGCGTTGCCTGTGCTGCTCCACAGCCTGTCCAGTGGATTTTTATTTTATTTTTTGGCACTGTTGTCGTGTGTTACCTGCGCTGCTCCACAGCCTGTTCAGTGGATTTTTGTTTTGTTTTTTGGCACTGTTGTCGTGCGTTACCTGTGCTGCTCCACAGCCTGTCCAGTGGATTTTATTTTATTTTTTGGCACTGTTGTCGTGTGTTACCTGTGCTGCTCCACAGCCTGTCTAGTGGATTTTTTTTATTTTTTACCACTGTTGTCGTGTGTTACCTGTGCTGCTCCGCAGCCTGTCCAGTGGATTTTTTTTTTTTTTTTTTTTTTTTTTTTTTTAGCACTGTTGTCGTGCGTTACCTGTGCTGCTCCACAGCCTGTCCAGTGGATTTTTATTTTATTTTTTAGCACTGTTGTCGTGCGTTACCTGTGCTGCTCCACAGCCTGTCCAGTGGATTTTTATTTTATTTTTTACCACTGTTGTCGTGCGTTACCTGTGCTGCTCCACAGCCTGTCCAGTGGATTTTGATTTTGATTTTTTTTTTTTTTTGGCGCTGTTGTCGTGCGTTACCTGTGCTGCTCCACAGCCTGTCCAGTGGATTTTTATTTAGCGCTGTTGTCGTGCGTTACCTGTGCTGCTCCACAGCCTGTCTAGTGGATTTTTATTTTGTTTTAGCACTGTTGTTGTGCGTTGCCTGTGCTGCTCCACAGCCTGTCCAGTGGATTTTTATTTTTATTTTATTTTATTTTTTAGCACTGTTGTTGTGCGTTACCTGTGCTGCTCCACAGCCTGTCTAGTGGATTTTTATTTTGTTTTAGCACTGTTGTCGTGCGTTACCTGTGCTGCTCCACAGCCTGTCCAGTGGATTTTGATTTAGCACTGTTGTCGTGCGTTACCTGTGCTGCTCCACAGCCTGTCCAGTGGATTTTTATTTTGTTTTAGCACTGTTGTCGTGCGTTGCCTGTGCTGCTCCACAGCCTGTCCAGTGGATTTTTATTTTTATTTTTTAGCACTGTTGTCGTGCGTTACCTGTGCTGCTCCACAGCCTGTCTAGTGGATTTTTATTTTGTTTAGCACTGTTGTCGTGCGTTACCTGTGCTGCTCCACAGCCTGTCCAGTGGATTTTGATTTAGCACTGTTGTCGTGCGTTACCTGTGCTGCTCCACAGCCTGTCCAGTGGATTTTTATTTTGTTTTAGCACTGTTGTCGTGCGTTGCCTGTGCTGCTCCACAGCCTGTCCAGTGGATTTTTATTTTTTAGCACTGTTGTCGTGCGTTACCTGTGCTGCTCCACAGCCTGTCTAGTGGATTTTTATTTTGTTTTAGCACTGTTGTCGTGCGTTGCCTGTGCTGCTCCACAGCCTGTCCAGTGGATTTTTATTTTTATTTTATTTTTTAGCACTGTTGTTGTGCGTTACCTGTGCTGCTCCACAGCCTGTCTAGTGGATTTTTATTTTATTTTAGCACTGTTGTCGTGCGTTACCTGTGCTGCTCCACAGCCTGTCTAGTGTCGGATTCCCTGTTTGGGAATCCGCTAGCTTAGCGTAGCTACTAGCTCTTAGCCGTTTTAGCATGGCGGCTTCTCCTGTCTCTCCCGTACTTTTCTGCTCTGGGTGTGAAATGTTTAGTTATTCCTCGGCCTCTTTTAGCAGTAACGGTACTTGTAATAAGTGCAGCTTATTCGTAGCTTTGGAGGCCAGGCTGGGCGAATTGGAGGCTCGGCTCCGCACCATGGAAAATTCTACAGCTAGCCAGGCCCCTGTAGTCGGTGCGGACCAAGGTAGCTTAGCCGCCGTTAGTTCCCCCCTGGCAGACCCCGTGCAGTCGGGAAGGCAGGCTGACTGGGTGACTGTGAGGAGGAAGCGTAGCCCTAAACAGAAGCCCCGTGTACACCGTCAACCCGTTCACATCTCTAACCGTTTTTCCCCACTCGACGATACACTCGCCGAGGATCAAACTCTGGTTATTGGCGACTCTGTTTTGAGAAATGTGAAGTTAGCGACACCAGCAACCATTGTCAATTGTCTTCCGGGGGCCAGAGCAGGCGACATCGAAGGACATTTGAAATTGCTGGCTAAGGCTAAGCGTAAATTTGGTAAGATTGTAATTCACGTCGGCAGTAATGACACTCGGTTACGCCAATCGGAGGTCACTAAAATTAACATTGAATCGGTGTGTAACTTTGCAAAAACAATGTCGGACTCTGTTGTTTTCTCTGGGCCCCTCCCCAATCAGACCGGGAGTGACATGTTTAGCCGCATGTTCTCCTTGAATTGCTGGCTGTCTGAGTGGTGTCCAAAAAATGAGGTGGGCTTCATTGATAATTGGCAAAGCTTCTGGGGAAAACCTGGTCTTGTTAGGAGAGACGGCATCCATCCCACTTTAGAGGGAGCAGCTCTCATTTCTAGAAATCTGGCCAATTTTTTGGGATCCTCCAAACTGTGACTGTCTAGCGTTGGGACCAGGAGGCAGAGCTGTGGTCTTATACACCTCTCTGCAGCTTCTCTCCCCCTGCCATCCCCCTATTACCCCATCCCCGTAGAGACGGTGCCTGCTCCCAGACCACCAATAACTAGCAAAAATCTATTTAAGCATAAAAATTCAAAAAGAAAAAATAATATAGCACCTTCAATTGCACCACAGACTAAAACAGTTAAATGTGGTCTATTAAACATTAGGTCTCTTTCTTCTAAGTCTCTGTTGGTAAATGATATAATAATTGATCAACGTATTGATTTATTCTGCCTAACAGAAACTTGGTTACAGCAGGATGAATATGTTAGTTTAAATGAGTCAACACCCCCGAGTCACACTAACTGTCAGAATGCTCGTAGCACGGGCCGGGGCGGAGGATTAGCAGCAATCTTCCATTCCAGCTTATTAATTAATCAAAAACCTAGACAGAGCTTTAATTCATTTGAAAGCTTGTCTCTTAGTCTTGTCCATCCAAATTGGAAGTCCCAAAAACCAGTTTTATTTGTTATTATCTATCGTCCACCTGGTCGTTACTGTGAGTTTCTCTGTGAATTTTCAGACCTTTTGTCTGACTTAGTGCTTAGCTCAGATAAGATAATTATAGTGGGCGATTTTAACATCCACACAGATGCTGAGAATGACGGCCTCAACACTGCATTTAATCTTTTATTAGACTCTATCGGCTTTGCTCAAAAAGTAAATGAGTCCACCCACCACTTTAATCATATTTTAGATCTTGTTCTGACTTATGGTATGGAAATAGAAGACTTAACAGTATTCCCTGAAAACTCCCTTTTGTCTGATCATTTTTTAATAACATTTACATTTACCCTGATGGAGTACCCTGCAGTGGGGAATAAGTTTCATTACACTAGAAGTCTTTCATAAAGCGCTGTAACTAGGTTTAAGGATATGATTCCTTCTTTATGTTCTCTAATGTCATATACCAACACAGAGCAGAGTAGCTACCTAAACTCTGTAAGGGAGTTAGAGTATCTTGTCAATAGTTTTACATCCTCATTGAAGACAACTTTGGATGCTGTAGCTCCTCTGAAAAAGAGAGCTTTAAATCAGAAGTGTCTGACTCCGTGGTATAACTCACAAACTCGTAGCTTAAAGCAGATAACCCGTAAGTTGGAGAGGAAATGGCGTCTCACTAATTTAGAAGATCTTCACTTAGCCTGGAAAAAGAGTTTGTTGCTCTATAAGAAAGCCCTTCGTGAAGCTAGGACATCTTTCTACTCATCACTATTTGAAGAAAATAAGAACAACCCCAGGTTTCTTTTCAGCACTGTAGCCAGGCTGACAAAGAGTCAGAGCTCTATTGAGCTGAGTATTCCATTAACTTTAACTAGTAATGACTTCATGACTTTCTTTGCTAACAAAATTTTGACTATTAGAGAAAAAATTACTCATAACCATCCCAAAGATGTATCGTTATCTTTGGCTGCTTTCAGTGATGCCGGTATTTGGTTAGACTCTTTCTCTCCGATTGTTCTGTCTGAGTTATTTTCATTAGTTACTTCATCCAAACCATCAACATGCTTATCAGACCCCATTCCTGCCAGGCTGCTCAAGGAAGTCCTACCATTATTTAATGCTTCAATCTTAAATATGATCAATCTATCTTTGTTAGTTGGTTATGTACCACAGGCCTTTAAGGTGGCAGTAATTAAACCATTACTTAAAAAGCCATCACTTGACCCAGCTATCTTAGCTAATTATAGGCCAATCTCCAACCTTCCTTTTCTCTCAAAGATTCTTGAGAGGATAGTTGTAAAACAGCTAACTGATCACCTGCAGAGGAATGGTCTATTTGAAGAGTTTCAGTCAGGTTTTAGAATTCATCATAGTACAGAAACAGCATTAGTGAAGGTTACAAATGATCTTCTTATGGCTTCGGACAGTGGACTTATCTCTGTGCTTGTTCTGTTGGACCTCAGTGCTGCTTTTGATACTGTTGACCATAAAATTTTATTACAGAGATTAGAGCATGTCATAGGTATTAAAGGCATTGCGCTGCGGTGGTTTGAATCATATTTGTCTAATAGATTACAGTTTGTTCATGTAAATGGGGAATCTTCTTCACAGACTAAAGTTAATTATGGAGTTCCACAAGGTTCTGTGCTAGGACCAATTTTATTCACTTTATACATGCTTCCCTTGGGCAGTATTATTAGACGGTATTGCTTAAATTTTCATTGTTACGCAGATGATACCCAGCTTTATCTATCCATGAAGCCAGAGGATACGCACCAATTAGCTAAACTGCAGGATTGTCTTACAGACATAAAGACATGGATGACCTCTAATTTCCTGCTTTTAAACTCAGATAAAACTGAAGTTATTGTACTTGGCCCCACAAATCTTAGAAGCATGGTGTCTAACCAGATCGTTACTCTGGATGGCATTTCCCTGATCTCTAGTAATACTGTGAGAAATCTTGGAGTTATTTTTGATCAGGATATGTCATTCAAAGCGCATATTAAACAAATATGTAGGACTGCCTTTTTGCATTTACGCAATATCTCTAAAATCAGAAAGGTCTTGTCTCAGAGTGATGCTGAAAAACTAATTCATGCATTTATTTCCTCTAGGCTGGACTATTGTAATTCATTATTATCAGGTTGTCCTAAAAGTTCCCTAAAAAGCCTTCAGTTGGTTCAGAATGCTGCAGCTAGAGTACTGACGGGGACTAGCAGGAGAGAGCATATCTCACCCGTGTTGGCCTCCCTTCATTGGCTTCCTGTTAATGCTAGAATAGAATTTAAAATTCTTCTTCTTACTTATAAGGTTTTGAATAATCAGGTCCCATCTTATCTTAGGGACCTCGTAGTACCATATTACCCCATTAGAGCGCTTCGCTCTCAGACTGCGGGCTTACTTGTAGTTCCTAGGGTTTGTAAGAGTAGAATGGGAGGCAGAGCCTTCAGCTTTCAGGCTCCTCTCCTGTGGAACCAGCTCCCAATTCAGATCAGGGAGACAGATACCCTCTCTACTTTTAAGATTAGGCTTAAAACTTTCCTTTTCGCTAAGGCTTATAGTTAGGGCTGGATCGGGTGACCCTGGACCATCCCTTGGTTATGTTGCTTTAGACGTAGACTGTGTTTCATAATTATTGTATGGCCTTGCCTTGCAATGTGGAGCGCCTTGGGGCAACTGTTTGTTGTGATTTGGCGCTATACAAGAAAAAAGTTGAAGTTGATTGATTGAAAGTTGACCATACAAAATTATCTTTGGTTAATGCTGTCTGCAGTGAAATAGAAGTCAAAGTAAATGCACTTTTTAAAAATGCATTTTCCAGATCGCCCCAACTTTTTACGATTTGTGGTTGTACCAAACAAGACATCATGGAACTACATAGACTACTCACCCATGCAGAAGGGAAAATGACCAACATGTAAAGAAATGTGCTGCTGGTGGGATCATGATGATCCAAACAGCAGCACATGTGGAGTGTTATGAAGTTGCACCTGGTGGAATCAGGGAATCGTGCATTTGGCCGTCATAACTAGGGATGGGTATTGATAAGGTTTTATCGATGTCATTATCGATTCTGCTTATCGATCCGATTCCTTATCGATACCTCGTGAATTTTGTACTAAAAGTAGGCTTTACAGGTTTTCTTTGTATTTCATTGAGTCTTAAAGTAAATAAATATGAAATTAGTCACTGTATCCTTGATCTCTGGACATAAATAAAAATAAACAAAACTGTTTCGCTTTGAAGTTATTAATTCAGACTGAATTCTATCATTCTATCTTGACTTGTCAGAGAGCCGTGCAATGTTTGGAGCTGTGTGAACAGAACGGAGGATGATTCTCGTTTCTTTCTCGCAACAAGACAGGAGTCCCAGTTTGTAACTTTAATCTGCACAAAAGTGAATCACAACTCATATTCAGGGATGAAAGTGGTGAAAAACAAAAAAAAGCTGAAACCCAAAATTACCCCCCAACACCACCTGCACGAAAATGTTTGAATTCTAGAAGCTCTGAAATGCAGTCTGGGACTATTCCAGACAATAAACTGGAGTGAGTGCAGCATCCATTTAGGTGAGGAAAAAAAAAAAATCATCTTTCCTTATTCAAAGATGTATGCTCTTTAGGGTTTTAGCGGGGGAAAATTAAACGAAAGAAAGAAATATACGAAGCAATCGACCGAAGCATTGCTTCAATCTGCGAACCACGCTTTGATAGGTTCAAAGCAAAGTCGCGCTGCAGAAAAGTTGATTAAGGACCCGCTGCAGGGTCTGTAATCAATGTAGAGAAAGGATCATTTTCCTGACAAAAACCCGCCAAAACAACGGCCACTCTGAAGGACCGATAACAGAATCGTTAAGCACAAAGCTTATTGATGTCGGTGGATTGAATCATTTCTTAACGATACCCGAAAGGAACCGGTTCTCGATACCCATCCCTAGATAACTATTGGTCTTTGGAGTGCCGTGCTCCGAATTCTGTTCTAGTTTGCAGCTGTTGCACGCCTGAGGCTATCTGCCCCTTTCGGAAAAACCAGCTTTGTAGCCGTGAGAGGCTACCAAGTGTTGGAACTATGTACTGTACTGTGCTTATGCAGTGAGAAGTAACGCTCACTGAGGTGTGAGCTGATGAAAAGATTAAGAATACAGAAAAATGAGAGTCCGCCCCCGGGCCTGAATCAGAAAACCAGTTACACCGGGTGTACCACATCAAACCCACACCATGCGGCCTATTTTCCCAGTGAAGGTGCTGTCCTAGATTCGGGGTTTCATCAGAGGAGTAAAACAGCATGGCAGAACAATTTTATCAAGGATGGAGAAGCATTTGAGTTTTTACAGATGAATATTTAACTTACTCCTGTCAGGATTTTGTAAAGATTTGTGAAATCTTATAAAGACAACACCTACTTGCAAATAAATGGAAATAGGTGATGATCACTCTTTTAAAAAAATTTTGAGCATTACTTGATTGTAAATAAAATACTCAAAGATGATGATCCATTATTATTTCCCAGATTCTAAGGTGACATTTTTTTTTTTGACAGACTAAACTTCAAAATGTAAAAATTTTTAATTGTGCAAAACAGAAAAATAAGTAAATCCTCCATATTTAATAATCAAGATTCACAGAATATCGCACACACACATCTTCAAACTCTTAGTCCACCGGAGAGAGCACCCACGCAAACACGGGGAGAACACGCAAACTCCACACAGAATGGTCACAGGTGGGAATTGAACCCATGACCTTCTCGCTGTGAGGCACCAGTGCTAACCACTATGCCACCATGGTGCCCAACAAATAGCAATCTAACATTTTTCCTTGACACATTCCTTGACTTCAACTCAAAATGATTGTCAGTTAATTTCCTTCTAGTGAATTCTGGGATTCACTGGGGATTTATTGGAATTCAGCAGCTTCGGCGCCTTTGGCAGTGAGGTAAAGTTTACCGATCTTGACTTTGAGGGTGACGCTTTGGTCTTCATGGAATCAATGGATGCCCTAAATATAGCACTTGAGAAGCCAAGTGAGGCATCAGAGTACCTGGATTTACAGTTTTCCTGGATCAAGACTAAGATCCAGGGCTTCTATGACTTGAACTAAGCCATTAGAAGTGTGTCTGCATATAGTGGAAGTGTCAAAGTTGTCGAGAGATTCACTCATCTCACCAGCCACATTTATGTCTTTAGGTCTCTGAGATCGAGAGATGCCTGAGAAGAGTCTATGGCTTCATGAGGGCACTGGTCAGAGGATTTTCGAGACGCAGACGGCCCAAGTCTTTAGGGTCCTGGTGCTTCCCATCTTATTGCATGGTTGTGAGACACTGACCAGCGATCGCAGGAGATGGCTTCATGGCTTTGGTACAAGGTCTCGTCAGTGGATTCCTCAGTACAGCTGGAATGACTTTGTGTCAAATGAAGAATTGCTTAGTTGGTGTTGAGGACCTCAGGACCTTTTTGTAGATGGGGATGGACCAGTGGCGTGGTGGATTTAGCACCAGGACATTTTCACAGATCAAAATGGAGCTAATTTCCTTTGGCTTGAAAAACCAGTGTAACCCTGGCTAGGCAAGAATTTGTTCTGCTCGTATATTAAAGGGATGAAATTCTTTGTTGTCCCCAGTGATTATAAGTCCCACACGTTTGAAATGGTGTGCCAAAGGAAACTATCTTGGACCTCTTTTGTTTCTCTCCTTCTACAGCATTCCTCTGGGAGATGGCTTAGAAAACACTTTATTTTCATACTTTATGCTGATGATACAGTTATGTATTTCTGTGGCTCTTTATGATCACAACAGTGGGAGGAAAAAATGAATAACCAACAATTTCTTGATTCTTCTGCGTAAGCTGTAGCTTTAACTGGAGCGCATGCACTTCTTTTAACAGTTTTTATAATTAACTCGTATGGTTGTCGCTTGGGGAAAACGTGTGTTTTTCTGATTGCACCCCCCCCCCCCCCCCGCATTTCTGCACGTGTGCCTGTGTTTGCAAGATTGTTTCTCTGTCTGTGCACATAAGTGCAAGTGTTTGTTTTTAATTAATTGCGAGTTTAGGTGTTCAGCCAGAGAAGAATGCACCCGGGTATGATTTTTGACTCCTGCGCGCAAATTAAATTACGGAGCGTGTGTTTTGGGGGAAAACAGGCAGCTGGTGATCACCACATGCAGAGCGCAACCATGATATTACAACAGCACGTCCCCTGGCTTAGTTACCGTGAAATGCTACACTCATCAGTAGTTCATTTTTTTTATATAGTTGGCGAGCATTTTACAGCACTCAGCATCTCAGGGAATTTATGTTTTGACTTTAAACAGCCACCGTGACGTGAAATCTTATTGTAATGCATTGTTTTAAATGTAAATTTGTAGCGTGAAGGAAACTGTTGACTTGCTACAGCAGCCTGAGCGTGAAAGCATTTCCAAGCATCCGTTTAATAAAGATGTAAAGCTCAGCAGCTTCTTTCTTCTCTTTTAATCTCATTTTCCGCTTTTTCAAATTAGATCACCTTGGCGCGCACAACACGTGCACCTCTAGTTGCAACAATGACCTCCTTCAAAAAAAAAACACTGTACTCCACTGAACTGCATTTATTTATTTAAAGTATTCAACATTTTAAAATCCAATTAGCTTCCCTCTGTTTGGTTGTGTCACTCTTATCAGCCCTCGTCCCTCTGTAGTCTCACACAGGATTTATTAAATATTTAAGCTTCCGCCTCTTTAAGGAGATCATATATTGGAAACCCTGCAGCATCAACATGAGGCTCTTTTAATAATTCATGTGTGTAATCTGCTGGAGACGCAGCACCAACTGCAGACACCGAGCAGCGTAACGCTGTGACATGTTTCAATCTGATGGGTTCCAAGTCATGCACAAGCGTTGGCACAGAGGGATGTCCAACTTGGACGTGAACAACTGTGAGAAAAGTGATAGAACTTTGAAATTTAGTCATTGTGTGCTGAATGCAGCTATTGTTTACTATGAATGATTATTTTTCTAATACCACAAATACCTCATTAAGTCAGATATTGTAGTTGGATTTTGAGAGTTTAATTTTTTTCCCCCACTCAAGTGTCTTTGTGTATTTTCACCTGGGAAAAAATATTATAGCTTTGAAGACATTTTTAAACTGGAATATCTCGACAAATTCAAATCCCACGGCCGCGAATTTAGATGACAGTCAGAAAGGTTGCTAGAAAATCAAAATGATGTAAATCCTCCAACTGAGGCATCAGTTTTTATTTTTGTCCCTTTTTAAAATTCTGGGTGGTGGCATGGATGCAAATCTATGAAGACTAGTTTTAGGGGGCTGTTTTTGTGCTGTAATGACAAACAAAAATACCGGTATGTGCATTATATTATGGACTGTAGATGATGGAATCCCTAAAATGGTGGAATCCCTGTAATGACAAACAAAAATACAGTATATCTGTACAGATATACTGTAATCAGTAGCACTGATTAACCCAAACGTGGACTTGAAGGAGCATGGAAAAATGGTATGCAGTTGGAGCAACATATTATTTTACACACAAAGCTCCACATTTCTTCTATCTTGTCTTCATTTTGAAATTGAACAAGAATTGAGGGTTATTTTGCTTACCCCATGCCGCCTGTTTGTAATACTATTGACATTAGAGCTCCTGAAATGTGGTACAAAGTCAATTAAAGATAGTATTTTTTTTTTTTTTTTTTTTTTTTTTTAAAGAGCCCGACAGATATATTGGCCGATATAAGCCCTTTTCATATTACTCACTATTGGCTGAAATTTTGCCGATAGAACGCAGATAATTTCTCATAAACAGAACAGTTACTGAAATAATGTTTGTCAGCAATGTAAAATGTCCTTGCACCATTTGTCCAGTAGATGGAGCTCTGACTCCATTCAACTGAGAGCTGCTTACACCCCTGCATCAATGTGTTCATCACCGGCCCCCGTAGTTCACCGTCACACTGCACTGATCGGCTGACAAAAGCATACAAGTAAGTTTATAAGAATGTTGTTTGTAATAACTTTGCAGTTACAGTCACCCCACATTTCTCCCGTTTCAGTTCAACTCAGTTTATGTAGTAAGATCAGATGTTTTTCACAACTCTTTAAGGATATGTATTTGCTAATTTCACAAAGGTTTAATTCTTGATTGCATTTTTAGAACTTGAAAATTCTTCTCTGTTATAAAGTTAATCATTATGAGGACAAAGCTTTTAGCTCATACCTTTTTTTGTTAAGGGTCCAAACAAGAACATTTTATTCATTTAAAAAAAATATATATCGGCTGATTTATCAGCTATCGGCAAATCAGCTGATTTATCGATTATCTGCATTTTTTTTCATTCAGATATCGCTATCGGCATCGGCCTCAAAAAAATCCATATTGGACGGGCTCTAGTATTTTTTACTAAATATGGGAACTACAACTCAATAAGCGCCACGTAACAAGAAATGTTAATGGCACAGAATGCCTGACCTTCACTTGCACACAGCAGAATTACATCCGTTTAAACTTGCATTCACATTTAAAGGTTTTTATACTAGCGAGCATCCATAAACAATTGTAGCTTTACACATTTAGCTTTCACTGTTTTTAATAGCTGAAGGAAAGACTGTTTGAATTTTTATTTAACTAGAACATGGCCCATCTGCTAGCTCCATCAGGCAAGAGGAACATGTGTCATAATCCAGTATTTTATCACTGTTTGAGGCACGGTGGACTGTCCTACCAAGCCTATGGTAGGGGAAGCAGTGTCTCCATAGGTTTTCCACCTCCGACTAAATATGACCCTTTTGAAATGTCTTTTCTTTGCTCATCTTTTGTAATCTACATGGAATTTCTGCAAGTGCCAGTATGAGAATTGAGGAACTTTTATGCAAAAATTAAGTGTTTATTTATGTTGCAAAGTAAAATATATGTAACACGCCTTTGACATTTCTTACTGCAATGGTAAAGAAATCATTGCACAGCATCTCGGATGTCCTCCCTGTATATGAATTGGCCCGGTTGTGTGGTTGAAAGTAATTATGAATGAATAATTTAGGTTCGTTAGAAGTGCTGGAAGAGTAGCGGTGTGCTCTGCTGTGTGCAGTAACAGCTGCATGGGGCCTCGATGGTGACAGATGGCTGTCTCCACAAGGGGGATTTGGTGCCAATCGATCCCTGTCGAGTGCTGGACGCGGTTTGTGTGCGTGCCTCGATTTTTCTTTGTGCTCATCGCGTTCACACTCAGTCTGATTCTGTCGTCTCCCTCTGCTGTTACCAACAATACCTCCTGTATGTAGGAGGAGAACCGAATTCTCAGGTTCATTTGCCGTTCGTCGGGTTTTCACGCTTTTGTTGTGCGATTGTCGTTTTCACAGCAGGCCTTGCTTTTGATGGATTCTTGGCTTTCACCAATTGCACAATGGGGTGTTGCATTGTTTTGTAAGCTGTTGCTGTCCTGATGTTCCATGCTGCTGAGAGATATTTTAAGCTCTCCGCGTGTGCACGCTCCCCTCCCTCCCCAACTGCTGGAGTCAGCCCAGGGATGACTTCACACAACCTGTTGGAAATCATCAGTATTTTATTTACTCTTGAAGAGTAAAACACACTTCAGTGCTATATTTTTATCTCCTGCCTTCACCCTGCAATTATTTGGCACCAAATTGTTTCAGACCCCAGATAACTGGGATGTGTCTTGCATGGGTTCAGTTGAATTTCGACCTTGACTGGCTTTTTCTGGGTGAAACCTGCATTACTGCATAACAAAACCTTTACCATGTGACTGAAAGTAATTCATGGTAGATATTTGGGATATATGTTAGGGGTGGTGGCCAAGTGGTTAATGTGCTTGGTTTCAGTTCAGAAGGTTCCGGGTTCAAATCCCACCCCTGCCACATTTCTCCATGTAATGTGGAGTTGCGTCAGGAAGGGCATCCGGCGTAAAACCTGTGCCAGTTCAACATGCAGATCCACCTTGGATTTGCTGTGGCGACCCCGAGTGCAAACAAGGGAGCAGCCGAAGGGACTTACTATTTGGGATATATGTTAATCTCCCAACCCTCTTGTGTAAGTTCAATTGGTGCTAAAGTTGACGTATTTCATCTGGGTCAACTTGTAAAGTTTACAACTTTACAGGCCCTAGATATTTGGGATATAAGTTCACCTCAGTATTCTCTTGCATTAGTGCAGCTGCATGGTGACCTTGACCTACTTTTTCTTGGTCAAATGATGGAGAATTCAAATATTTGTGAGTGCCTCAGTGCGTTTCCCTCTTCAGTACCAGTTCAGCAGGTGGTACTGGTCCTTTATATTAGGACAGCTCTCTTGTCCATAGTGTCTATCTGAGCTAGTCGATAATTTCTAATCTCCTTTTTGTTCTTTCAGAGCTGCCTGAGAACTGGACAGACACCAAGGAGACTCTTCTGGAAGGAATGATGTTCAATGTGAAGTACCTTGGAATGACTCTGGTGGGTCAGCCCAAAGGAGAGGACATGGCCTCAGCTGCTATTCACAGGATTGTTACCACGGTGAGCCTCCAGAAACTTATCATTTTAGATCATTTGAATACAAGATTAGCTAAAATAAGATTTTATGTTTTCCTGATGGCTTGTTTTTTTTGTTTGTTTTTTTTTTTTGTCTTTATGAGCCCTTTTTTTCGTTGAACCACATCTTTGTAAAAACATATTAGCTCAGTCAGGTCCATGCATTGCCACATCCACCACACTACAGAAACGCATTGGGTTCTGGATAGCAACCACCCAAGTAGGTAATCAGTTCACTCCCACCTCTCGAAAATAACCTGAGGCCAGGTGAAATGTGGACGTCCCCTTGGCCTTCTCCAGCAGCTGGGCTCCTCAAAACTCAAATACCTGCGTGGTGATTCACACCCTTTTACCTTACATCAGTGACTATAGCATCAAAATCAAGCAAAAAGGACAGCACCAGGACCCCAAAAGACCAAGATGCAGCACTTGCTCTTGCCACTAGTGAATGGTAAATGGACTGCATTTATATAGCGCTTTTCCATCTGCATCAGACGCACAAAGTGCTTTACAATTATGCCTCACATTCACCCCGATGTCAGGGTGCTGGCATACAAGGCGCTCACTACACATCGGGAGCAACAGGGGATTAAAGGACTTGCCCGAAGGCCCTGAGTGATTTTTTTTTTTTTTTTTTTTTCTTCCAGTGAGGCGGGGATTTGAACACATGATCTTCTGGACTCGAGCCCAACATCTTAACAACTAGACCATCACCTTCCCTAAACTAGTGCATCACAGCGAGAAGATTGTGGGTTTAATTCCATTTGCGTCCTTCTCTTATATCTCTCTGGATTTCCTCCAGAACGCCTTGGTTTCTTCCCATCATCAAAAAAATGCACTTCTGTGTAAATACCCAACAGGTCTTGGTTGCAGGATCAGGATTGCGACTCCTGTCATTAATAATAAGAAGAAAATAGAAGAACATACAGTGGGTTGGTGTTTGGATCCATTCCAAAGGAGATCCTAATGGGGTTGGTGTTTGTTTGTGCTTTAATGTGTATCACACAAGTTCTTGTTTTGAGGTGAAATCCCAAAAGGATCTTAAAACAGTCAGTGGTTTGGATGTGTAGCTTTCTGAAAACTTTTGTTGTGCACAGTGTTTATAATCATGTTATTTTTTCTATCACGGACAGTGCATGAGGTGTTTCGAAACAGAGCGAATCCAGGATTATTAAAAGGTTTCACATGTGCAGCAATTTATTCTGTGATATGTTTACTTAAGTGAGGCTCAGGAGAGATTTTCTGTGCCTGGTTTTCTGTTTCAATTCAGTTAAACTGTTGAACTTAAATCTGTCTGTAGTCTGAAGAAACCCCAGGGATTCATCTGCATGTGTTCACTGCAAAATCTCAGGCATAATAGTGTTTTACTTTAGTTGTATTCATGCTTAAACGCACATATGCACACCTGTGCACTGCCAGCAAGAAATTCGTGACATTTTCTGCATCGAAGAAGAGCCTAGTAGAGTAACCCCCCCCCCCCCCCCCCACACACACACACGTCTTAGTGAGACACTGAGCTGAACATGAGAAAAATTAAGATTCAGTTGATTTCTCACATGACAGAAACAGTCATTTATCTTCGTTACCTAGGAAACAAGGCATCCAGACGATTACAGTACCTCACTCGCTGCCCACAGCTAATTTTTCAACTTTGGTTGATGTCGTCACTTGATGTCAGGCCTCTGACACATTTGTTAGCTCCAGGAAAGCAAAGGATTATGCAGGAAACTGTTTCGAGGTCCTGTGTACGTCCTGAGATATGGTCATTGAAGTATGTTGGACAGTGACCTCAGATTTGACCTTGACCTGAGACCTATGACCTGTTGTGAAAAGAGGGTCCACTGAGTTTCCCCAGCAAATCTGGTTGAAATTGCTCTTTGCATGTGTTTTATTTGACCTATGACCTTGACATGACCTGTTAAATGGTAAATGGACTGCATTTGTAGCACTTTTCCATCTCATGCATATGCTCCAAGCGCTTTACCAAGATGCCTCACATTCACTTGTTCACAGTCGGCGCAATTGTGTGATTTCAAGATCTTGTCCAAGGGACTTTCCTGATTTTTCTGTCTG